>NC_048219.1:43489415-43845508 GCF_002007445.2 Ailuropoda melanoleuca
TTAAAAAAAAAAGGAAGTAAGTTCTGTACTCTGATTTAGTTTGAAATGCCTGTGTGCATTCATTCAAAAATATTGTGCCCTAACTATATACTAGGAAACAGATACTTGGGATACGTTAGTTAAATAAAGATTTTAGCCTTTATGGAGTGTACATTCTAGTAGGGAAAGGCAGAATAAGAACAATAAAGATAATGCAAAGTGAANTTCTCAACATTTGCTGCAACATGGACGGCACTGGAGGAGATAATGCTAAGTGAAATAAGTCAAGCAGAGAAAGACAATTATCATATGGTTTCTCTCATCTATGGAACATAAGAACTAGGAAGATCGGTAGGAGAAGAAAGGGATAAAGAAAGGGGGGTAATCAGAAGGGGGAATGAAGCATGAGAGACTATGGACTCTGAGAAACAAACTGAGGGCTTCAGAGGGGAGGGGGGTGGGGAAATGGGATAGGCTGGTGATGGGTAGTAAGGAGGGCACGTATTGCATGGTACACTGGGTGTTATACGCAACTAATGAAATCGAACTTTACATCAAAAACCAGGGATGTACTGTATGGTGACTAACATAATATAATAAAAAAAATTTAAAAAATTTTTTTAAAATAAATAAATAAATGAAGTTGCCGAGCTAAGCCACAATGAGAAGGAGATTTGATCAAAGAATTGAAGGAGGTGTAAGAGTCAGCTATGTGCATAACTGGGAGAATATTCGTGGAGAGGGAACAGCCAGATCCATTGCCTTAGGGCAGGAGAATGTGCTGTGTTCGAGCAGCAATGAGAATGGTTAATGTGGATGGAGTGACTCCAGCCCCAATGTAAATATGTGAATGTCTTCTAATGCCCAACCCAATTTCTGTGGGCAGATGAGTTGAATACAATTAGCCTACAACGTGATGAAAAAGGAACCAATAAATACTGAGCACCTAGTATTTGCACCTTATGTTTTCTTACCTCGTCTTCACAGTAATCTATTGAGGGTGTTATTGTAATCACCATTTCACAAATTGGGGTAAAATACATAGATAGGTTATAATACCAAGGCTACAAAGTGATCAAGGAATGGGACTATAAAGTGATCAAGGAATGGGGCTAAGATTTGATCCTTCAAATCCTCAATTCTTTTGGCTGCACAGTCCAACTTCACTAGTAGTCATTACTTCAAGGTTCAATTTCCAAACAAAGCAGCCACAAATATCTAAGGATTACTAAAACTCAACTCCAAGCCTAGCAAGTAGTGTCCTACTGGTTAATAGGGCCAGGAGTGACTGTGACTCCCACTTGCTTTCTGTCACTCACCTATTTCCCAGCATGCCTTTCCCTGTTTACACGAGAAGTTGTTGAAGGTGACTTAGGTAGAGATCACAGACACCAAGAGATGCAGACAATTATTTAAAACAACCCACCAAAGAGAGCCATGTGACCAGTCTGTGTTCCAATTAGTGTCCCCTTTAGGTCACATTCCTGAGCAGTCATCTGATAACACCTGCTTCCTCCTCCCAGCATGTAAGTGCCAGAGTGTTCTTGAGCAGTCAGCTGGCACCCCCAATAACAAACCCCTGCCAGCAGCCCCCTCCATTCCAAAGATTGGAATCTACCTATAATAATAATGTATTTTAACTCCACATGGAGTTCTTAGCATGAAATATGAATGTTTATGCTATTAAATTTCATTTCTAAACAAGTCTGAGATTTGTGAACCTTTCTTCCCTGAGGACGTAAGTTGTCTGTTCTCTGATAGACATTTTTATTACTTGCACTTGACCTTCTCTCTTATTACACTGAAAAATATTAAAAAATTTTAAGATTACAGTTTGCCACACACACACGCACACATTTACTCAGTCATGCTCTATCTTACTTTAGATAAAATATGCAAATGTCTGTGTCAAATGTAACGCAACAAGATTAAAGTTGAATCCACTGACTGCTATGTTGAAATTTAGAGAGGAAAGCAGTGGTAAACAGATCGATGGGAAGGAATAGCGAGAATTAAAACGAGTTTTTGGAGGGCATGGTTTAGATAGGCTCCTGGGCCCACACACTTCATTTCCCCCGTTAATTTGTGCTACTGCGGCAAGAAAGTGGAAAAGCCTATAACCCGGAAAAAAAACTAGGCTTTCTTGTGGTCAATTTCAGCACAGTGTTACAAACAAAAGAAACACAAATCCAAGTCTAAGTAGGCTTTCCAAAAAAAAAAAAAAAATGGAATCTTGACTTGCATGTTTTCCTGTATGAGGGACCAGAAACACTGAGTGTCCCTTCCCCTGCAGTGCAGTGAGCTTGCAGCTGAAGTATTGCAAACATACCTTCTAAATGTATTCCTAAGATGACAGTAAGAAAAATCTCCAATGGCAAAAGAAAAGGAAGAAAGAGAAAAAAGGAGAAGAAAAAGAAAGGGGAAGAGGAAGAATGAGCTGAAACTCGAATAATGAACCCTGAATGGTAAGCGATTGGGTTACCTGGGATAACCTGGCAGCTGCAGCTGGGATGCAGAGACCTGGCCGCAGAAATAGAACTTGAGACTTTCATATTAAGTCCAGGCACTCAAAGTGGGCTGAAGGGGTCACAGGTCATCACCAACCCTGCCCCCAGGTAGAAGATAAAAATCATCTTGGGAGGAAAGCATTCCCATTTTGGCACCTGAAGACTACCATAGAGCAGGTCCTCCCCGTCCCCCCTGGAAACTGGTTGACATCTGGAAAGCACTATTTAAAAACCTCTGGCTCCTAATAAGTCACGATTAAGATTAATAGGAGGATCCATCCTGCAGGGGAAAACTCAAACCCATCTGGTGTTGTTCCAGAGACATACCTGAGCTATTTGGACCTTGCATGTCATTGTGATCAAGATTTGATGTCCAAAAGGATGAGGAAAGCTAAATCAGCAGAATCCTTGCTAAAATTCTGTCACAACATGTCACATGGGTGTGCCACTCGTTACATTATTATTAACGGGAACACAGCAATAATAGCAAATATTTAAGAAACGCTTATTTTGTTCCAGGCACTATCCTAAGGAAAAAAATGTACTGAATTATTTTAGCAAACTCTGAAAAACGTGTTGTCTTTATTTTATAGATAAGAAAACTACATTCTTGTCCCAGTTCACGTGGATGGTAAACACCGAAGCCCGGCAGTATGCATCTGTGCTAACACCAGCTTATAAGCGGAACGAAGCAAATAGTATTTATTTCAATTTTTTTTCTGCTTGCTGACCTATTGAGCAGTCTTGGCTGAGCTGGAAAGAAACAGAGATCACCTTATTTTCTTCTCAAAAATCTTCTAGCTTCCAGGTCCTTCCAGAACCTGGGCTTACCCCAGTCTGCAGCCTTCTACCTATTGGCGGGCACTAACATTTGTTCTTGGCATCGCTGGGTGTCCTAGTCTACTGCAATGTCGCGGATCATTCTCATTCAGGGACTTTGGAGGAGGAACTATTCTTTTTCATTGAGAGTCCATAGGATTTTCATACGATAAGTGATATGAGTGAAGCACCACAAATATAAAAATACCACCTTTCATAGTTCTAAGTAATATGGTAATGTGAGAGACAAAAATGACATTTGTTATGAATTGCAATCATCTCTTTAATCCGGGCTTGTTTAAGAGAGAAATAATTGGAATTATTATTGAGGAATATTCTAAGATAAAAACAGAGGTTCTAATTTTTTTTTTTTAATTTAAGGAAGACAGAATGAAAAAGTTGAGTCGTGGGTAAATCATTGCCTAGCATATACAAAGACTTAATACAAAGTTTATGAACTAGCTTGATAAATAAATTACATTAAGCTCGTGGCTACTAAATTAATAGCAAATAAGAATAGATCAAATTTATCTGGAAATAAGCCTTTGGAAAAAGTTATGAAACAGGAAGCTTACCTGTCCTTTCTTACATTGGACATTTTTGAGAATGGTTTCAATTATTTAGTAAACCGGAGTGAGAATTTGTAAAAGGTACAACCTGACATTAATATAAATATTACATTTATCATTAAAACACACATGAAACTTTGAGGCAGATGAGGTGCAAAACCATCAAGATAATTAATTTTATCATTAAAACACACACAAAACTTTGAGGCAGTTGAGGTACAAAACCATCAAGATTATTAACTTCTTTTGAGTGTGATATAGGCTTAAGGTGCAAAATAATAATAATGATTTTTTTCAAATAAAATTATTAACCTTTGTATTGTGCATTGCACAAAACCCTAATCTAAGAGCACTGATAAGCAAACTCCCCCAACATGCAGGTGTGTATGAGCCTTCCTCCAAGATAATTTGTTCTATTAAAATAACTGGGAGGCCTGGAACCCTGAGGAATGTTTGTCATTTTTTATATGAAATCACTCCTATTTTTGTCTCTAAATCTGACTCATCAGTTAGAACCTAAATAGTATTTTTAGGTTATAATTCTGTTTTAGATTAAAAAAATATATTGGATACAAACTTGGACTCGATATATTATCCCAGGCCAGCTATTTCTTCCAGCTATAATTATTATAATTAAAACCCTTATTATTCTTTGTCTAATTCATTTTCCCGTTAAAAATAATTATTCTAGGTGATGAAATACCTACTTACACTTGGATGTTATCATTCTCTTTTGTCTACTATTATCAGATGTTGAAATATTACTTCCATTTCAAGAACTTCAGTAAGAAGACAGCAAAACTGGGGGCTTTTCTTATGAAACCAAACAGATGCCTATGTTTAAAAATGAAATTAAAAATAATGGAAAGTTTAAATTGGAATCCAAATAAATAACTCTAAACATTTACATGTGCCTTTATTTCTCTAGTCTGTGCTAAGAGAAAAGCCACAGAGAAAGATAGAAGAGCGAAACATAATGAGGAAACTTTTAGTCCATATATTTCACTTTAAGAACTTACATTAACTAGATGTCAATACTCAAAATAGCATTGTTTTAGACTCACAAACTTGTATAATCTTCCAGAGGAATTTATTCATTAACACCAATTTTGTGTGTGGTGACAATGTGATAATATAATCTGGTATGTTCTAGAAACTTTCCCTTTTTTTCCTAAACTCATTTTGACGTGTACCCATTAGATATATTGACATTATCATATCAACTTTTATTTTGCTATAACATCAAATTCTCATATCAATGCGTGGTTTATGTTTATAAAAGAATTTGAATTTATTTTTCCTTTTCCTACCATCCGTATCCACACCCACTGTACACCTAACATTTGAATAATGACTTGCAAAATCCTGGTAAAGACAGGGAATAGGAAAGGTCCCAAGTAAGGTAAAGGGTAAGAGACATGCTAGAAACAGCTGAACTTAAATGTACAGATTATGATTATAACTGACAAATAGGTTGCCCATAAAGGCAGAACTCTTTACATGAGTGTCAATGCTTCAGAAAGAAAGGATGTTCCAGGAAGAGATAAAAGTGGTGGTCATGGGTTTGAGAAAGATTTGGAAAAATGAAAAGATTGGTATGATGCCTGTTTCCCAAGATGTCTTCATGGACGAAGTCTGGGCTATAGGAAGAGAAGGTTATTGAGCTAGAGACAGTGGTAGAGTTAGAGGTAGAAATAGAAAGAACAAGAGAGAGAAAGATTTACAGAAGATGTTGAAAGAGCCCATTGTATTTAATAAACACCAGAAAAGGATTTTTATCNAATCTTCATGACATTGAATTTGGCAATGGTTTTTTGGTATGACACCAAAAGTACAGAAGCAAAAATAGACAAATGAGACCATATCAGATTCCAATACTTCTGTACATCAAAGAAAATAGTCAACAGAGTGAAATNTCAGAGGATATTTTTAAGACCCTTGCAAATCATTAATAAATTGATATATAACCCAGAAGAAATTGTCAATTTTATAAACAGACCAGACACAGAAGAAAACCAAATCATCAATAGAAAGATACTCAACCTCACATTTCAATTAGGAAAATGTAACATAAATTAACAATGAGATACCATTTCACACCTACAAGGATGTAAAAAGCTAAAACATCACAAATGTCTATGTAGATACACGGGGAGGAAACTCTTACACATGTGAATCTAAGAAGATGCATACGCCCTCTGGCCTGGCACTTCCAGTCCTAGGCATCAGAGGAACTCATGCTGCTGTGCACAAGCCAACTTGTACACTGTGATTTGTTCTTTTTTTGTTCTTTTTTTTTCAGTGCTGCTTATTTTAGTGAAGTAAAATACTTTTCTCTTGTCAGGGGACTAACGAATTATGCTTTCTTAAAACTATGGAATATTCTACAACAGTTAAAATTAATGATCTAGAGTTTCATGTTTCAATATGGATAAATCTCAATAAATATAATTTTGAGTGAAGAAAACCAAGTAGTGAATCATTCATATAATATGAAAACATGTATGTTAATATTCTAAACTCATAAAACAATAGTATACAAGTTTAATGGATGCATAAAATGTAGTAAAAGTACAAAAACATGCATGGGAACAGGACATACCAACTTCTGGGTAGGGTTAACTTTAGGGGGGTGGTCATAGGGGAGAAAGTGAGAGAATGGGTTAGGAGGTGCCGTTTTTCTGTGATATTTTCTCTCCTTAACAAAAAGAAAGTGGAGGAACTTCCAGTGATGTGATGTTGCCAGCAAGGTGATTTTTAATCTCCAAAAAATTCCTCCTGAAAAATAAACAAACAAATTAGGATAGCAAATGAAAAATCCATTAACAACATCTAAACCAAACTAGAAAAAGATATTTCCATAAACTTCAGATTATGAACACAAATGATAAGTCACCTCCAGCAGCAGAGTAAGAACATGATCAACGCTGGGTGGTAGGAATAGTGAGAGATGAATGGGGACAACCTGTGTACTCCACAAACCAGCGTTTTAACATTTGCCAGCAAATATCCACCTCTAACAGAAGAAGACCCTACATATTCTGGGTGGAGACATGGGAAGACATATCTGAGAAGGACCGGTGAAACTAGGAAAAGTCCCCAGAGTCTCCAGTTTGCAAGTGAATCAAGAAAACTGCACTGTATAGAAAAAAAAAATTAAAGGTCTGAGCTAATTTCAATTTATAGCTAAATGACCATACAATTAAGCCACGGGTTAACTTCCATTTGTAAGTTAAATGACAGGAACAAGGAAGTAAACAGAGAAATCCAGAATGTAAGGCATTCTATAGGACAACAAAGCCAGTTTCAATATTTAATGTCTGAGGGGAAAAGGAGGAAGAGAAGGATTCTTTGAATCAAAAGAGATTATAATGTAATCAACTGAAAGTAGGGACCTCGTTTGGATTCTGATTCAAACAAATCAATGAACACATTTTCCAGACCATTCATAATTTGATTTTGGACTAGGTATGAGATGATAACAAAGAAATATTGCCAATTTTATTATGTGATACTGATACTTTTAAAAGGAAAATGCCCACAATTTGTAGAGATTTATATTGAATCATATAGGGGTAAAATTATGCTTCCTGATAGTTGCTGTAAAATATATAAAGAAGGAAAAATGGAAACAGTATTTAAAAAATTGGTTGTTATACAAAGCTACATTAATTAAAACAATGTGGTACTGGCATAAAAACAGCTATATAGACCAATGGCATAGAACAGAGAGCCCAGAAATAAACCCGTTTGCATTTGGTCAAATGATCTGCAACAAAAGTGCCAAGACTACACAATGGAGAAAAGAATAGTCTCTTCAACAAATGGAATTTGGAAAACTGGATATTCACATGCAAAAGAATGAACATGGATCCTTACCTCAGACCATACACCAAAAATTAAGTCAGAATAGATTAAAGACCTAAATGTAAGACATAAAACCATAAAACTGCTAGAAAAAAAACAGGGGAAAATCTTCATGACATTGAATTTGGCAATGGTTTTTTGGTATGACACCAAAAGTACAGAAGCAAAAATAGACAAGTGAGACCATATCAGATTCCAATACTTCTGTACATCAAAGAAAATAGTCAACAGAGTGAAACNGGTCAAATGATCTGCAACAAAAGTGCCAAGACTACACAATGGAGAAAAGAATAGTCTCTTCAACAAATGGAATTTGGAAAACTGGATATTCACATGCAAAAGAATGAACATGGATCCTTACCTCAGACCATACACCAAAAATTAAGTCAGAATAGATTAAAGACCTAAATGTAAGACATAAAACCATAAAACTGCTAGAAAAAAAACAGGGGAAAATCTTCATGACATTGAATTTGGCAATGGTTTTTTGGTATGACACCAAAAGTACAGAAGCAAAAATAGACAAATGAGACCATATCAGATTCCAATACTTCTGTACATCAAAGAAAATAGTCAACAGAGTGAAATGCAACCTTCAGATAGGAGAAAATATTTGTAAATTATATATCTGGAGTTATATTTAGACTACATAAAGGACTCCTACATCTCAACAGCAACAACAACAACAACAAACAGCCCTATTTAAAAATGGGCAAAAAACTTGAATGGACATTTCTCCAAAATAAATATACAAATGACCAACAAGCATATGAAAAAATGCTTATCTAAAGAAATCATTAGAGAAATGAAAATTGAAATCCCAAAGCAAGATCACCTCACACCCATTAAGATGGCCAATATCATAAAAACAGAAAATAACTGGTATTGGTAAGAATATGAAGATATCAGAAGCCTTGTACACTGTTGATGGGAATGTAAAATGGTGCAGCCATTGTGGAACAACAGTATAGAGGTTCCTCAAAACATTAAAAATACAATTACCATATGATACAGTAGTCCCACTTCTGCATATGTATCCAAAAGAATTGAAAACAGAATCTCAAAGACATACTTGCACACCTGTGTTCATTGAAGCAGTCAGTATTCACAATAACCAAGAAGTGGAAGGAACCCAAATGTCTATCAAAGAATGAATGTATAAAGAAACTGTGGAAAATGCATATGTTGTAATATTATGTAGTGTGAAAAAAGAACGAAATCCTGTCACATACTACAACATGGATGAACCTTGAAGACATTATGCTAAGTGAAATAAACCAGTCATAAAAAGACAATTACTATATGGTTCCACTTTTCTGAGATATCTATAACAGTCAAATTCATAATAACAGAAAGTTGAATTGTAGTTACTGGGGAAATGGAGGAATGAGAAGTTGTTCAAAGGACATAGAGTTTCAGTTTTGCAAGATGAGAAAATTCTAGAGATCCATTCCAAAACAATATGATTATAGTTGGCACTAATGAATTACACACCTGAAAATGGTTAAGAAGGGGGGGGCACCTGACTGGCTTGGTCGGTGGAGCATCTGACTCTTGATCTTGGGGTTGTGAGTTCAAGCCCCACGTTGGGTGTAGAGATTACTTGAAAATAAAATCTTTTAAAAAACGGTTAAGATGGTAAATATTATGTTATGTGTTTTTACCACAATTAAAACAAATAAAAAATAGATTGAATGAATGTGACAAAAATTTGGTAAATGTTCATGACTTTTTTTCAGAAAAAAATAAATTTGAAATACGTATGGCAGTGCATTAACATTTGTTCATTTAGGACAGGGAGCAATTGGGTGTTTTTGTATGCTTGGAACATTTCATATTCAGAAGAAGTAATGACTATAGAAACTTGACAACATTGGACCTTAAGTTTATTCAGTTTGAGTCCATGGGTCCCAATTCCAAATGATTATAAGAAAGGAAATCCTATACTAATCAATTGTGACCATTAGAGAAGATCCCATAGTTCAAACAGGACTGTATGAAGATGATGCGGTCATTTCCCAGAAAGGTGGTTTGGGCTTTGAAGAAACCGAAAATGTTTGCTCTAGGTTGGAAGGGCAGAAAGGATTTTTCCCTGTAGATTAAAAAAGAAACACAAATGGGTAGTAAGGTCTGGATGCATTTGGCTATCATGATTTGATGCCATTATCTACTCATGCCATTAATAAATCCTGAAACTCCTATGCTATCTTTTTCACTTTCTTGAAAGAGAAAATACAAACAAAAATGCTTGCAGTGTTCCAAGGTATCTACTGCTGTGTCCTGATAGCTAAAGATGATAAATGATCTTTTCTTGAGGAGATGCTAAAAACTTGTCAGTTATATTAATGATTCAGGCAAGATGACTCATGAGCTTTTACACAGTGTTACCACTGACTACATAAAAAGAACAAATTGAATGATATTATATTAAAGATAATGGGACAGATGGCAGCTACACTTGTGGTTAACATAGGATAACGTATAAACTTGTCCAATCACTAAATTGTACACCTGAAACTAATATAATATTGTGTGTCTACTATACTCAAATTTGAAAAGAAAAAAGCAGAAATTGATAATAACATCAATATCAAAACAAAATTGCATTCCCTGAATCAAATAGGTTGTAATGACTATCAACCTCCCCCACCACCAATTACTGGGGAAGTCTGCCCTATAATTTTATACCAATTCTTTATTGTTTGCTCTTTATATTTTTGCATGGTTAGGAGAAGTTTCTGAGTATGACCTATAAAGATCTTTTAAAAAGTTTATGATTTACTCTGTATTTTGAAATAATTATAGATTTACAAAAAGTTGCTATAATGTAAAGTCCTTGGGTACCCTCATCTACTTTGTCCCACTGGTTACATCATGCATTAATTATAGTACAATGTCAAAAGCAGGGAATGTATATTGGTACAATGTTGCATATAGTTCTGTGTCATTTTATCATTTGTATAGATTCCTGTAGCCAGCACTGTAATCAGGATACAGAATTCTTCCATTACCACAAAGGTCTACTAGTGTCAGAATCAAATGTAGAACACTTTTTCTTTTCTTTTTTTTTTCCCCTTTTATTTACCAGTTTCAAAATGCCAAGTTATACTCTTCCATCTTCCATTATCAAATGTAGAAATCTTACCTCCCTTTAAGTTTCTTTACTTTTTTTTAACTTATAATTGTCTTAAATACTTCCTCTACGTACATTGAGGTCCACCTCGGGAAGGTATACTTCCCACTGACACTGCAAGAAAGAAACTGTTTTCCTGCTGGCTGGTAGTGACAGTTCCCCAACTCGCCTCCTCTAGTATCACTTCTGTGGAGAAGGGAGGGTGCCTCGTTACTGCCGGGGGGGATGGGAGTCCAGGCTCCCAGAAGACTTCCACTGACACTGTCAGAGAGGCTTGCTACTGCTGGATGAGGGTGAGAGTCCCATCTCCCAATTTGGCTTCTCTTTCACCACACTGACAGTGCGTTATTACAGCCTGGCAAGGGTAGAAGTCTAGGACCCCCACTTAGCTCTTGCTGACAGTGATGGGACTACAGCTGCATTTTGTTCCACAGTGCACTTCTGAGGTAGGGCAGTTATTATCTAAAAACTTCATCTAGCTAAACCACCCCTTTCCTTGTCCTTTGCTAGAAGAACTGGATTTTTTTTAAGGTTATTTATTTATTTATTTGACAGAGAGAGAGAGAGACAGAGAGCAAGAGAGGGAACACAAGCAGGGGGAGTGGGAGAGGAAGAAGCAGGCTCCCAGCGGAGCAGGGAGCCTGATGCGGGGCTCGATCCCAGGATCCTGGGATCACGCCCTGGGCTGAAGGCAGACGCTTAACGACTGAGCCACCCAGGTGCCCCAGAACTGGATTTTATGAGGGCTCTTATTTGTCAGTTTCCATTGGTTTTTTTCAGGTATGGCTCCCCCAGCACCCAGTCCAGGATATAGAAGTCAAAAGGCAACCCAGGGAACTGGCCATCATGATCTTTCTTTTTTTTTTTTTTTTTTTTTAAGACTTTTTAATTTCTTTATTCGACAGAGATAGAGACAGCCAGCGAGAGAGGGAACACAAGCAGGGGGAGTGGGAGAGGAAGAAGCAGGCTCATAGAGGAAGAGCCTGATGTGGGGCTCGATCCCATAANGTGGGGCTCGATCCCATAACGCCAGGATCACGCCCTGAGCCGAAGGCAGACGCCTAACCGCTATGCCACCCAGGCGCCCCCTATCATGATCTTTCTTGAGTTCCCAGATCCACAGTTGGTCAGCCTTCCCCTCTTTACCCCACGGTCTTCTTATGATTGTTTTATGTATCACATTCAGGACTTTTGCCTGCACTTAGGGAAAGGCATAGGGAGAAGGGCATCTATTCCATTGTGGTCCAGAGCCAGACATCTGGTGAGATTTTAGAACTTCATGAAGTTTAACTCTGTCCAGGCATTTTTAAATTTGATTAAGCATTAACCACCTTTTAGTAAACATTTCTTTGTCATCTAATTTAAGACAATAAGAGGCATGACTTACGGTGGAGGAACCACCTCACACCAACTCTAAAAGCTAAACTAATAAATTCTGCATGTAGTGACTAAGATCAGCTACCTGACAAGTCACCTTCAAAGAACAACGTGATTTCCTTTGGAAAACAGTAGCGACAGGGCTTGACTGTGGCCTAGATACGTACTAAAATAACCAAAGGAAGAAATGTGCGAACTGGTTATTAATGGGAAACCTCAGCGGGGGTGGGGGGGCGGGTGTGCTCCAAACCCAATTTTAATACTTTGCATTTCAACATCATTTAGTGAGAAAATGCCCTGAACAGAGGAGTGGATTTCCCAATACTGTATTCTTAGACACTCTATCCTTAGACAGAAAAATGTATGCACTGGGCTAAGATAATTTGATGAACTCATTCCTTTTGTTCTGTTCCACAAAAAGAAGTAACTTTGCACTTATCTATTGGACTTCCTGTCAAGTTCTTAAGGAAAATAAGCTGAGAAAAAGGTTCAAACATCTGATACCTGTGGCAACTCTATTTTTCTGTATCATTCTTTAAATTAGCATTCTCACCAGATCTCATGAGTTTCGGTTAGTGTGAGCCAGTCCCTCATTTCCAGCCCTTCAAAGCTGAGAAGTAGATGATGAAAAGAGGGACCCAGAGCAGCGTAGTGTCTCCTTGTGAGACTCAGGTGACCTTCCCAAGCACTATCTCTAAACTTCTTAAATTATTCCAATTAAGTTATATATATATACTTCAAAAACAGGTGAAACTACATTACTTTAACATAAACACAAATATTAATACCTAATAGACATATAACAGTGAGCCAGGAACTCTAAAGAAAAAATATCCTTAAAGATTAATATTCAAAAGAGTATATATGTTTCCCAAGGTAATCTGACAATCTGATAGCAATCATTATTCCATTCAACAAATATTCATAGAATGCCTTGTACTGTCCCAGGTCTTAGGATAAATCAGGAAAGGCAGCAGACGAAACTCCTGTCTGTGGAACTTGCATTCTAGACAAGACAGAAATAAGACATATAAGTCCTATAGATGTTAGAAAGCAACACGTACCATGGAAAAGAAAAAGGAAACCAGGGTGAAGGAGACCAAGAGTGTGGAGGTTGGGTGTGGAATGGGCAGGATGTAATGAAAATTAGGATTGTCCAATTGAGAAGGTGAGATTTTGTGCAGATTCAAAGGGGATGAGGCATGTAACAAGGACAGCCAAGGATAAAGCGTTGAAAGAGAAAGCAATGGAAGAGATGGTATCAGAGAGGTGATGAGGGTACACAAGACAATGTGGACACATTTTGGCCATTTTTGAAACTGAGTCTTAAACTGACTGACACAAGAAGCCATTGAAGGTATTCTTTAACCTTTTGATATAATTTCAAATTTACAGTAAAGTGAAAAGTACAAGGAATACTTTTATTTACATTAGCCAATTGTTTACACTTCTCTCCCAATTGCTTTTGTCATTTGCATTCTCTTGAAATGTAGATAGATGATAAATGATAGATAGATAGATGATAGATAGATAGATGATAGATGATAGATAGAAAGATAGTTGTTTTTTCTGAACTATTTGACAGTAAACTGGAGACATTTGTGACCCTTTACCACTAAAGAGTTCTGTGAATATTTTCTAAAATCAAAGGCATTCTCTTTCTCTTGCTCTCTGTCAAAATAAATCAATCTTTGAAAAAAGAGGGGCTGGCGCCTGGGTGGCTCAGTCAGTTGAGTGTCTGACTCTTGGTTTCCACTCAGGTCATGATCTCCTGGGTTGTGGGATCAAGCCCTGCATCTTGCTTCAAGCTCAGTGGGGAGTCTAAAGATTCTCTCCCTCTGCCCCTCCCCACACTGGCATGGGTGCTCTCTCTCACTCTCTCAAATTAAATAAATAAATCTTTAAAAAAATAAAAACAAAGGCATCCTGTCACATAACTCCAGTACTATTAGAAAAATCAAGAAAATTGATATTGATAAATGCTGTTATCAAATTTATAGCCTATATTCAAATTTTATCAATTTTCCCAATAATATTCTTTATAGCTATATTTTTCTCTATGACACAGTCCTGGAATTAATTTTTTCTTTAAGAAGTCTAGGTTCCTTGATAAATAGAAATCAAGATCTAGGTACTAGGTATGCTCAGTGCTGTCATAACTTTTAGAAAATCTCAGTGAACATATCTAGTATATGTACATGTACACACATATATGGCTATATCTATAATCACTTCTAAATTATTTTAGCTAGATAGGTAAATATTAAAAATCATGAGTTTATATTGATGTTTTCCATTTCAATTCAATACCAGTGTTTCTTTTTTCCATATTTGTAACTTCCCCTTAAAATACTACTAGCATTGCTTTTGATATATTTACTCATTTGTTTAAGCAAGTTTTAATATTGCTAACCCATATCATTGCAAAAAGCCAACCTATTAACTGAAGTTCAGTATTTGTTTAAAGTTTTTAAAGGTAAAGTTACATGCAATGAAGCATAACTCTTAAGTGTACAATTTGATAATTTTTGACAAATGCTTACACCTGTGTAACCTGCAACCCTCTACTTCTGTTAAGCATGAAATGAAACCAGCCAGGGAAAAGTCAAGAACATACGCAAAGAGGTGATTATAATAATTGACCAGAGAGTTTTATTTATTTTTTTAAGATTTTATTTTTAAGTCATCGCTGCACCCAACGTGGGGCTCAAACTCACAACCCCAAGATCAAGAGTCACATGCTCTACCAACTGAGCCAGCCAGGTGCCCCCCAGAGAATTTTAGTGAATCAAGGAGAGGAGTAAGGATATGGGGGCTGGACAATGAAAAGGAGAAAGAATTAGTGGATTTGAGATTCATGCGAGGTTGAAGGATAACGTGGGACATTTTCTTGTGATGTGTCATATCTCTGTGACAACATAGTGACTGACACAGTAGAGGGTTATTGTCAAAATATGAAAATACATTGAGAATTCATTTGCTTTTGAATAATCCTAATGTCTTATTTTCCCTGGGAACAGCATTCTTTCTTGAGGCCACTTATAGATTAGTGCATGCATTTATAAATTGCTTTCTACATTTGCTAAGCTTAATATGAATGTGTGAAATAAAAGAGAACACAAAACTTGTCTTATGGTTGTTATTTAATTTAGATGGCAATTCAGCACTTCCTACAAAGATGCCATTTAGCTTTACAATGTTAATGAACAAATGCATCGCCTTCTGAGAGACTTTTGGTCTTGAAACTTCACTGAGACATTATAAGGTCTCAGCTTAAAATTTTGTATTCTAAAATAATTACAGTAAGTTATAAAGATCCCTCTAAGAATGTAGTGTGAAATGTAAATACAGTTTCTTCTATCTTGCTTGATAGTGGACGACGCCCCCTCCCCTCCAGCAACCCTGTTTGTTTCCTAGAATTCAATGTCTCTTATGGTTTGCCTCCCTCTCAATATTCCTCTTATTTTATTTTTCCTTCCTTTCCCCTATGTTCATCTGTTTTGTTTCTTAAATTCCATGTATGAGTGGAATCATATGGCATTTGTCTTTCTCTGACTTATTTCCTGTAGCATAATTCACTCTAGTTTTATCCATGTCATTGCAAATGACAAGATTTCATTCTTTTCCTGGATGAGTAATATTCCATTGTGTGTGTGTGTGTATATGTATATATATATATATATATCAATCACATCTTCTTTGCTCTCTCACAGTGCTGATAAGCAACACCACCAAAGTTGACCTGAGGCAGAACCGAGACCAGGCATTCTTGGAAGCCCCTCATTGTCCCTGGCCTTCCCTCTGACACCTGCTGTGTGAGATTCTCTGTTCTCATGCTGAATTTCATCCTCTTGCTCATTGCCTCCATAAGTTACTTCTTAGAAGAAGCAAAGAAGAAACCAAATAATTAACTTTGAGTATTAAAAAAATGAGTCAAATGATATAAAATAATATCCTTTTAAAACTTTTTGCAGCATGATCATAAATATTAGATATTTTTGTGATAAAATATTTTTGTGATAAATATTAGAGGGGTTTATCTATTTATTCCTATATTCCATTCAGTATCTTTAAGAAATCCAGTCTGCTGTATTTGTATTAGCTTTCTCTTTTTCAGTTTATTTGTCAATGACTTCACATTGTGTTCAGAAATTATGTGAGTTTATTTTCATCAATTTCATGAAACTTTGCCTATGTTGCAAGATTTGCAATTGTATTTGGCACTATAATTACTTGGCATTATATTAGTATTATATTATCAGATGTTCACAATATCTGGCAATCATCAAGAAACAGATAAAACACAGTACATAATGGGAGAAAATAGAAGCTAGTGATTAAGTCATCAGTGAACATGTATGTGTTATTAAGACTTTCGCATCCCTATGCAGACTACAACTGCAGAGAGTCAAGATATACAGATTACTTATAACCTGTGAAACAAACAATACTATTATTATTCTCATTTCACACAAAAGGAAATTGAAGCTTAGCCATGTTCAAGTTGCCAATATTAAGAATTGAACCTACATCTGACTCTGACCTCTAAAGACATCATAGTAAACCATAAAGAACTTCAATTTGATTGTGTGTTTTTAAGGAAAAGCAAAGCAGAGAAACAAGGTCAAGTTGAAGGCCAATAAAAACTGCTAATTAAATACACAATTGTGTGATCAAGACCATTAATTTTGCAAGAATTCAGAAAAGGACATTGGTTTATAGAATGAGAGAAGATGGGGATTGCACGATAATTTAGTAGTGTCCAAGGCAGGTAAACTGATTGTCCCAAACCACATAATCCCTTAGTGATACAGATGGGTTTTAAAACTACAACTCCTTGCTTTTTCTAAGAACACTTGTGATCAAATATATCNAGAAGATGGGGATTGCACGATAATTTAGTAGTGTCCAAGGCAGGTAAACTGATTGTCCCAAACCACATAATCTCTTAGTGATACAGATGGGTTTTAAAACTACAACTCCTTGCTTTTTCTAAGAACACTTGTGATCAAATATATCTATATCTATATCTTATTTGTGAGATTCAAACTTGTTAATAATGTACATCAGGAAGCTAACCCAAACTGGATAACATGAACTTGATGTTATAGTGATGCAGACTAGGTGGAGAAATAAGTAGAATGACGTAGCCATTAAACCTGTCTGTATGGAAGCTTTAATATGAATCAGACACTATTGGGTCCTGTGGATGCGGAGTTAACGAGTAGCTCACAGTCTGTTAGGGAACAGAGAAACATTTACCAACAAGGATAATATAATGTAATAAGTACAATTTGAAAGGCAAATCACAAAATGTTATGGACAATCAGAGTGGGGAGGAATTAATTCAGCCTAAGAGATTTGTATTGATCCTGTTGTGGTGTTTCACAGAAGAGATGAGATTTGAGTTTAACAGGCATCTAAGGGGTTTGAAGGCTATGCCAGTCAGAAAGAACAGACAGGTGAACAGATTGTCACAAAATGACATACTAATATATGCACACACATGGTCCAGAAGTAGCCCAGAGAATAAAGTGGTTATCTATTAGAAAGGGAGGGTCAAGGAAGACTCAATAGGGGAAAGGGACATGGAACGGAGTTTGGAGGATAAATTGGAGTTTACCATGTGGGAAACATGATGGAGAGAGCACTTTACATGACACCTCTTCAAAATCAGAAAGTATGAAATAACATGGTTTGGGGGACCTACAGTAAATTTGGAATTTCTGGAAAATTCCTGGAAGCAGATGACAATAAATGAGGCTAGAGATGTTAGTGGGAGAGGTTTTTCTACTCTCCTAAGGAGCTGAGACCTGATTCTGAAGGCTGTAGGGAACACAGAAGCAGGAGGTGTGGATAGCATAAATACAAGATCAGACTTGCTTATTAGAAATACCGTGAAGCAGATAGACTGAGGGGGTGAGCTAGAAGCAGAAAGACAGATTAGGAGGCCACTGTAATCAGCCAGACAAGAGATTATGGGACTAATTTAAGGCAGTGATAGTGGACACAGAAAGAAAAGGATCTATGAATGCTGCAGAACTTGGAGAGGCGCTGGATGTTGGGGAGAGATAAGGGGAAAGTAAGGTCTTTTCAAGTTTCTTGACTTATAAAATCAGACAACTAAAGGGTGGATGGAACAACTAACCAAGGGAGAGGAGGATTTCAGATATTAAAGATGGTGGATTCCATTTGCAGCATATGTCATAAGGGATAGCCTGACTTTCTGTGTAAAAAGTGATATACTCCATAATGTGGATTCTCCATTAAATAAAATATTTGATGTTCATCATGGAAGCCATGGGTGTGAATAAAGTCACTGAGAAGGAACAAAGCAAAGATCTGAGGGCTGAGCTTAGAACCTTGGGGGACTGATCATAGCAGGGGTGGGAAGAAGAAGGGGAGCCAGTTAAGTAAAGTAAATGTGACCAGAGAGGCAGGAAGACATCCAGCCAATGCATTACACATCACAGAAACAACCTCCCCATGACTGCCATCTGGCAAATTCCTGCATGTTTGTTTTTCCATATTCAAGTCAAGTGTTCCCTACCTTGGAAAGGTTTCCTTGATTGCCCTTTTCAATGTAAATGTTTTTTGTCCTTTGTTTCAACCTGCTACTTGTGTATAACTTGCATTTTATAGAAACTATAAACCCTCACATTTCTGTCTGAACATCTGTCTTAATGCTTCATTGTAAGCATCTTGAGGACTAGAATAATATTTAATCACATTTCCCATAGAAGGTGCTTAATAAATGTGTGTTGAATGGAACACTTTGGGAAGACTGGGTACCTTTTAGAATCCCTCAGACAGGGCCAGTACAAAATCAGTTTAATTCTATTCCCACTTGTTCCTAGAGTACAGCTATTTGCAGTTCTCGAAATAACTCATGTTGATCTCTTGTCCCGGAAAACTCATCTCCTATTAACTGCCCAGTGAAGTCCTATTAATCTTCTTTCAGAGCCCAGTTACATCTTCCAGGAGGCTTTTGTCACTGCCAGCCCAGACATCAAGCCACCATCAAAGCCCCCGAGATTCAAAAGTTAATCATCCCTCTTCTGTACAAACTCTGTCTTAGGCATATTTCTGATTGCAAATTTTGTTTACACTGACCACACACCATGGTTCTGATGTGTTTATCTCTGTGTCACACATCCTAAACTATGAGCTTCTTGAGTGAAAAACAAATGTCTTAAACATGTGGCTCCAGCAGCTATCACAGAAGCCAGCTCNTATCACAGAAGCCAGCTCCTGGTGGGTATTTGGGAAATGGGAGAGGAATCGGATGATTCACATCTTGTGGCCATTACATGGGCTACCACTAGAGGGCACTAGCAGCTCAATCAGACTGAAAGTGCTTGAGGTGTTCCCACAGGCTGAGACAAGGCTGTTGGTGAAGGTACCAGAACTCAAGCCTGGACTTCTGTATTTCCCCAGGGCAGCAGGACAAAAGGTGGTTGCTCTAATTTCTGCCTCAGCCTCTCTGCACTGAATACCTTATTGGGTTTCTAACTCCCTTCTCTGCCTCCATGCTCTCTGACATACAGTGTGTTCCCCTAACCTCATCAGGTGGGTCTAAGGTACAGCTCTATTCAAGTCTTCTTAGCATATTGCACAAGGCCCTGTGCACTTGCCCAACCTGCCTTTCCAATTGTGTGTCTGCCCCCGGTCCTGATCCTCCCCTGTACTACACAGGCTCAAGAAATGCTTGTTGAACTGTGAAGCCATGAGTTTTCCACCAGGGGCCATTAGGTGACAGACGTGAGACTAGTGATTAGTTCCAAATGATCTGGGTGGGGTAGAGGAGAGCAAAAATGAGGAGACCCTGAGGTCAAGCTAAGATTTGTGATGTAAATGCACACTTGATTACCCAGTAGCTGGAGACTTATCTGACCTGAAACTGGTTCTACTGTTCAATCCCTGTGTGGAATCATTCAGTTTTTAAGGTGCTATTTTAGTTTACCAAAAATTAAATATGTTCTCCCCTCCCAAATTCCACTGAGGTGTATCTGTCATATTAAGATACTTTTATCAAGTTCAACAGCCTTCTTGTCAAAGTTTGTTGCAGTTAGTCACTCAGAGAATTATAAATATCTTTAGTCTCAGATGTGGTTGTGTTAGAGGAAGGGAGGGTGAAAAATGAGGAGGAGAAGGGTTGACTTTTTAAAAATTATTGCCATGTTAAGTGTTTTGAATTGCTTCTATTGTTCTTCCTCGTGGGTTTGAGGTTTGTTGGACACGCTGATCTGAATGGGTGTGGCCCCGTGTTGGTAAAGTTGTGGGGAATGGTTGGTGTTTTTCTTGGCCCTGTGTTCATATTGTTTTTCCTGCAAGGGATAGTGGTATTTCTCTTGAAGAACTATTAATAACTTATTTTCATCTTGTAAACATTGTGAGTAACTGATGGTGTTTCCCTCTTTGCAATGGTCGTGTTTGTGCAATGGCTGAAAGTTTTGTGTCTCACTTCTAGTAGACTCATTTTTCAAACTGAATAAAAATAGCAACCATTATTGAATACTGAATATGTTCCAGACACTGAACCTATGTACACGTAAACCTCATTACTTATAGTAATTTATGAATTAAGTTCTACTTTTATCTCTATTTTATGGATGGAAAAAACTGAGACTGGAGAAAATGCGTAAAGTGCCCAAGGGTTACTCAGACCTAGTTCTTTGTGATACCAAAGTTTGGGTGGCAGGTATGACATTCAGACCACAAATATAAATATATATAAAATATCTTTATTTATTTATATTATTTTTTAAAGATTTTATTTTTTATTTGACAGGGAGAGACAGTGCATGAGAGATCACACAAACAGGGGGAGTCGGAGAGGGAGAAGCAGGGAGCCTGATGTGGGGCTTGATCCCAGGACCCTGGGATCAGGACCTGAGCCCAAGGCAGATGCTTAACTGACTGAGCCACCCAGGTGCCCCTATTTATTTATTTTAGAGAGAATGAGAAAGTGCATGAGTTGGGGGAGAGCAAAGGGGGAGAGGAAGCCAGGGGGAATGAATCTCAAGGAGGCTCTTGCAGAGCCTGATCTGCGGCCATTCCCAGGACCCTGAGTCCTCGACCAGAGTGGAAGCCAAGAGTCCGACACTCAATGGACTGAGCCACCCAGGCACCCTTCATTTATTTATTAACCAAAATTGTTCTCTAAGTTTGATTTGCCGGGGTGGTAGAAAATTCCATCCGAGTCACTACTGGAACTCACCATACCATGGAACTGTACTATGGTCCTACAGTTAGTTGTAGTATTACCACATCATCTGAGAGGCAGTCATTGGTCTCCTTACTGAGTACCAGTGAGATTCTCACTGTTCCAGACTGTAATCTGATCCTTCCAACCTGGCCAGTCTCCTGCTCCATCTTACATTTGAGGTTTCAAAGAGGATCTCTGGAGTTTAGAAGTTTGGAACTCTGGTGCCCAGGGTGCCACTTTCATGGCACATCAAAGAGACATTCCCACAATCGTGTGCCCCCTCCCTGAAAGGCTGTTTTTGCTTCTGAACAATGTATGGTCCCTGACTTTTACCTTCTTCCTGAGTTTCTCAAAATTCCTCTCTACTCTCATCCTCAGGGCAAAAGTAGTGTATTTTCTTCAACAAGCTCTCACTTCACACCACAAAGAGTCCTTCACTTTAAGTATCTTTTGTTTTCCACCCTGCAAAAATCCCAGAGGCTAGAAAATAACAAAGGTCTATCTTTGAGGTAGGAAACTACAGGAAAAATAAAGGTAAGCTAATATTCCCATAAATTGTTCTGCCACATGCCTTTTTTTTCTTAGGTTTATCAGATGGGTTAGTCTGAAAGGGTGTGGATTGGCTAATGAGATTTAATGAGTTTTGATGACTGTGTCTTTCCCTGAAAAGTCTGTTTTATGAAACCTATTGTCAAGAATAGTAGTATTTCTTATAAACCTCTGGTTTATCTTTATGTTATGGATACCATGAGTCAAATGGTAGACATTTCCCCTCCTGTAGGTCTTTTGGAGACATTTTGATCAGCTATATGTCTGTGTATTCTGATATTCCTAAAAAATACTTCCTAGGCTGAAATTTTTGAAATGAAGAGAGATTTGTTTTAAAAATACTGCACATTATCATATATGTCACGACATGGTAGGGAGGAAGTCTAATGAAAGTGGTCTCTGATTCAGTCTTTTATTTTTTATTTTATTTTTTTAAAGATTTTATTTATTTATTCGACAGAGATAGAGACAGCCAGCGAGAGAGGGAACACAGGCAGGGGGAGTGGGAGAGGAAGAAGCAGGCTCACAGCAGAGGAGCCTGATGTGGGGCTCGATCCCATAACGCCAGGATCACGCCCTGAGCCGAAGGCAGACGCTTAACCGCTGTGCCACCCAGGCGCCCCCTGATTCAGTCTTTTAAAAGAATTTTTAACATTTCTCTTTTTAAATATCTAGATTCTAGATTTTTATGTTTAACTAAGAAATATGGTGTTACTGCTAAGTAAAACATATTTAGACCTAATATTACAAATATATATATATATATATATATATATAAAACACAACCCAAGAACATATAATGCCTTCATCTTTGTTTCTTAAGTATTTGTTTTTCCTCCATGGAGTTGGGGGAAAGGAAAGTCAGCCCAGAAGGCACAGAATTGTTGGACCAACCAGCTGCAAGCAAAGCACAGTAAGGATTTGCATGTACTTACACCTCCTCTGCCCCAAGGCAGCTCCACAGACTTGAACCTCCCCACCCTTCAAAACAGGAGAGAATTGAGTTTATTTCCACTTAAGTTCGGGGAGGTTGCCATGTTCCCTGTGGGCACTCAGTAAATAGTGACTAAATTGAATGTTACTCTGTGTTATCTTCCTTTCTCTCTTTTTCCTTCCCTGATCCTCTGGCTATTTCTTGGGGCCTTGAAATTTTATATGTATTTTTTTTCAGAGTCTTTTTGTCTCATCTGTTCTCAGTGTGAGTCGTCTCTATTTTAATATCACTTCTTCATGTTTGTTTTCTCTGTATCTGGGTCTTCTCTCAGTTTTTCTTGGAATCTGTCCCTCTCTGTTTTCTTTCTCTGAGACTCTGTCTTTGTTCTCCAGTCCTCTTCTCCATCTCTCTCTCTCTCTGTCTTTCTTTCTATCATATGCACATATCTTTCTGTATTTGTGTTTGCTCCCCTCCTAGAGTTATCATCTGAAGGGGTTCAGAATAAGTTCTCCCCAAAATGTGCTACTTTGGCATGTGGATTCTTTGAGCTGAAGTCAATCGAGGCCCAAAAGACTCAGGAAGAGCTTTTTATCATCCTCTTAGCTACCTACAAGAATTTAGAGGGCCTGGTCTAGGCAGAGAGCAATCACCACACGTAACTACAAGGAATATGGGGCAGGTGTGGGGGGGAAGGAAGNAAAGGAAGTGAAGGAGGGCCTGAAGACCAACTTTCTGTTTCCCATTATCTCTGCTTTGCATGGCAAACATTTGTTTACCACACATTTGCTCTTCCTATTTTCCTATGAATTGTCTTTCTCCCCTTTGAGGTCTCAGACACCAATCCCCTTCTCCTTAGTTCAGAATGACATGTAAGCCTTAGTTGCCTGACTGGCTGGGGGTCTTATATTGTTGTGGGGCTCTCATATATATGTGATTAAATTTAAGTTTTTCTCCTGTTAATTTTTCTAATGTCAGTTTAATTAGTTGACTAGCCAAAAGAACCTAGAAGGGTAGAGAAAAAATTTTTCCTCCCCTACACATCAAAAAGCATTGCCTTTTTTTCCCAAGAAATTAGACACATTTGAAGATTTTTTTATAAGTGCTCAGAATAATTTTACACTTTTTCCCCTTAAAACAGCATTTTTAGTCCCTAAATATGGGAATGCGGGAAAAGTGAATTGGTTTCTATTAACCACAATATGTTCTAAGTTATGTAGAGTGATTGTGTCAGCTCTCCTCTGAATTTTCTGTTTGCACTCTGCCCAGACAGCACTGCATTCCTCTGCTCCTTCTGACACAAATACAGCGACATTTCACCAGGCGACTATTAGCCTAGAGGGAATACTAACTTCTCCCTTCCCCTAGAGTTTATATCCCATTCCAGTAATTTGGCCCCAGATACTGGCACAGAAACACTGGTTGCATAAAGTCCTTGGAGCCTGATACTTACTTTTTGTCCTCTGTGCCTCCAATTTTAAAGACTGAAATGGGACACCGGTTTGCTACTACTTTCCTATAGCCACTTTCTGGTGAAGATTTAAAGGGTGTGATCAGCCTCCTCTGGGGTTTCACACAAGTTACTGTACTGTGTTGGCAATTAAAATTAATCCTCCAAACATCATTGGTGTCTGAAAAGGTAACAAAGTAATTGCTATCTAAGAGGGTATATGGAGGATTGAACTTTAAAGTGTCCCTGGTATGGATAGACTATAAGCAAAACCTCTGCCCTTATGTTTGGGAAAAAATCATATTTCTTTTCCCTTTAAGCTCTCATTATTGAGAGCCTAACATGTGCCAAGCACTTAATGCAAAATATCTCACTTACTCTTTAGAGCAACCCTGAAAGTTAATATGATTGTCACCCCCATTTGGCAGATGAGAAACTGAGGCTAAGGGAAGTTATATGATTTGACAAAAATCATAGTAGAGTTGAGACTTGTTATGTATGCATATTTTCATGTTATTGAAGTCAATTTTTATGCCTAGAAAAGAGCTACTCAAGATTATTTGGGTACACAATTAGTATTCAATTCATTTGAAATCCTTATTTTTCTTAAGCTTGTATGTTAGTTTATAAATTTAATTAAAATATTCATAAATCTAGCAAGTCATACCATTACTTTGAAGGACTACTTTACAACTTAATTAAATTATTTGAATATTTAGACACATTTATTAATGTGATATTTTTATTCCTTTTTAAGTACGTTGTGTGACTTAACAATCTTCCCAATAGCTTAAGTAATTCTTAAGAATCTAATAAATTAAATTTATAGATATAGTGAACTACAGGTTCTCCTAAATGTTCCCACTAAAATTTCAACTTGAAATTATAAGTCTAAAGCAATGAATCAATTACTCATTTTAACTTGGAATTATAAGGCTAGCCTGTTATTCCAATAGGCCTAATTTTCTTGAACAGTACAAATAATTAAACTTCAAAATAAGCACAGATTCCTAAACGCAGTTATTTTAGTGCTAACTTTTATATTTTGGTTTTCTTATACATAACACTAAATTTTGCTATCATTAAAAGGTAAGGACATGATATCTTCCCAATAATTTTGATGTTACTTTCCTAAAGTAATTTTAGGGGCTGCCTTCTCAATTTTCTGGAGTTTCTTAAAAACCAGAATTACCAACTAGACATGACTAGACCCTTATCTGCCTTATCTGTAATGCTGTTGGGACACATTGAGCCCTATTTACATAAGTTAGTTCTATGGTAGACAGCATTCTAAGATGACCCCACAGATTTCTGCCCCCTGGTGTACACAACCTGTATAGCCATCTCCCCTTGAGCATGGGTAGAACTTGTGCAATTGTTGTTATGGCAAAAGGAGTTTCCCAGTTATAATGAATTTCCAGACATAATAAATTTGAATTCATCAAAGGGGAAAAAATTTCCTGGGTGGGTCTGATTTAATCAGGTTCAGGTGAGCCTTAAAATAAATGCAAAACAGTGACAGCACTTTCCTGCTGGCTTTGGAAAGGGACTTGCAAGCCTCAACTGAGATCATAGCCCTGGATGACACCTTGGTTTCAGTCTGATGAAACCCTGAGCAGACGATCCAGCTAACCCATACCCAGAGTCTCCCATAGGAACTGTGAGATAATAAATTTGTTTTGCTTTAACCTACTAAGTTTGTGGTGATTTGTTACAAATAGATAAAAAACTAATACATTCTCTAACTGGTGTGCTCTTGCCACCTGTGTGCTTCAAGGCCAAGTTACACATACCTAAAGCTTCTGTTTACTGACAGAAATCTGAACCTACCACCCCACCACCCCCTAGGCTGTTGTCCCGTGATAGAATTTTGCATCATTTGCCACCTGAGATATTTAAATGTCTTTCTGTCTACAAGAACACTGTCAAGTTTCTAAGTTCCTGTAGATAGTAACTTGCAGGAGCACCTCTGCATCTGTTATATTCTCCCTGTATTTGGACCATAACTCTTCTAGACAGTACAATGACATCCCATTAAATTCTGTATATCTTTCATCATTTTGTCTAACTATTCCAGTGTCAGTTTCTGGAAAACACTAGAGTCCAAATCTGTCTGATTCTGGAGTCAGACTCTTTCTACTCTTCCCTTTAGTGAACAAGGATAAGCTAAGTTTTGATGAATAGTCATGAGTAGTGAAATGATTATTGAAATTCCTATTGTTCCTCACCATCCTGAGAGCATTCTAAAATTTCTCTGGCTTGTGCTTCTTGGATTCTTTAACACAATAGTAATTATATTCTAACATTGTCACTTACTTAGTCCCTCAAAAATGTATAATGAGACTTCATCAAGCAATCCTTAAGTCCACTTGTGCATTTATTCATTAAGCTTTTCTCTTAACAGTACAATGATAGCTGATCTGTAATGCACAATACCCTGAGACATACCAAGCATAGAAGATACAATTCCTATTCCATAAGATTTTATGACCTAGTTGGAAACAAGTTATGGATACAAAAAAATTTATAGTTTTGCATACAAAATAATATAGGTTAAGTGATACATGTTAAGTGATATCACTGGTAGAAATAATAAGGGGAGGTATAGATGAGGGTAAGTTAAAAAAACTTCACAGAGCAAGTAGAATTTAAGTTCATTTGTTCATTCAACAAACATATATTTAGAATTTCTTGTGTGTCAGGCACCATGTTAGGCTCAGAGGGCCCTAGAATAAGGCATAGTCACCCTCTTCATCCAAGCTCACCTTGTAGCCAAGAAAACAAAAGCATAAGAAAAGTATGAGGGCACACACTATGATAAACACTATTACAATGGTGTATATAATATATAATGCAAAGCAAGTGGAGAGGGGGATTGGGCTGGCCATGAGAATGGGTGGAAGTCAGTGGTGAGGGACCATTTCAAGAGGTGATATTTTGCTGAGCCTGATAGCCTGATAGCCTGAATAACACTTGCCTTTTGTTAACCATTTCCTGCATGCCAAGAACTGCCCCCAAGCACTTTACACTAATAAGCCTCATCTAATCCTCATAACAACTTCATTTGATCAGGGATACAATGGCAGTGGGAGTAATTCCTGAAGAGGACACTATGGTCCCCCTGTCATGTCTTCTTCTCCGCCGTTGCTCCAATCAAACCTGTTCTCATCTCTCTCACACTTTGGCAGAAGCTGATCTCTCTGCTGCTGCCATTGCCTTACACCTGGTCTCTTTTTGATCTTTTAAAAACACCAATCAGATAATGTCAGTGCTCTGAACAAGCTTTCCAACAGCTTCGCATCTCACTTGCTTTAAAACCTAAGGTTCTTAGCACAGCTTTCAAGATCTTATAAGTGATTTTCAAGATCCTCCAAGATCCTCGACTGCTGTGACGTCATTTCCTACCACTCTCTCCTGAATGCATCACTCTCCCACCACCTTTCCCCCCTTGCTGCTCCTCAAATGCACCAAAATTGCTCCTTGCTGATCCCCCTGCCTGGAACACTGTCTCCCCAGTATCGGCACACCTCACTCCCTCATTCATTCAGGTCTCTGATCAAATGTCATCTTCTCAGAAAAGCCTTCCCGACCAGCCTGTGGAAAACAACCCACTCTCCTTTCCAGTCCCACATCACTCTGAATCCATACCCTGCTTTATTATTCATCATGACATTTATTGGATATTTTCTGTCTTCCTCAATGAGAATAAAGGCCTCAAACTTTATATTGTTCTTTACCCTATCCCTAATGCGCAGCACAAAACCTAGCTCTAGAAGCTGGGTAAATATTGTTGAATTTATGCATTCATGAATGAATGAAATGACTTGTCAACGGTCACACTCTGGGTGTATGGCAGAGCCTGAAGAGGTGAAACTAGAAAGATGGTTTAGGACAGATCATGAAGGATCTGGAAGTCCTGGAAAAGAAGCTTACAATTTCCCCTGTGGGCATGGAGAGAAGCTTGCAGCATGGTGTTAAGAGCCCCTCTAAATGCTAATGGTGAAAACTTGAGACTAAACTGGGGGAAGGGCATTTATATGCACTCTAATGACACTTCAGATCTTTTTTTTTTTCATATCCATTAGAATTCTGTAGAACACTGCAATCTAAAAGGGACTAAATGGAGAATTTAGTGAATAGATTCCTTCTTGGTATTTTTCACACCTGACTTGGTTCAGACTTTTAAATGCTGAAGCTTCAGTATGGTTGACTTTGATCTCCAATCTCTTTTGGTAACCATTCTGCATGTTGTTAATCATAATTATTATACTTCTTTTTTTATACAAATGTGTATATGTTGTCCCTGGTCCCTGGTGAGCAACATCCTTTTATTTTTATTTCATTATTATTCCTGTGTGCGTGTATGGTGGGGGAGATGAGGGCAGAGATGAGTCTCAGGTTTCTGCATCCATACCTCCTGATATTTCTTATGGCCAGGGAAATAATTGAAGTTGGCTTCTTTTCAGTTCAATTCTAGGTTCTTTATATGATGGATTTTGTTTATTGTTCTTGATACTTATTTTCCAATGAAGTCCCTAAATAATTTCTCTGTGTTTTTAAATTTCCAAAGTTTTGTTATCCTTTCTGGTGCATTAGAGAATATAAAACAGATTTTACAAATCTGTTTTACATGTGAGCTGCCTGATTTATGTCAGCTATCATTTTCTAGCTGGGTGGCTATGCTAGGTTTCATAATATGCCAAAGCTCATATTCAAATACAAACTATAGGCCGGCATGTAAACAGGAGCAGAGAAATATTTTCTTTCTTCCACTGAGTAACTCAAAATAAGGGTGGGAAAAGGCAGCTTCATGTGGGTTTAATCCTGGCTGGAAAGCAATGAAGCAACAACACTGTCTCTTTCGTTTTGGCGGTAATCAAAGCGTGCAAAGCTGTGGGTGTTGACTCTTTGAAAATCAGCAGAACTGTACCATGTATTCTGGCAAGCAGCACCCCGGCCTTTCTCCAAGCTGCGTAGAAAACAGCCCCAGCCAGCCCCCTGACTGAGCAGAAAAAGCAGGAGCACACGGTTGTGTTGCAGAAGACGCGTAAGAGGCACGAAGGGCACTAGGGAGAGAGCCTTTTATGCTCTCAGGCAGATTCAAAGCTTCTGAAAAGCCACCATGCAAAGAATCAATAATAAAGGCCCAGAGAGGACTACAGAGATGGGTAGGGAAGTTCAGGAGCGGCAAAATGTATGTTGACCCTCATTTTCCAGTCAGCCTCCCAGACTTAAAATCGCTGGAGATGCTGGGAAAGAGGCGTGTACTCTTCTATAGTAAGAAAGTAGGCCTTGATTTGTGTATTTGGGATTTTTTTTCCTTCTGATGGAGAGACATGGGATATAGCATGTTGTTTACCTATGCATTTGTGCAAATGAGAAAAAGATCCTTCTTCCTTAGAGATTCCTCCCCCACCGGCTTCCTTAGAGATTCCTCCCCCACCTTGTGTTGTGAACACCATGTGTATAATTTGCAGCCGTCTGAGCTAGTGAGCCATAGTACACTGCAAGAGTGTGGGAGCTTTGTTAGGAAAATAAAATGCTTGAGAGCTCCTGAATTTATCTGGTGTTCAAGGAAGCTTTCCCCTTTTTGATATCACCTTCCCTTAAATTTACGTGCTGCTGACCTATTGTAGCTAAATCTATGCTGAATCACCCCCTTGCAACATGCAAATTAACCCCCCAAAATCTAAATCCCGTGCATCAGGAGAATTTCCACTTAAGGTTTTGCTGCTCCATATTGTTAGTTTATGTTTTATTTATGTTCTGTTAATAATAAATATAATTATTTTATTTCTCTATTGGACAAGTTTCGTTTGAAGGTGCAAAGGCAATTATTTTAATTTTTAAATTTATATATAAAGATTAACATGCCTTGCATTCAGAAAAAAATTAAATTCCTAAAAAAAATAAAACAACAATCACAATACAAGCCAAATAATATATCATATTAGGTGTCCAGATCAGGTTCCTATTCTAGGCTAGTATGTAATTATTTTTATAAAGTTTATGCCATCTAGTTTTTTTCTTGCAGGGATAATATATTAGATGATTCCAGATGTGATATCTTGATAAAACCTTGAACCAAGAAGAAAAAATGTCAGATTACTAACTTCGTCTTGAAAGCCCCAAGTATCTGTGAAGTTTCCTTCTTAGGCTCCTTCTCTTGGGTTAGTTTTCTTTCTTTACTGTTACAAGTCACCTTCCATTTTACTTACTACCATAGCTCTTTTACTGTCTTTCATCCTTTATTGTCACTCTTGACCTTTACTGTGTGACTACCTGAAGCTGTACATTAAGCAAGCATGAATTCTTCTTCACTTCTTTTAGAAACTTCATTTGGTGCTTCTATGTTCTACAGTTTCAATTTAGCTCAATTCAACAATTATTTCTTGATAAACTATTATGTACAGACCACTAGATAAGGACTTTGGGGGATACAAAGTTGAAGGAAAGATAGAGCTTGCTCTCAATATTCAACAGGCAATAGCAACAATGGTAATAATGACTGGCGTTTAACTTTTATTCACCATAGTACTAGAAGTCCTGGCCACAGCAATCAGACAAGAAAAAGAAATAAGAGACAAAGAAGAGGCAAAAAAATATTGGTAAAGAAGTAAACTGTCACTATTTGTAGATGACATGATACTATACATAGAAAATCTTAACAACTCCACCAAAAAGCTACTAGAAGTAATAAATGAATGCAGTAAAGTGGCAGGATACAAAATTAATTCCTAGGAATCAGTAACATTTCTATACACTAACAACAAAGTCACAGAAAGAGAAATTTTAAAACAACACCATTTACAATTGCACCAAAAAGAATAAACTACTCAGGAATAAATTTAACCAGGGAGGTGAAAAACCTGTACTCTGCAAACTGTAAAACACTAATAAAGAAATGAAGAGGACACAAACAAATGGAAAGATATTACATACTGATGGATTAGAAGAATTAGTATTATCAAAATGTCCATATTACCCAAAGCAGTCTACAGATTCAATACAATCCCTATCAAAATACCAACAGCATTTCCCACAAAACTAGAACAAATAATACGAAAATCTGTATGGGACTACAGAAGACCTCAAATAGCTAAAGCAATCCTGCGAAAGAACAAAGTTGAATGTCTCACAATTCAGATTTCAAGATATACTACAAAGCTGTAGTAATAATCAAAACAGTATGGTACTGGCACAAAAATAGACACATAGATCAATGGAAAAGGATACAGACTCCAGAAGTAACCCACATATATATCGTCGATTCACTTTGGCAAAGGAGGCAAGAATATACGGGGGGGAAGACTGTCTTTCAACAAATCGTGTTGGGAAAACAACAGCTACATGTAAAAAAAATGAAACTGGACCACTTTTAACACCATACACAAAAATAAACTCAAAATGGATTAAGACCTAAACATAATCTGAAACCATAAAAATCCTGGAAGAGGACACAGGCAGTAATTTCTCTGATAGCCATGGCAACATTTTTCCAGATGCCTCTCCTGAAGCAAGGGAAACAAAAGCAAAAATAAAGTATTGACGCTACATCAAAATAAAAAGCTTTTGCATAGCAAAGGAAGCCATCAACAAAACAAAAAAGACAACCTACTGAATGGGAGGAGATATTTGCAGATGATATATCTGGTAAGGGGTTAATACCCAAAATAGATAAACAACTCAACACCAAAAATGCAAGCAATCTATTAATAAATGAGAAGAGGACAATTTTTTCCCAAAGAAGACATATAGGTGGCCAACAGACACATGTAAAGATGCTCAACATCACTCATCATCAGGGAAATGCAAATCAAAACCACAATGAGGTATTACCTCACACCTGTCAGAATGGCTAAAATAAAAAATGCAAGAAATAACAATTGTTGGCAGGGATGTGGAGAAAAAGGGACCTTCCTGCACAGTTGGTGGGAATGCAAACTTGTGCAGCCTCTATGGAAAACAGTATGGAGTTTCCTCAAAAAATTAAAGATAGAACTACTGTGGTATATTCTTATCATTAGTTTACCAATAAGAACCCTGAAGCTTGTAGAGAAAAAGTGGTATTCTTAAAATCAGAAAGCCAGTAAGTGGTAGATTGAACATAATAAGAAGCATGTGCCAAGAGCTGATGGGGAGGGACCCAGGGTTCATCTCAGCTGCGTGCTCATGGACTGATGTGTGTGTGTGTGTGTGTGTGTGTGTGTTTCCACTGTCAGCTTTATTCAGTCAGCTTTATTCAGTCATAAAGCAAGTTTCACATAGTTGCAAAGCAGGTTCTTCAGGATTCCAAACTCAATTTCATTATGCATTTCCCTTGGCTTCATACACGTCACACAAAGAAAGCACAAGGCAAGTCACACAACATACAAGATACAGCGAGGGGTTAACAAACCAAATTCAAAGTCAGTTACTGTGTTCAAGCCATGGAGGAACTCCGTTATGTTCAGGGATCCATGGGGCAGAGCCTTCGGCAGCTGTTGCCTTTTTGATGCCTTCAGATGTGAAAGGGTCAGCGTTTGGAGAGTCTAACAGTTTCTTGCAAAAATTCTCCCTTTTTAAAGGAGTTTAATCAATCTGGTCCTCGCCTGTGGTTCTGTTTGTTATCAGTTTGGGTGTCATCAACCTGTGCTGGTTTCAGCGCTATCCTGTCTTAGCGATGATGCCCTTGGCTGCTTACATCACTGCTTGACATGAGTGACTCCATCTTGTGCCCTACATACATCCACAGGAGTTTTGTTGTATTTCTTTCCTACCTTAAACACAGTAAGCCCTCTTTCTTTATATTTATTTGCATGCTATCCTCTCAGGAACCTGCGTCTTTGCCACAGTGACTTCTCCTCATCTTATAAAACTCACCTTTAGCTTCCTCAGGCTGGGCTTCCCTGATACAGTCCCTACCAGGTGAGACTAGGTGGCTCTTCTTTGGATTTCATGTGTGGCCAGCAAATCCGCTCTCACAAAAACTTGCCCCATTCCTTCTTTGTCTCTTTCTGATCCTAGGCCATGTGCTGCTAGCAGGCGGGGACTATCGTTCATCACATAGGCCCCCAACTGGTGATTGTTTAATCAAGAATGAAGAAATAATAACCCAAAAATGATTTCTATTTGATTTTAGAATGCATTTCCTTTATTCCCGTCTGCTAGAAACACCATTACCCACGACTGGAGATGTCACCCTCAGACTCACAGTTAAACAGCCAGAAACATTTCGATGAAGTTTAACTGTTTAGCTCTTATGGTACTGCTCCTTCCCTCACTCCTGCTGCCCTTTGTTCTCTTCTCTCTAACTGATAAAAGCAAATCTGAAAGAAAGAAAGAAAGAAAGAAAGAAAGAAAGAAAGAAAGAAAGAAGGAAGGAAGGAAGGAAGGAAGGAAGAAAGAAAGAACCCCTCCAACTTTAAACTATGGGAACACTGAATGATGTCTACAGCTACTTGAGGGTGTGAAAACAGAGTCGGTGCCTTCCGCTCCACTGTGGCTGGCCCCCCAGGGCCAGAACTGTGTTCTTGAGCCATGCTGTTTCCTTTACAGCTCGCAGACTTGCACAGAATTCTTTTTCTCTAACAACAACAATCATAAAAATAGCATGGTGTTTTTTGCAACCTTACTCACAGCCTAAGGAAGGGAAGATTACAAAATTATGCCAGTGTAAGATCATCAACTGAGATCCCAAAATGTCCTAACAATGCTTAGCAAATACTTTATGTACTTTGGAGAACCGAGTAAGAGAAACATATGCCATGAGTCTTAGAAAAAGACATTTGAGGTTGCGCTTACAAGTGGGAACACAGCAAATCAACACAATCTTTGCTCTGAAATCTCACTCAACTGGGAAGGGCAAATCCAAAATAGGTCTGAGTCAGTTTCAAAAGGACTTCCTCTAGGCCAGAAATGAGTAAGTATTATGGAACATCTACAAGATGCCCTCTGGTGTGAAGTGCCCAGACATGAGGTAGCAAAACGTGGAGTTTCAGGGGGAAAAAGCCTGGAGGCCGACAGACCTGCATTTTAACCCCCTATTAGCTGTTGCTCTGAGGCATGTTCGTGAACCTCTCTAGACCTGTGCTTCCTTGTCTGTAACACCCTGATGGTAGCCCCACCTCAGGTTTGGTGTGACGCTTAAACAAGATCGTGTACTGGAAGTAGTCCGCAAAGTGCCTGGCGCAGAGTGGGGCTTAGTAAACGGTGGCTATCACCTGCTGACATGTATTCAACGTGGCTGGCACCGAGCACGTCGATCTCAAATGAGAAGCACACAGAGAAAAACTGATACAAGTGAAAGTACATCTCTAGTGTTCCTGCACTGGTAAATTATACTAGACCCTCCAAGGATAAACACAACCCTGCCCCTCTGTCTTCCTCCTCCGCTAATTGTAACCTCCGTTAGAGCAAGACCATCTGTTAGTTTCCCTTTCTAGCATTCTAGCAGATAACCTACCTTTCCCACAGCACATCTTGAAGTATATATTGAACAAAACTTCATCAATATTCATTCTGCACTTAGGTGATTGGCTCCTGGAACGCAGAAACGAGGTCCACTGCTGTTTGTATGTTTGTTTGTTTTTAAGCTCAGTTACTACTGAGTATGAACTAGAGAGAAACTAAGGACAAAGCAAAACAGCTTAAATTAGATCTAGTTTAGACCCACCTCTGAATCCAAAACTTACTAGATCATCGTCTTCCTCGTGTAGTCTGAGGGACAGTACCCATTATGTGGCAGGTACCTTATGTCAAACCTAGTTTTCAGGATAATCCACGAGGTAGATCCTCGTTTCCCAGGCTACAGAGGAAGCTAAGGCTCAGAGCGGTGAAGGCTTTTCTAAAGCCAGACAGACAAGTATGTAGCACCGCGATTTAAATCTAGAACAGCCTGATGCTTTTTCCCACAGCACACGGCCTCGTTTCAGCAGTGACGGTGGCGTGAAGAATGATATCAGGCCGGGGCTCACGTGCTGAGAACTGTAGTGTAAGATCTTGCTTGGTCTGCTCAGCACACATCTTTTCTTGTGACACTGTAATTTCCTGATGAGGTGACCTCACCAGGACTTTCCCCAGCATCTGCCTTATCCTGTGAGGTGTCAAGATCATAGAGAGAAACCATTATTTTCATTAAAATCCAGCTCCCTGGGTGCATATGTCAATGTTCAGGCAGGAATGTGAAATGCCTTTTACATGACTAAAAGCTCTTCCCTGAATAGTCAGGACTTTTCCATGAATGGATAGAATATTATTATACAAGATGTTCAAATAAGTCAGGAAAGATTCCTTTGAAAACTACTGCCAAGACAAAATTCTCCAAATGTTCCAGTCGAGAGTACGTTTGCTGCTGGGAATACAAGCAACAGAGAAAGTTCATTTGTTGGTAGCTTCCCTGATATTTCAATTATATTCTCCAAATTCTGTTTAACATTTTCTTTGATCCAATCATTATATTCTCAAAATAAAAATGTTAATCCACATGCAATACTAAAATTAATGTGTATCTTTTGCCTTACACTGAAATGAAATGGCAAATGCCAAGAAACACATTTTGCTTCTAGTCAGAATGGAAAGTAACCTTTTGAAGGGCCTGATAAATTTGATTTCTTATGTAGTTTTCTGATAATCATCAGTTTAACTCTGTTAAATAACCAAATGGCATTTTGAGCCTACAAGTCTGCCAGAAAGCTACAGTGAATTCCCAGTGTCTTAAGCGACCTTGAATAGCTTAACACATTTCAGTATCCTTCTGGTTGTCTGATATGAAGCATATTTAGTTATTTTCTGCTCTTGTTGAAGGCAAACTCATTTTGTCTTTCAAAAAATGTGTTACATAGGGGCGCCTGGGTGGCACAGCGGTTCAGTGTCTGCCTTCGGCTCAGGGTGTGATCCCAGCGTTATGGGATCGAGCCCCACATCAGGCTCCTTCGCTATGAGCCTGCTTCTTCCTCTCCCACTCGCCCTGCTTGTGTTCCCTCTCTCACTGACTGTCTCTATCTCTGTCAAATAAATAAATAAAATCTTAAAAAAAAATGTGTTACATAATTCATTTAGCTGGTGGAAGAACATTAGCATTTTTAAAAATTCCATGTATTTTTAAATTCCTGTGACATTTGGATCAAGGCTCACCTTTAGACAAAAGAACATTAAAGTTACTCTTCGCTTCTTGAAACCCTCCCTTGAAAGCCGCTCCTATCCTCGTCAGAGATACACTTATCCTCATGACAGTCTTATGGAGTAGATGTCAGTAATTCTACTTTATAAATGATGAAAATGAGACTCAAGGAATGTAAATATCATCCCCGAGATCATGCAGCTATAAAGTGGCCCAGGCAGGGGACACACCACTAGGTCTGACACCAAGTCCAATCTTTTTACCTACAGCATGACTTTCTTAGCATTCCCTTGTTTTTCTCCCCCTAAAGGTTCTTTCTTGACATTTCAACTCTGAAGACTCCCACAGCACCATAATGAGAGGTCAGAATTCTGACAAGGAAATGACAAATGGAAGAAATGACCAAATAATATATAAGCCATGATCTTTACCTATCCTTTTTTAAATGTTCTTAATAGTGTAGATAGTGTATACAGGGCTTTCTGGGCAACTATGTTGCTACGCATGAATAGCAATGCTAGCAATCCAAGGCTAACGTGGTTAGTATTCTAAAGGTTCGGGCAAGCTTGTCTCTATCCCTAAATAAGACGAGCGCTGCCAGGATTCAAGTGGTTGCTTATGGTCAATCATTGCCTTTGAATAGCAGTTACTCCTCACTCCATGCACCTACAAAATCCGTGAAATTTCATGAAAAATCCAATGTAAGGGCTGATTGAATCAGCATCACTTTAAAACCAGGCTGGGGGAGGCAAAGCTGAAATTTGGATTCCAGATCCTGCAAAGATGTTTTAGAATGCTCTGTTCAGTTCCTGCAGTGAGATTTCACAAAACAAGTTTCTGCTTCCTCACAGCATACTTGAGGAAAAAAATACAGAGAATAGGAAAGGAGCCAGGTCTCACAGAATCAGACACAGTACTGTATTCTCTTAATTCTATTTTATTTGTATTTATTGTCATGTGAGAGAATGAGAGTTTCAAAACTCAGTCTAAGTTTACAGTGGGGCTTTCAGCAGTGGTCAAGCATTGTACTAGACCAAGGAAGGGTGCCAGAGAAACCCTTTCCATAGATCCTTATGGTCTGTGACAAAGTCCCCATAAACCCAGGTAAGATGAAGAAGTAAGAGCAATGCAGTCCTTGCTCTCTTATTGTTTGGTAGAAGGCTCCACCTGCTTTTGCTGGAAAAGACTTCCCTTCACAATGAGATGATAACATTCCTGAAAGTTTGGGTGCTCAATGTCTTCTATTTGAAAAGATGAAGATAATAGACTTCAGGGTTTTGTTTTGTTTTTTTTATTCCTCACCTAATTAAATTACAAAGATGCCATTGTGAGGGGTTGCATTTCATCCCCTAAAAGATGTTGAAGTTCAATCCCAGTGCCTGTGAATGTGACCTTATTTAGAAACAGAGTCTTTGCAAATGATCAAGTTAAGATGAAGGCATTAGGGTGGGCCCTAATCCAATATGATTGTGGCCTCACGAAAAGGGGAGATTTGGGCACAGCAAAAGATATATACAAAGGAAGGATGAAGTAAAGATACTGGGAGAATGCTATCTACAAGCCAGGGAATGGCAACAACTGCCAGCAAACTAGCAGAAGCTTGGGGAGAGGAGTAACAGATTGCTCTGCACAGCCCTCAGAAGGAACCAAATGTGGGCACACCTCGATCTCTGTTTGCAGCCTCCAGAACCTCAAGACAAGAAATTTCTGTCAAAACCTCCTAGTTTGTGATGATTTGTTATGGCAGCCTAAGCAATTAATGTAGATATCCTAGGTCAATTATCTATTTTTATTTTTGTTTTGCTTTTGGAAATTTTACTAGTTCTTGAAATCTCAAAGTCTGGGAACCTTAAACTGGATTACCTTAAAATCCCATCCAATCTTGAGATTTTATGATATCATATACTGTGGAACCTTTTTTCTAAGTTTTCTGATTAGACCTTGAGATGGCAGAGTATAAATAGGAGCAAAATTTAGGTGTTTCAAGGCCAAACCTGAGAAAATATCTCACTGTGTAGCTTGAAACATTAAACATGGATGCTTGATGGATTTCATTCCCTGTGTGGTTTGAGTAAGAATAACTCTTAAGTGCTCCTGGTCTAAAATATAAGGATTAAACACTCCTCTGTTCATGGATCTGATGAAGGTGCATGTTTTTCAGAAGGTTGGAAATAGGTACCCCAAATCTGTGGCATCTTCTATTTGGTTCATCAGACAGTCCTCATTTCTCATGGGTTGTGGAAACTCTTTCTCCTTTCCTTTCTCCTCCTAGGCAAGCTACACAAGAGGAGATTAGGGACAACGAGGTATGTTTTACCACCTCATGCTTGAATGCACTGATGACTGCTACATTTCCATTGCTCAGATGGATTTGAAAAAATCTAACTGGGAATTCATTCATTCATTTATTCACTCATGCATTTATTCAACAAATAGTAAAGTAAAAAAAAAAAGAAAAAAGAGGAGACCAGGGACACCAATCCCTGTTATGTATCAGATTATCACAATATTGAACTCTACATCTGAACCTAATTAATGTACTATATATTGGCTAATTGAATTTAAATTTAAAAAAAAAGAAAAGAAACATCCTTTCCTTCCAGGGATGGGAACCTTCCTTTATAACGTTTGCCCATAAAGATTAAAGAACTATTACCAAAAAAGAAAAAAAAATTGTCACAAAATGACTCTATAATTCTAATAGCTGCTATGTGTTAAAAACCTCTACCTTCATATTTTTAAAGATTTTATTTCTTTATTAGAGAGAGAGCGCATCCACACAGGCACGCACAAGTGGGGGGGAGGGGCAAATGGAGAGGAAGAAACAGACTCCCGGCTGAGCAGGGGGTCCAACACAGGGCTGGATCCCAGGACCCTGAGATCATGACCTGAGCCAAAGGCAGATGCTTAACCAACTGAGCCACCCAGGCACGTCTACCTTCACTTTATAGATGAGCTCAAATAATTGAACTTGTCCTTGGCCCCACAGCAGATAAATGCAGCAGCTTGACCTCAGTTCTGTATGACTCCTATGTCTTCACTATATTAAGCAGCCTGCCCTTACAACCCACCAGACTGGTGTATATACATCACTGTACCCTAAGGCATGCCTTCATTCAGGAGCTGGCTTCTCCCAGTCTCTCCTCACCTCCAGCCAAAGTCCATCACCTCACAAAAACCTGGTTGAAAACTAATCTACTCCAGGAAGACTTCCAGACTTGCTGGTCTCCATCTTTACTCAGCCAGCCTCTCAGCACTTAGATTTTTCATTACACAAGTTCTGTTTGTTTGTTTGTTTATTTGTTTGTTTTGCCTTTATTAAAATGCTGTGCTATTTTTGATATCAGTGTGTCTCTGTATTTGATATTATCTCCATGAAAGATCATCTGGTCTTCAAAGGAAAATAGCGTTATCTCCTAGTTTCTAGTCCTAATGCTGCTGCTAAGAAGATGGACAGTCTTAGTTCTTCCACTAAATCTATTTGAACCTCCATTCCCTCATTGATACAGAGAGAGGGTAGTGGGGAGATGTGGTCAATCGACATTTCTTACCCTGATAAGTGTATATGTAGTGTCTCCCAAGCATCCCTGTCCTTTACTGACTCTGGAGAGTGCCCAGTTGATGCTTGTGGCCACATTTGCGCATGTGAGGGCTACTTTGCTCTTACCGAAGCAGACTACCGTCATGTCCCTGCCGGGCAGCCTTGGCCAGCACTACAGAGTGTAGACTCAGGCAGCCCGCCGTGCTGCCTACCCTGATCTCCCTGTTTCTCTCCTTCTCCCTTTCACTTGCCATGGAGCCATAAGTACTGCTCCGGACCAAGGGACAGATTCTTCGCCACATCCTCCACATCTTTAGACACCATTCCGTCTTCCTAAAGTACATTCACACTCCTGCCCCCTTGATCAATCCCTTCTCCCATAAGACATGGTATTTCCTCACCTCCTCAGTGGAGCCTTCTCCAACCACCAGTCTGCCGTCAGAATCTTTGCAACTGCTGCAGCTTTTAAAAATATTTTCCCCTCTGCATTTTAACTGCATCATGTAGAAAGAACGTACTATAGTGGTTATGAGCGTAGTGTCTTGGTTTCAGACTGCCTACATTTATAATCACCACTGTGCCACTTATTAGCTATGTGCCTTGGGCAAATTATTTTTCTGCATCTCAGTTTCCTCATATGTCAAATGAAGATAATAATAGTACTTATCACCTGGATTGCTTTTAAGGATTGACGAGTTAAAGTATGAAACCACATAGAATAGTGAATGTGTTATGGAGTTAGCACTATACGCTAATACCATCCCGTATTCCTTTTTCTCCTCTAGGGTTCCAAATAAGCAAAGAACTAGTTTGTATAACATCAGAGTCATAAAGTCTTAAGATCTCCCTTTCTTTCTGTCTCTTAATATCTCTCCTTCCATCATCCACTTCACGTCTCAGCATCCTCTCTCTCCTTGAATTGTCTGATATAATAATGTTCACTTGTACCTCTGCCTGATACTTAAAAATGTACCAACAGGGGCGCCTGGGTGGCACAGCGGTTAAGCGTCTGCCTTCAGCTCAGGGCGTGATCCCGGCGTTATGGGATCGAGCCCCACATCAGGCTCCTCTGCTATGAGCCTGCTTCTTCCTCTCCCATTCCCCCTGCTTGTGTTCCCCTCTCGCTGGCTGTCTCTATCTCTGTCAAATAAATAATAAAAAATCTTAAAAAAAAAAAGGATCTTTAAAAAAAAATGTACCAACAATTGGACCATTCCTGTATAAAAGGACAGGATAGAATCTGTTATTGGAAAGATTAAAAGCCTTAATATATGTGAAAATGCCCAGGGATGAATATGGCCCAGTGGGAGCATGTGGATTCATTCACAGAATGTTCATGAAACACCTGTTCTGTACCCTTGGGGATATAGTACTTGCCTTCATGTTGTTTACTGTTTAGTGAGGTATACAGATAACTCTACCCACAGCTGGGATGTGATGTGATTAGTTGTGATGAAGGGAGGAAACCAGATGTTATGGTAACCCACAGTGCGTGTAATTCTCTCCCAGACTAGGTGAAAGCTACCTGAGGAAACAGCATCCGGGCTGAGTCTCAAAGGTTAAATGGGAATCAGTCAGCCTTGGAAGAGAAGTCTTCCAGACTAAAGGATAATCATATGGGACAAGACACTAAGGCCCAGAGCACTGCTGTGTTTTGGAACTACCACAAAAAATTCTGAGTGATTGAGGAGTGGGAAGAGATAAGCATGGACCAGATTATAAAGGGCTTATATGCGTCTGCCTGGATTTTACCCTGCAGGCCAGGGGGAGCTCTTCAAGAGTTAAGCAAGGGATTAATAGGGCAAAAAGGAGTTTGAAGGGTTATTGCAATAACCTCTGTGAAAAAAAAAACTAAGGGATGCGGACGAAAAGACCAGATAAGAGACACCTGGATGGTTCAGTAGGTTAAGCGTCTGCCTTCAGCTCAGGTCATGATCCCAAGGTCCTGGAATGGAGCCCCGAGTCGGGCTCCCTCCTCAACTGGGAGCCTGCTTTTCCCTCTGACACTTCCACTGCCTGTGCCCTCTCTCTCTATCAAACAAATAAATAAAATCTTAAAAAAAAAAAAAAAAAGAAAAGACCAAAGGAAAAAAGGCAAAGTAAAAATACATAACCTCAGAGAGAAAATACGTAAAGTTCACACCAGTTGTTTTGGGGGCGTAATTGTACTACATCTTTCAGTGATTTGATTTTAGACTCTTCACCAGACTTTCTAGATGCAGTGACTGTAATGGTAGGAATTTTGAGTACATCCGAGATGATCTTTGAGCAGTAAGGGCTTAGGAGGACGTCTCACCCACATCTCAGTGTCAGCAGTCTTTCCCATGGAGGTGCACCCTTGGGTTGCAAAAATAACCCAAAGCTATCAATTTTGTTCCTAATTTTCTTTGCATGTTTCTTTAGATACAGAGCCTGTTTCAGATTAACTTTAATTTTATTTGTTATCTTACAGACCTCTGTCCCTATTTCTCTGCTGGATCACTGCCAAACCCCAAGCCCCTATCATGCACAGTAACTATTTCCTTCTCTGTGGGCAGGCAGGCTGCTAGAGTTGAGGGGAGAAGGAGATGGTCTCTGCTATATATATACCACGGCTGGACCTCGAAGTGTGGCTGCTTTGTAGCCTCATCCTGAGTGTCGGCCTCTTCTAGTGTGCAAGAACCAATGACTGCATGTCCGCAGCTCTGAGCAACACTGAATCTAGACTGAACCACTGGAGACTACTTAAGTTTGCTTTTATATCCCTTCTGCTGACAATTTTATATTGTAATTGGGTATAAGTGAGAGACTGACGGAGGAAAGAGACTGTGAACACATTGCATTAAGCATTTAAGATCCTATTTGTTTTCCTGTCTGAGGTGAGACACAAAATGTGCATGCAATTTGGTGCATACATTAACATGGAGATTGCCTTCCAGCCTATATTTCAATTTTAAGACAGGAGAGGAGGAGTGAGAGACACAAGCACAACCTTCTGTAGGGGACCACTGCCATATGGAGCTTTGTGCACGCCACAAAGAATGGCAAGTCTATACTGGGAGGTAATTGTAATGCATGAAGACATTTACCTTGGATAAACCTCTCCAAAACCAAGTGACAAAAATAGTGATGGTCTGGACTTGAGTGTTTTGATACTTGACTGTTTGTTGCAAGATATATGTTGGACCAGCGGGAGGAAACAGAGTAGCTTAGATAGGAATTATAGTTTAGTGAGGTTCGAATCAACTTTTCTTAGGAAAAACAGTGACATATGCGATGAGACTGATGCCCAAGATTCTAGGGAAGTATTTACAAATACAACGGAGTGAAAAGAGCCTGTAAGTTTCCTTGGCAATCCCCAGAGATCTCACCTTGAGCTTAGAGGTTTAAGTGAGAGAGCTGAAACTTGAAATACTAGCAGATGTTGATTTTTCGAGATGGTTGCTTTGGAGTGTGGTAGCTTTCTGTCTTGTTATTCAAATCCCCAGAGACCTAAGTGGAGTTTAAATTCCCAAAGTATGATTGGAGAGCTGTAAGAAAATGAGTAGTCATCAGCATTGCTATTGTATGGAGGGGGATGTCATGCAGAACAGGAATTGTGAAAGGCATTGGTTTTGACCAAGACTTTCATTCTAGATGTTCTGTTAGTAAAAGACAGATTATTTCAAGTAGATTACCACAAAATTGAATGGGTATTATAGTAGGAAAGAGAAATTGGAGGTATGCATTGTCTACTGAAGTTTTGCCAGCTCCCAAGACAGATAGTTGCATTCATTGATTTATGAAACTTTCTTTGTGTATTATGTGCCAGACACTCTTTTGGCAACATGACTAGTGATGGGCAACAGACAGTTTCCACCTCCGAAGGATTTGCAGTCCAAGAAGTATGTGAGTGTAACTATTCAATTTAGGAGAATGTGAGAACGGTTCACTTCAAAAGGAAAATCTTCCAACAACTCATGAAGGCAAGTGTGTACACAGTACATGCAGCATCGGTTGTGTTCAGGAAATGGGACAACGTTCAATCATCTGTTTACTTTTTCCCAAATCTAATTTTGGATTTTGAATCTAAGACTGGAAAGGGATTTAGCCATAAAAAGGATGAGAAAAAATAAATAGAAAAACAAATATATTGAACTTCAAAAAGATAAGACCTAAGTCAAAGCGCAGAGCCGAGATCTGAGCAGAGTGGAGGCTCCCAGCCTCTATCTGCCTTCCCCTCCCTCATGCAAAGTGTTTACTGAAGTAAGAGGATGTAAGAAATATCATTTATCACTGACAGGAAAGCTACAGACTACACCAGAGAAAAATAATGTTACAGAAGAAACCCTAGAACATATGAAATTTAATCACCACAAAATAAACTACCACGTGAAAAGAGGAAGAAAAGGGACACATAAATCTACTTTTCTAAAGAATAATAATCATCACATTAATAAGCCAAATAAAGAGAATAAGACAAATGTAGTAATATAATTTCCACAATTGAAAGGGAAATAAGACTGTAAGGTATTTCAGGGGTCCCACACAGTGGTAGACTGAGAACCATGAGAGAAGTGTTATCCATCATCCCCTGTGGTTCACCAGCTTTGGTGAGAACCTGCCATGTGCCTAGTCATGGGCCTCATGCAGTGGGTAGTACAAAGAAGAATGAGTCACCATCTGTATCCTGAAGACATAACAAAAACAAGTTCAATCTCCTGGGAAAGCAAACAGGTGCTCAGCTCCAGAGATAAAGTTTAACCTGTGGTAAATGCTAGAATAAGAGGTAGGAAGACAAGAAATCTAGCAGATTTGGAAAGAAAAGAAGGAGCAGGCTTCTTTCGTAATCAGTAAATTCTTCACAGAAGAAGACAATAGTGATGAGGTCTGGAAAGAGAGGGAAGGTAAGCAACAGGAATGGCATACATAAAGGCACAGGGTAGGACAGTGTGGGAAATATTCAGGAAATGGCAGCAAGTTCCATGCAGTTGTTTGGGGGATGGGCAGGGCTGACTTAGAGAATGAAGATCTTATTTACCATATAAAAGATTTAGAATTTAATTTATTGGCAACCAGCAGTTAATGAGTCAGAGGGTGGCATATTTAGGTTAAGAGAAATACTTGTAATGTCTATAGTAGGTTGAATGGTGGCTCCCAAAAAGATATGTTCTGGTCCTAATTCTTGAAACCTATGAATGTTACCTTATTTGGAAAAAAGTTCTTTGCAGATGTCATGCAGTTAAGGATTTTGAGATGAGAAGATCATGCTGAATTATCTGGATGGGTCCTAAATCCAATGACAAATATTCTTATAAGAGAAAGTAGAGGGATACCTGAGACAGACACAGAGGAGAACTTGATGGGAAGGCAGTGCAGAGATTGGAATGATATGGCTACAAACCAAAAAACGTCAAGGAATGCCAACAGCCACTAGAACCTGGAAGAAGATTCTCTCCTAAAGCCTTCAGAGGGGTGTTGGCCCTGCTGACACATTAATTTCAGACTTCTAGTCTCCTGAACTGGGTGAGAATAATTTTCTATAGTTTTAAGTCACAGGTTGTGATAATTTATTAGAGTAGCCCTGGGAAACTAAGACAACACTTCAATACTAATCATTACAAATGAAATAGTAATGACTAGCATTCAGTATAATGCCTTTCAAAATACCTCTTTTTTACACATTATTTTACTTTCATGATAGAACAGTGAGGTACTACTATTATTTTCCCCATTTTATTGTTGAACCTGAACTTCAAAGAAATAAAATCACATCCTTCAGGTGTCCAACATGTACCCTCAACTCTGTTTTTACTACCAACCTATGTTGCTTTAGTAATGAATCAGTCCTCACAGCCACCACGCCTCCTCCTTCAAACATAGTTGATAGCTTCAGATGGCATCTAAGTAGCTCTTGAAGTCCTGGGCTGGAAATTAGACCAGAGGAGGAGGGAAACACATGGAAGGGTCCAAAAGGGACCAAGATTAGGAGATTCTACATAAGGATTAAAAAAAGTAGGGTGTCCCTCTTCAAATTTTCTTGGGTTTCAGCTACTGACTCTGTAGTATTAAGATTTTTAAACTCCTTGAGTCTCTGTTTCCCATTCCAGAAAAATGGGCATACTAATTTCTAACTGGATTGGTTTAAGGAGTAAACAGTGTATTTAAAAAACAACTTTGTAAACTGTAAGGACACACCATAAGTGCTAGGTAATTATGAGAGTGAAAGCAGAATGGTGTAGTGCTCTGGTTCAGACCCGATCGCTCATTAGTATCGCTGGGGGACGCTCATTAGTATCAGTGGGGGAACTTTGAAAGCTTGCTGATGCTTAGATTCTTCCCCAGAAGTACTAAATCAGAATCTCTTAGTGTGGGCCTCGAGCATCATTATTTTCTAAAGTCATCTTAAATTATTCTTACACATGTTGCCAGTTTTGAGAACCCCTGCTGGGGTGGGAAAAGATGAGCTCTGAGATCAAATTGATCCAGGCATGAATTCCATATAATAACTTTATAAATCGCTGCTTATAATTGTGTTATAGCTAAGTTACTTAACCTATCCAAATCTCTGTTTTTTCAACTCTCAAACAGGTATCTGAATACTTTGCTCTTAATGCTGCTTTAAGAATTGAATTAAATGTATGTACAAAGGGATAGTTGGTTCAGGTTACTTTGGCTTCCCCCACCCCTTTTACATCAATAAAGTGAATGGAAAGCTAAAAGGGAAGAGGGGAATGAGGGCATTGCATTTAGCACATGATATGCATTTCCAAAAATTAACCCCAAGTTGCATTTTCTTAAAGTGAATGAAGTCACATTTCTTCAATGTGAAGTGGAGATGTGGCTCTTGTGTTATGATTGCAGACATCAGTATATGCAAACATCACCCAGAATTGTTTCTTATAAAAGTAATAGGTTCCCAGGGGTTATAATTATTCATATTAACTGTGAAATCAAGTGTTTCCTCATTAATCAATGCCCTAGGAAGGTGCCAGCTATTTCCTGTGCTTAGCGAATCGATTAGATAGAGTCACAAGACAGCACTTTTATTGTCAAGGGCATTTATGGTCATTGAATGTTAGGTCACCTGTAATAACAAAATGTTATTCTGCTCACCAATCGTGGAGGTGTTCAAAAATTGGTAATAAGATGGGGTGATGGTCACAGCTTTTGTTGTTATTTTTATTTTAGCTATGGAAAATCTCAGCGCTGCAAGACATTCTAGAGTCCAACCTCTATCTTCCTTCTCTAGTCTGAAAGATGTTTCTTTTCTCTTAGAAATGTACAGTTTCTGCACACAGTTAAAAAGCTCTAAAAAACTCTACATCCGGTACATAATTGGACATGCTGTAACCACCTTGAGGATACATGCCCTTAATTTGTAATTATAGCTAAGATGAGAATATTTCAGCATATTGTGAATTACATTAGAAACTTGTTTATTAAATAAACCATATAGTGTTGGTTTACTAAGTCTAACCGCAGGAGTAATAGGCATATCTAGAGCCCAGATTTTGGTTTCTAATTCTGTATCCAATAAAAGAAACCAGGGGAGGAATCACTGATTCTAGGATTGTGGTAGGAAATACACGAGATAAGCTTAGAGCATCTTGGAGTGCCAAAAAGTAAGGAAGTACAAAGAACAAAACAAAGCACACAATTATGGAGATATATCAAAGGGACATAAAACCAACTAAAAGAGCTCACAGTGGCCAAGGAAGAAACATATTAAACAACAAAATAAAATCATATTGGATTATAATTCAAAGTATAAAATAAATAAATACCCATGAGTCCATACTGATATAAATAAATGAGTGAATGAATTAATGAAGGAGAACAAACAAATCTCCCATATAGAAGAATTCCAAATAATTTATGTAGCTCCTTCATCCTCAAGGAGGTGGAGCACAACTCCGCATTCCTTCTTAAGTGTGAGCTGCACATAGTGATATTCCCTCGAAGAGTGAAGTCTGAAAAGGGTGGGAGCAGGGGGGAGGAGCATATTAGTCAGAGTTCTCCAGAGAAACATGGTAACCAATAGGAGATAATACATGTATTTTCAGATTTTGGCAAGCTGGATAACCAGGAAAGCTGGTGGTATAAATTAAAGGCTGGAGGCCGAAGAACCAGCAAAGTCAATGGTGTAACTCCCAGTCTGAAACCACAGGCCTGAGAACCGGGATTATAGGGGTGTCTGGGGTGGAGGGCTGCCGGTTCAAGAAGAAAGAGAATTTGCCCTTCCTCTGCCTTGTGGTTCTATTTGTGCTCTCAGTGCATTGGATAATGCCCACCCACACTGGTGAGGGCAGATCTTCTTTACTTGGTCTATTCTTTCAAATGCTGATATCTTCTAGAAACACCCTCACAGACACACCAGAAATACTATGTTATTGACTATTTGGGCATCCCTTAGCCCACCTTAGTTGACACATAAAAATGACCATCACAAAGAATGACTTTACAGTGGAGAAGTCTGAAAAAAGCTACCTAGCCAGCTAATCAAGGTCAATATCAACAGTGATAAATAATGTTGACAGTATGTGCTTTTCGCTATGATGTGATAACAATGGCATTTTACCTCCATGGTCTTTCTCCCGGAATCCCTGTCCAATCGTGAGAAAAACACCAGGCAATTCCCAATACAAAAACATTCTACAGAATCTCTGACCAGGAACATCTGAGAAACTGTCATGGCAAAAAGGAGCTTAAGGAGACATTATAACTAAATATAATATGATATCCTGGATGGGAGCCTAGATTGGAAGAGGGGCATTCGATAAAAACTAAAGAAATCTGAATAAAGTATGAACTTCAGTTAATTACAACATATCAACATTTGTTCGTTAAATGTAACAAATGAACGACAGTAGGATACTGTGATGTATAAGAAATATATATTTTGTCATTCAGATGACCAGAATATATTTCTTAGACATATTTGGTCTTTGTCCACAGTTCCTGGCTCATGGTTCCCAAAACCCTTGGGATTTCCTGAGCTATAAGAGCTATAGGAACATCTTTTTTTTTTTTTTTTTGTTTTCTTTGGTTTTTTGTTTTTTTGTTTTTAAGATTTTATTTATTTATTTGACAGAGAGAGACACAGAAAGAGAGGGAACACAAGCAGGGGGAGTGGGAGAGGAAGAAACAGGCTCCCAGTGGAGGAGCCCGATGCGGGACACGATCCCAGGACTCTGGGATCATGGCCTGAGCCAAAGGCAGACGCTTAATGACTGAGCCACCCAGGCGCCCTGGAACATCTTTTGTTATAATATTTGGTCGCTTGTCCTCAGTTCCTGAAAATGGGCAAAGCATATATAAGGGATTGCCAAGGGATTTCTCATAGTGAAAGACATATGAATGGTTTTCTTTTGTGTGAAAATAGATATAACTTCACAATAAAGAAATAGATGCAAAACAACAATGAAGTACCATTTTTAAAAACCTAACAGATTAGCAAAGTCCAAATACTTCATAATATACTGAGATGCTAAAGACGCATAAAAGCAACTATCTTACATTTTGTTGCTGAGCATGTAAAATGAAATGCCTTCTTTGGAAGACATTTTAGTGACATTGTAGCAAAAGCTGATGGAGCCCTGTCTTTATCCCTGCACCCCTGCATTTCAATGTATATGGCTTGATTTCCTAATGACATCAGCACCTACTACGATGGGTTGGTATGCAGGGCATGCACTGGTTTATGCAATATCTCTAGAATATGACAGAATAGGTGATAATGAGAATTTTAAGGACAGTAGGGTTGGCTGGTTGCTGTTAGTGTCATAGGTATACTAAGAAAAAAATGATGGGCTCAATTATCAGTCAGGATACAATATGAAAGCCACAAGTTTTCAAAGAACTGTTTACCATTCAAAAAGCTTCTGCATAGCAAAGGAAAAAGTCAACAAAACAAAGAGGCATTCTACAGAATGGGAGAAAATATTTGCAAATGACACTACAGATAAAGGGCTGGTATCCAAGATCTATAAAGAACTTCTCAAACTCAACACCCAAACAACAGATAATCAAGTCAAAAAATGGGTAGAAGATAAGACACTTTTCCAAGCAGACATACGAATGGCTAACAGATACATGAAAAAATGTTCAAATTCATTAGCCATCAGGGAAATTCAAATCAAAACCACACTGAGATACCACCTTACACCAGTTAGAATGGCAAAAATTGGCAAGGCAAGAAACAACAAATGTTGGTGAGGATGTGGAAAAGGGGATCCCTCTTACACTGTTGGTGGGAATGCAAGCTGGTACAGCCACTTTGGAAAACAGTGTGGAGGTTCCTCAAAAAGTAAAAAACAGAGCTACCCTGTGACCCAGCAATTGCACTACTGGGTATTTACCCCAAAGATACAGATGTAGTGAAAAGAAGGGCCATATACACTCCAATGTTCATAGCAGCATTGTCCACAATAGCAAAACTGTGGAAGGAGCTGAGATGCCCTTCAACAGAAGAATGGATAAAGAAGATGTGGTCCATATATACAATGGAATATTACTCAGCCATCAGAAAGGATGATTACCCAACATTTGCATCAGCATGGATAGAACTCGAGGGGATTATGCTAAGTGAAATAAGTCAAGCAGAGAAAGACAGTTATGTGGTTTCACTTATATGTGGAACATAAGGAATAGCATGGAGGATATTAGGAGAAGGAAGGGAAAAATGAAGGGAGGGGGAGATGAACCATAAGAGACTATGGACTAAGGGAAACAAACTGAGGGTTTTAGAGGAGAGGGAGGTGGGGGGATGGGTTTGCCTGGTGATGGTTATTAGAGGGCACATATTGCATGGAGCACTGGGTGTTATATGCAAACAATGAATCATGGAACACTACATCAAAAACTAATGATGTCCAGAGGAACAGCTAAGTTATATGACCTGGTGGCCCAGTGCCCCTTATTACCTAACTCGTTAAACCAGTGTATCTCCCTCAGGTCACACCCATGATTTCACAGAGTTCCCATAACCAGTTGTCAGAGGATGATAAAACCCAGGTCTGATTCACAGATGGATTGGCTCAATATATCATGTGAGCTAAAAATAGACTATTTAGGCAACTTAACTCCACTCAGGGGTGGTCATAAAAGACAGCAGAGAAGGGAAATTCTCACTACTAAGGGCAGAAGCAAATGTTTGTGCACTTGTGTAGATGGTTTAAGTGGGGGCAGGTTTAACCGTAGCAGATGTTGTTGGTGCTGTAACCATATTCTCTCTCCCTTGCCCTTCAGTACATGCTGGAAGGGCCTCCAGCTAGCAGCACCTGTGTTTCTTTCCTTCTCTGCCAGTAAAACCCACTTTGCCTGCCTGTGAAGTAGGCCAGAAGTATTGGGGAGTTAATCCCTCCTGGCAGCGGGATAGAGGGAAGCAAAGTGGGGAGTGCCTCTGAGGGGAAGAGAATTTTATACCTAAGGTTATAGAGAATTTCCAGCACATCATGTTGATACATTTAGAATGACTTTTAGTCAATTTTGCTGCTCTTTTTAAATAATCTACAGACAATCCCATTACTACCCGAACCCAAGGCCTCAGATGCTGCTGCTCCCAGCATCACACAATGGCCCTCAGACAATGACTGACCTGACAGGACAGGAGGCAGTGCACCAAGAGCCCAGCTCCTTCACCCTCCGAATAGGGTAACTCTGAGACTTGCGTAAATACTGGCTCCTAGAGTTTCCAAGGGTTTCTGAAGGACTGAGCTCCAAATATTCAAAGTAGTGAATGTCTTGTTGATACACCCATTACTGGCTCCTTTCCTTCCCCGTCTCATTTTCCCACTCCCCTGTTGGGCTTTCTTTTACCACCTACATAAACTATTTGTATTTGAGTCCTCGTCTCAGGGTCTCCTTCTAAGGAACCCAATCAAAATGAGTTTTTATTAAACTTGTAAATGCACATACCTTTTGCCCCAAGAATCCACTTGCAGGAATATGTCTTAAAGATAGACTCACACATGTGCCCAAAGACATATGATGTTTATAATTATAGTAGTAAACACCATTGAGTCCTTATTGTATACTAGGCATTAAAGTTCTTTTCACAGAGTAATTCATTCAATCCTCAGAAGAACCCTCTGAAATTTCTTCTAAATCCCCATTTTACACAAGAGGAAACTGGAGCATACAGAGGTTAAATACTTGATTAAAACTCTAAGAGCTGGTACTACAGAGCCAACCTTCAAACCCAGGAAATCTAACTCCAAGGCGCACCCTTATCCACTCTCTCTATCCATACTCGGACACTTGTAGCAGCATTGTTAGCAATGGCTAAAAACAACCAAAATGTCCCTATGGGAAGCCAGTTAGGTAAATTATGGTATATCGTAAAATATTCAGGCTATTAAAAATAATACGGTTTATATGTTAATATAGGAAAAAGCCCAAGATATCGTTGAGTGAAGAAAGCAAAGTGCAGAACACTGTATTTGTTAGATAGGCTTCCAATCTTGCAAAATCCAAAGAGCTATGTGTACATATGTTTCTGTGTGTGCTAATTATCATGGAAATAGCTCTTGCCTTAGGAGAGATTTGTGTGTCAGGCATGAGCAGGAGACATATTTTACATTGTAAACCATTTTTTTACTGTTTTAATTCCTTAACGTAAGTACATATCACTCTTCCAAAAAACTATAATAAAATATGTGTAATTAAGATATATACAAATTCACATGGGATCACAGAGGAAGGAGCAATTCTTTCTGCCAGGAAGAGTCTCAGAAGGCCCCATGAAAAGATCCTGACATATGGATAAATGCAGAAGATCACTTCCGGCAGAAGCACATGCGATGTTCCGGAAATGTGAGAGATCACAGGATTACAATTTGATGTGTGAGTTTGCAGAAAATGAAGCTAGGAAGAAAGGTCCGTCTCAAATTGTCTGTAGATACATTACTTCACAAGAGAAATGAAATATTCAATCCTATCAATAGCTACTTGACAGAGATGTTTTTATTGTAGGCTTTTAAAAATATCTTTGAATGCCATGTGTGCCATGTATGGTATTACAAGGGAAAGAAAAATGTATCAAGTTAAAAAAAGGCTTTCTATAAGGAATATTAGTTTTCTTCATTTTCTCTTATTGCAGATGGTTTGGCAAGGAAATATATACATTAAGAATCAAAGGACTGAATCGGAGTGCCCACTTCACCATTTGCCAACTGTGAGTTCAATGTCTTCATCTGTAAACACAGATTTTAATAGTACAAGCTTCATAGAATTAATGTGAGGATCAATTGAGATAATTCATGTAACAATCAGTATATTGCCTGGCATTTATCAGGCATCCAATAATTGTTGCCTATTATTATTGTCAATAAGTGCTAATAAATAACAATTTTAACATGATCACAACCTTATTACCTTATTGAAAACGGTGAAAGGAAAGCACTTCCCTAGGAAAATGAAGGTCTGTAGTTTTCTTTCGAAAGAATTTCCTGTGCTCAAAATTACCTTGTTTGCCTTTTCTGCTGCCGAAGTCTAAATGACCCTTGTTTTCTGCCTAAAAGCACATGGCTGACTAACAGTGTCACAGCTGTGGGATCTGTCAGCAGATCCCTAACACAAGTGCCATGTCCTCTGGTCCAACCAGTTATACCCAGGATGCTAAATAATGGTTGGAAGTGTTTGACTATGACTCTAAATGAATACATTAAAAATTCAGAACATTCGTGTTTCCCGGGGAAATACAAAGATCTAAAACCATTAGACCTAACTTCATGTTTAAAAAATATTTTTAAAAAATATTGTAACCATCCTTTCTGCTGAGAATGCTTGCAAAAAGGTGACATTTACAAAATAGAAGAAACAAATCAAACATGCACTGGTTTAAAAAAAAATGGCACTAAACAATGTACTGGCAATCCTAATTAGCCACCAAAAAAAGGATGTCAGAGGTGTCAAATCTATCACTCTAGATTGAAACCCTAATGTGCTTAACCTGATCAAAATATCCAACTGGTTAGGACAATAGAGACACAAGCTAGATTAGAGACAGTTGTATCTAATATTTTAGTGACTCACAGTACCTATTTTCTGACTTTTCTCTCACACTCAGTCACTGTGAACTTCCCCCTCCATAATTATAATGACAATTCTTCTTTTTCAAACCAAAAATTTGAGCACACATTTTCATAACATCAAATATGGAATCGAAGGAACAGATTGTCTTAAGACTCTTTTTTTCCTAAATTCTAGAAATCTGGTAGTATCCATGTGACAGTACATTTTCTTCTCTTCATCCTGATCCTCTCTCCCTTAAAATGGTACGTATTAAGCTTTGAATTTAAAGTACTTGGAAAATGTGAGTTCTGTGAAAAGAGAGGAAAAAATAAACTGGAAGAAGACAAAAATGTAAGCTAGCAGAAACTATGATACTGTAAAGAGAAGGTCAAAAGGGAGATAGGACCCTGTATAATGGAGTTTTTTAGCCAATTTTAACAAAAGTTTAGATGAGGTTAGATTTATTGAAAATCTGCAAAACTCAGAGGGGCAAGAGCATTACAACTGAAATGGAAAATGAAAAATGTGTTTGTTTTTTATATTACAATGAATAAAAGGAACCAGATAAATAGTGTTTATAGCTACTTTTCACTTTCCACAGATTACGATTGTTTTTTTTTTTTAAGGAAACTTAAGGGAGAAAAGAGACTACTGCTTTTTTTTTTTTTTAGCAGAGCTATAAAATTTCTTAGTACTTTCATGAGCCTAAATATTCACAGTCATGATCAGAAAAGAGAATTGTTCCTGAGAAAGTAGATAATGGTAACATCGAAAATTGCTCTAATGTTTCATTGAGATCTAAACACTTGTGCAGACTTGAAGTAATATTGATGGACCTGGTTGGCCATGGATCAAAGAACTCAAAGTTCTAGCGACTTTGGGCATTCTTGTAGAGATAACGTAATTACAAGATGCTACAAAATCATAGGCAATTTTCACATCTCAACATCTATGCAGCTTTGAACTCTGAATATAGGAGCAAGGAGACCATTTCTTTGTTCCTCATTGTAGCACCTAGCTCTTTCTATCTTGCAACAGAAAAAAGAAATAGAGAATGTTTCTGGTCTATGACCTTTAAAAACTGTGACGTAATTAGGAACTTATTGGATCGGTTCAAGTGAAATTTCATATAATACATATATATTTGGGGGATAGAGACTTCTAGACTCTTATTCCTTAGTAATGATATGGATTTTAGCTGGGTACACGATTCCACAGTTAACAAACTACTTCTCTTGGCCTCTTGGTATGATCAGTCTTTATTTTTAGCCACTATAGTGGGTATGTAGTTAACTTTCACTTCCCTAATAACTAATGGTGTGTGTATATTTTCAGATGCTTATTTTCCTATTCATAAAATTTCTTAGGTGAGGTGTTTATTCAAATCTGTTGCTTATTGTTTATTACAATGTTAGTCTTATTATTGAGTTGTAAGAGGTTTTTTTGCATATTATAGACACAAATCCTTTGTACGGATATGTGTTTATACATCTTTGCTCTCTATTTTGGCTTACCTTTTCACTTAACAGTATCTTTAGAGAAACAAAAGGTTTTAATTCAATGAAATCCAAATTTTAATTTTTAAAATTTAATAGCATGTTCCCTTTGTTTCTGACTTAAATAAAAAACCATTGCCAAACCCAAGGCGACCCAGATATTATGCTATCTTTTTTCTTAGAGTTTTATAGTTTTAACTCTTACATATTTAAAAAAAATCCCATGATCCATTTTGAGTTAATTTTTGTATATGGTATGAAGTAAAATAGAGAGTTTTTATTTATTTTTTTAATTTTATTTTGCATATGGCTGTTCAGTTGTTCTAGCACTACTGTTGGAAAGATTATTCTTTCACCATTTAATTGCTTTAGCACCTTTGTCAAAAATAAATTGACCATGGATGTGTAGAACCATTTCTGAATTCCTATTCTTTTCTATTGATCTATATTTTTATCTTTATGTCAATATCATACTGTCTTGATTACTTTAGCTTTATAATAACTTTTGAAGTTAGGTATATAAATCCTTTAATTTTGCTCTTTTTTCAGTCACTTTGGCTATTCTAGGTTTTTGGCATTTTCTTACAAATTGTACTATCAGCTTATCATTTTATAGAAAACACTCATTGGATTTTGATTGGAATTTCCTTAAATCTGTAGATAAATTTGGGGAGAGCTACCATCTTAACACTATTGAGTCTTCATTCTGTGAACATAATATATCTCTCCATTTAGGTCTTCTTTAATTTCTCTCAGCAATGTTTTGTGCATATTTTATCAAATTTATCCCTATTTTATATTTTTGGTGCTATTTTAAGTGGTATTGTCCTTTTAATTTTCCTTTTAAATATTTGTTGCTAGTATACAGAACAATCTATTTTTAAAATTTAACTTGGACTTATTTCTGGGATACAAAGATGGTTCAATATTTGCAAATCAATGTGATATATCACATCAACAGAAGAAAGGATAAAAACCATTTGCTCATTTCAATAGATGCAAGAAAAGCATTCAACAAAGTACAACATCTATTCATGGTAAAAGCCCTCAATGAAGTAGATTTAGAAGGAATATGCCAACAGAAGATAGGCCGTATAAGAAAAACCCACCGCTAGCATCATACTCAATGGTGAAAAAATGAGAGCTTTTCCCCCTAAGATCAGGAATAAGACAAGGATATCCACTGTCACCACTTTCATTCAACATAGTACTGGGTGTACTAGCCACATCAATCAGACAAGAAAAAGAAATAAAAGACGTCCAAATTGGTAAGGAAGAAGTTAAACTTTCACTATTTACAGATGACATGATGCTATATATAGAAAACCCTAAAGACTCCACCAAAAAACTACTAGAACTAATAAGTGAATTCAGTAAGGTTGCAGGATACAAAATCAATATACAGAACTCTGGTGCATTTCTATACGCTAATAATGAAGTAGGAGAAAGAGAAATTAAGAAAACAATCCCATTTACAATGGCGTCAAAAGTAATAAAATACCTATGAATAAACTTAGCCAAGGAGGTGAAAGACCTATACTCTGAAAACTATAAAATATTGATGAAAGAAATTGAAGATGACACAAACAAATGGAAAAATAGTCCATGCTGATGGATTGGAAGAACAAATATTAAAATGTCCATAACCCCAATGCAGTCTACAGATCTAATGCAATCACTATCAAAATACCAACATTTTTCACAAAACTAGAACAAATACTCCTAATATTTGTTTGGAGCCACAGAAGACCCAAATAACCAGAGCAGTAAAATAATTGCTTAATAATAATAATAATGAAAAAAACTGGAGGTAATAATAAAACTGGAGGTATCACAATCCCTAATTTCAAGATATACTATGAGGCTGTATTAGTCAAAACTGTATGGTACCAGGACAAAATAGACATACAGATAAATGAAACATGATAGGAACCCCAGAAATAAGCCCATATATAAATGGCCAATTAATCTTTGAGAAGGGGGGCAAGAATACACAATAGGAAAAAGTCTTTTCCACAAATGGTGTTGGGAAAACTGGACAGCTACATGCAAAAGAAAGAAACTGAACCACTTCCTTACATCATACACAAAAATGAACTCAAAACGGATTAAGGACCTAAATATGAGACCTGATACCATAAAAATCCCAGAAGGGAACACCAGCAGTAATGTCTCTGACATCAGCCATAGCAACATTTTTCTAGATATGTCTCCTGAGGCAAGGGAAACAAAAGCAAAAATAAACTATTGGGAGTAAGTATGTCAAAATAAAAACTTCTGCATAACAAAGGAAATAATCAACAAAACTAAAAGACAACTTCCTGAATGGGAGAAGGTATTTGCAAATGACATATCTGATAAAGGGTTAGTACCAAAATATATAAAGAACTTATAAAATTCAACACCACAAAACCCCAAATAATCCAAATAAAAATGGGCAGAGACATGAACGGACATTTCTTGAGAGAAGACATCGCTCATCATCAGGGAAATGCAATTCAAAACCACAGTGAGATATCATCTCACATGTATCAGAATGGCTAAAATAAAAAATACAAGAAATCAACAAGTGTTGGTGGGGATGTGGAAAAATGTGAACCCTTGTGCACCATTGGTGGGAATGCAAACTGGTGCAGTCACTGTGGAAAACAATATGAAATTTCCTCAAAAAATTAAAAATAGAATTACCATGTGATCCAGTAATCCCACTACTTGGTATTTGAAAATACTAATTTGAAAAGATATATGCACCCCTATGTTTATTGCAGCATTATTTACAATAGCCAAGATATGGAAGCAGCCTAAGCATCCATTGATAGATGAATGGATAAAGAAGATGTGGCACACACAAACACACACACACACACACACACAGAGTGGAATATTACTCAGCCATAAAAAATGAAATCTTGCCATTTGCAACAACATGGATGGATCTAAAGAGTATAATGCTAAGTGAAATAAGTCAGTCAGAGGAAGGCAAATACCATATCATTTTATTCATATGGGGAATGTATGAAACAAAACAGACAAGCAAAGAAAAGGAGAGACAACCCAACAAGCAGACTCTTAACAAACTGGTGGTTGCCACTTATCATCATGAGCACTGAGTAATGTATAGAATTGTTGAATCACTATTGTACACCCAAAACTAATAAAATACTGTATGTTAATGATACTGGAATTATAATAAAAATTAAATTAAAACAAAATAAGATAAAATAAAATTTAACTCTACAACCTTGCTAAACTCACTGGTTAGTTGCAATAGCTTTTTAAAAATTCTTTAGGATTTTTTTTTACATAACCAATGAAGTCATGTGTGAATAAAGAAAGTTTTATCTTTATTTCTAATTCAGAATCCTTTTATTTCTTTTTCTTGCCTTATTTCTCTGGCTGAGTCTCCAGTACAATATGGAATACAGAACAGACATTGTCTCATTCTTTATCTTGGGAGGAAAGCACTCAGTTTTTAACCACTAAGGATGATACTAAGCTACAGAATTTCATTAATGCCATTTATCAGATTAAGGAAGCTCCCTTTAACCTCTAGTTTGCTGAGAGATTTTATCAGGAAAGAGTCTTATATTTTTTTCTAATGCTTTTTCTGCATGCATTGAGATGATCATATGGTTGTTCTTTAGTCTTTTGACATGATTAATTACATTAATCAATTTTTGAATGTTAAACCACCTTGTTTTTCTAGGACCACTCCACTCAGTTATGATGTGTTATGCTTTTTGTATATCATTGGATTTGACTGACTAAAATTTCTAAAATAATTTTTGTGTCTGTGTTCATGAGGATGTTGGTCTATGGTTCATATTCTTTTAATGTTTCTTTCTGGTTTTCGTATCAGAGTAATGCCAACTTCACAGAATGAGTTAGGAAGTGTCCCGTGGTTTTCAGTATTTTGGTAAATTGACTGTTCATTTGGTTTTTGTAATAGCTGACACACCTGTGTTCTATCTAATACCATGTGTGTATAGAACGGGAATAGAGGGATGTGACTGTGAGTAAAAGAGAGGGACAACTGCCTATCCTTTTAAAGATAAATTGTACTTACTGAATATTTGGAGTTAATGGAAGCCCTCGTGCTTCCATCACCTGTAAATTGAAATTGATAATATTATTTATGTCATGGAATTGTTAAGACTTATTTGAAATAACACGAAAATGATTTGCCACATCACTGAGCATAGTTGAATCTCGATAAATGATATCCTTTTTTTCTTATTATCATCAACATCATTATGGTCATCCTTGATATCATCATAACCATTATTTGTATAATGTCCACCATCTAATGATGAAAAACATGGGCATTTCAGGAACAAATTTATAGCTGTTTGCCATTAGAAAATGCCACATCTCTGGCTCCTCACTGTTCTCATAAACTTGCTACAGGACTCTCAAGGCTGGCCTACTACAAGGGGGCAGTGTGATCATCTCTCTGATATGATCTGATGGACCCCATGGTAAAAATTACGTGCTCAACAGAGATGCAATATCTAGAGAACCAATCATCTTCTATCTCAACTGAGACTGTTTTTAAGTTTGTTAATATATTAATAGCTTCATAAGCATGAATTAATTGGAATGCTTTATCTCAAGTAGATGGGACTCAAGATAGATGAGAGCCCTTGCTCTGAAGAGCAAAGAGAGGTAATGCTCACAGCTGATATAGCAAATGGATGCAACAGAATAAATCCTGACTCAAGATTAGGACACCTGTTTATAAGGCCCAGTTTTGGCATTTGTTGGCTATGTTCACCCTTTCAGTCAGATGTTCATTGAGCCCCCGGTGTATGTCAGGAACGTATGTGCAAGTCACAGTGGTGAACAAGACAGATATGATCCTTGAGATTTACTGACATCATTTTAGCCTCTTTGTTTATTCTCCTACCTCCTGAGTTTAGTGTGAGGAGCATTTACCTAAGAGCACATTGTAATCTGCATTATTAGAGAAAGTCACAGAACTGTGCAGATGATTCCAAAGGGTATATGAACTTCAATCTCAGATATTTGAATTGTAATTTTCTGTTACAGTCTATGTTCTCCTCATGAAGCTACGAACTCTCAGGAGAAAAGTTGCTATATACATCTTTGCATCCTGGTATGTGATAACGTCTATATGCCTGTTGAATAAATGATTGAACAAATGCATGAATGGAGAGTTTGGAAAGAAAGTATACTGATTAAGAATTCCAAAGATCTTAAAAGAATTATTATTTTAAAAAATAACTGAGAAGGAGAAGATATGGATACAATATAGCATACTGGTTAGGATCCTCGAATTTGGAGTCAGGTTGTATCAGTTTAGTTTGGAGAGCCTGACTGTCTTTTGCCAACTTGCTAACAGTCTCTAAAAGAATAAACTTAACAGTTTTTGAGTGTTAATTATTAAGAGCCTTGAATATAATTGTTCATCTGGTCAATTTCTGCCAAAACTCAAAGCCAATCTAGTTTGGAAGTTGTTCACTTTGTTCCCAAACGAGAATTTACCTTTACTGTCTAGCATCTTAAGTATTTTGAGTATGTATTGATCATTCTGGACTTAAATTATAGGATCAGAAACTCATTGCCCTGTACTTAAATGTTTTTTATAGTTTTGGACAAGTCCCTTTGAAATTCTGGGTCCTCTCTCTCCCTCATCAAGAACGAGAAGACATTAGAATGGACTGTCCTATGGCTTCTGACAACACTAGCATGCTGATTCTGTGGTTGGGTTTTGAGCATGAACGTAGGCTTCCAATTTGTAGTACACTTCTTATTTTAGATCCTGAAACAAATGATAATAGCTAATATATAGGTTGACTGCCTTAAATACCAGATGCATGGGACACAATGCCCAAGCAAAATGAAGCAGAGAAAAAGGGACAATTTTGCTGTTACACTTAAGTTTAAAATATCTGTATCAATGAAACAGGCATAGTTTCTTGGAAATCTATCCAGAAATAAAAACAGAGCCCCTGATTTTCAGTAAGAAGGTGAATCATAAATAACACAGCCTGGAACTGCTGTCTGGGCTCATTTGGAATGATACTACATTCTGTTCAAGGAGGCCATCTGTAAAACATGGGTTCCACATCCCTATTCTCATTCCTCCACCTGCCAGCCCCATCACAATTTATTTCTCTAATCATTTGAACCACAGCCTCAATTCTGTCCTGCAAATTTAGGCTGCAGGGATCTAACCCAACCCAAAGCAATCTTGAATTCTGAAATGGTGACAAAGGAATAATTTTGCCAGTTCTTCCTGGAAATTTCTCCAGTCTGTACATTCTGGTGATGGTCTTTTGGGTCATGCTATAAAGAACCCACTCCTTCATTTTTCCTAATTCTCAGAACCTATCATGAAATACCTTTTCCTTCCAGTAACCCAAGAGGAGCTGAGAAATTCGGGAACACAGCTGGTCAATAAACACAGAGAGTGGAAAACATATCTTACAGAACATATTTACTTAGGTAGAACACCATTTAGATTTTCAGCACCTGTCTGGTATGTTGACTTGTATGAATTTAAATGACTAGTTATCATTTCAATTCAGGCATTTCAATTCAGGCTGATAGAATTCAGCCATTCTATCATTTACAGTAACTAAAATTCAGGCAGTTAAATACACCTTTTTTCATCTCTGCTTTTATTGAAGAAAAATACTTATTTTTCACTTTGAGTTTTGCTATAGCTGATATGTTAAAGAAAATAAATGGAGGATAAGGCTATTGCTTGCTGAGTCTACATTTAATGGAAACACTATTTTATACTCCATGCAGCAGAGAGAAAAATAAAAGCCAGAAAAGTTGCAAAGGAAGTTTCATTTAAAATGTTGAAGCTTTTTTTTTTAAAGTATTTTAATAGATTAGGGTGGATATCCAAAGTGACCTTAAACATCTCATCAGAAATTTTAAATTCCACCAGCTGAGGGTGATAAGATGTATCTTTACAAATGACAAAGGAGCCCTACAACTTACTGGAGCCCTACACCTTACTGGGGCAGGGCTGGCTCACGGTCACCTCTTCGTCCTTTCCAGAGGCTCTTTGATTGTGGCAATTCCTGGGGCTAAGATTAATCCTGACATTTGTTTCAATTTCTCTGTTGTGTGTACAAACCGCTCCAAGTTTTTCAAAGAATACAAGTGACAATGCAAAGTGAATGTTCAGGAAACAGACTGAGAAAGCTGGAGGAACTTCAGAGGTTGAGGATCCATTTTCTACTCCACACTAAGCTTGTCATGTGCACTTCCAATCTTTTGGTCGATTTCGTATTTTTAATGACAGCCCTCTCAATGCGCTAGAGAATGGAGTACTGGCGGATTTCTACGCCTCCTGCAATACAGCTCATTAGGACTCCAGAGGCTCATTGTGACTGGGCAGGGCTTCAAAATAATTTGGACCAAGACTTCACTTCTCGGGGTTCTGCTTGCTAAAGGAAATCTCAGAAACCAAACTGAACAAGGTGTTAATGATTAATTATGGTTTACTTTGTCTTTCCCCCAGATTATGTTTGCATGTTGACATATAGTATCAATGTCCATAGCCCAAAGTATAACTAATACGGGAATTTTAGAGATAGACACAAAGCCAAGGATTGAGGGGTGTTTTTTTGGTTAAGAAAACCTTTTTCAACAACCCTAGTTAAGAGGGGAAAGCACATATATGAACAATTATACAAAACAGGAAAAAAGCTGCCTCTGTTTCTTAATAGATCTGTGAATTTAGTTTCCTTATAGATGTAAAATAGGGATGATACCACCCCTTCAGATAGTTATTTTAAGAATTAAATAACTTGTGAAAGAACATATGCTAAAAACAAAGTAACTGTTAGCTTCTGTTCTATGCTCTGAAACAAGAATCCTGAATTCAGCATCTGTTGTTCGTATTTTATTACTGAGCATTAGGTTGTGGTTAGAGAGAGGACAAGAAGCACTAAAGGAGAAATCAAGAATCCTGACAACTTTTGTATGCTGTTGACTCAACACAAGTTCTATACAAGGCTAACTCTTACAGGTACACTGGTGACAGAGAAGATGATTAAGGAAGCTGGTAAAGTTTAGTTATAGACACTGCAATTATTGTTAGCTCTTTATCTGCTTTTGCTTTCACTCACTCATTCACTCATTCACTTATCTATTTGAATTGCAAATAAATGGTAGGTGCTTTAATATTTTTTTCACAAATGAGTGAAAGAGTTTTATGAAGAGTCTATTATGTTGTAAGTACTATTTTAAGTACAAGGAGTTTTTAAAAAATAGAAAAGTTTTGCCTTCAGTGGGCATACAATTTAGTGGCAGAGATAGGGATATACCCAGAAAAACATGTGCACACTTCCAAATGTACAAACGAGGAATTGTCAGAAGTATGTGTCTAACAGGCACTCAGTATGTGCCCAGCCCCAGGGCATTGTTTCTTTGTTACCAAATCTGGGTCATCACTTATTTCATGTGGTTTCTTGCTAACAACACATATCTGTGCAGGCCTAAACAACAGGATCTGTGTAGTTGTCAAGTCCATGTTATTGTCCAAGTAAATATATGGACAGAGAAGGATGTCCCTGGAGGAAGCTTCTGGGTCTCTGACAAATACCCTTCTGCCAGTCCCAAAGGACATTCATTAGATATATGACCCAGCACACCTTGTTTCCTGGTGTGGAGAAAGAAGTGGAGCTGTGAGGCTAGGAATTCCAACGTGACAAACTCATACTCAGCCTCCCTATAGTGCATATGTAATACATAGATTCTCACTGGCAGAATATTTTCTACAAGGAACAAAGGCTGCTTTTGCCCATAGATTTATTTTGGTTTGGAGTGGCAGTAAAAAGTCTGGAGTTAAAAGTGCCTACTACTTAGCATATGAGAAACGCATGACTAAATACATCATGTGTCTGCTGTCGTGCAAAACTGTAGTCAGCAGAATGGATAAAAACAGTGATTCGAAAGGGCACCTGCACCCCAATGTTCATAGCAGCAATGTACACAATAGCTAAACTATGGAAAGAGCCCAGATGTCCACTGGCAGATGAATGGATAAAGAAGATATGGTATATCTATAGTGGAATATTACCCCGCCATCAAAAAGAATGAAATCTTGCCATTTGCAACATGGGTGGAACTATAGGGTATTATACTAAGCAAAATTAGTCAGAGAAAGACAAATACCATATAATTTCATTCATATGTGGAATTTAAGATGAACATAAGAGAAGGGAAGGAAAAATAAAATAAGATGAAAACAGAGAAGGAGCCAAACCCTAAAAGACTCTTCACTATAAAGAACAAACTGAGGATTGCTGGAGGGGAGGTGGGTGAGGGGATGGGATAATTGGGTGATGGGCATTAAGGAGGGCACTTGATGTAATGAGCACTGGGTGTTATATGCACTTGATGAATCACTGAAACTGATAATACAGTATATGTTAACTAAATTGAATTTAAATAAAAAATTATAAACAGACAGCTATGGTCAGTGGTGATTTCAAGACACAAGAGCACATGCATAAATAAGTTGTCCATGCTTCAAAGCTTGTCGTAGGTTTGGGCCAACCATGTTACTGTGAGCACTTCAATGCCTTTAGTGTCCTCCATTAGCTCTGTGGAGTGCTGCAGGTACTCTCAATTGGTAACAATGCCCAGTAAATCTACCCTCTTGTTTGATAGTGCCTCACAGTGATGGCACCCTGAGAAAGCTTTGGAAGGGAAGACTTTAACCTCCCAATCTCTACCAGAGTCCTCTTGAACCATCTCAAATAAATTAAGAATTAATGTGTTTGCTATGTAAATGCATATTCAGAAAACAAAACAAAACAGCCGATCTCCTAGCCCCTCATCCCTACCAGTAGGATTATCTCACCTCATCTCCTACTGTGCTGACATTCTGAAGCCACCCCTGTTGTGACAGTTTGGGAGTGTGACTGAGAGCATAGTGTATGGAGTAAAAACAGTGCCTACCTCATAGGGTGACTGTGAAGATTAAGTAAATCAGGCATGTATTAGTGTAGTTATTGACACAAAATAAGTGCTTTATAAATATTATCCATAATCAGTGTTATAAAATTAATTATCATTATTGCTATTCTTATTGTAAGCATCATAGTACTTGCCTAGTTAGAACATTTCTATGCTAACCATTAACCCAATAAAAGAACCCAAAACTCCCAAGTCCTTTATAATCTGCCTCTAACTTACACTTCTTTCTGACTTTATCTCCTGCTACATGCTGCCCCACATCCTGTACTTTGCTATAACGGCTACTTACCATTTCCTATATATCATGTGTTTTACCTCCTCTGCCTTTGCTCCTGCTGCTTCCACTGCTTTGGACAGTCGCTACCTGGAAAACTCCTAGCCATCTTTTCATATATTAGGGTTCAATGGCATCTCTTTTGTGATGTCTTCCCTGACTCCAAGCCAAGGGAAAAAGCAGTCACTACTGTGTTACTGTTTTTTATAGGTATTTATGTCTCTCTACAAGATTTCAAGATCTTCCAGATGCTGACTTTATAATTCATCTTTTTTTTTCCTTTGGTATCTACTACAGAACAAAGAATGTGCTAAGTGCTAACTAAATATTTGTTGAATGGGTAAAATTTTTAAAAGTATAAAATGTTCTTACCTAGATTATCTCATTTGATCCTTTCAAAACTCCTGGGAAGAAGCCAGGGCAAAGTAGAATAGCCTAATGATTAAAAAACAATTTTTAGAGAAGGGTCATAAATGACTTGTGACTTGAGTCAGTAGGACCTTGAGCAAGTTGCATAATCTCTCTGATCCTCATTTACTTCTTCTGTAAAAGGTAACATTTATACCTGTTATTAAATGAGATGATCCAAACCCTCAGTTTTTCTCCCAGATTCCATAATCTCTCATGGTTCGCCTCCCCCTCTGATTTCCTCCCCCTTCATTTTTCCCTTCCTTCTTCTAATGATCTCCCTGCTATTCCTTATGTTCCACAAATAAGTGAAACCATATGATAATTGTCTTTCTCTGCTTGACTTTATTTCACTTAGCATAATCTCCAGTTCCATCAATGTTGAGGCAAATGTTGGGTTATCACCCTTTCTGATGGCTGAGTAATATTCCATTGTATATATGGACCACATCTTCTTTACCCATTTGTCTGTTGAAGGGCATCTCGGCTCCTTCCAGTTTGGCTATTGTGGACATTGCTGCTAAAACACCATTGATTAAATGACATCATACACACTAATACCTTGAATTTGTATAATGCTTTTCCTCCAGAGTATGGGCTTTTCTTGTGATACTTCATTTATCTTCTCAGCTATATAAAATGCTATTCCTATCATTTTACATTTGTTCATTCATTATAAATATATATATATAGATATATATATATAGATATATATATATAGCTTGCTACATGCTGCCACTGGACTAGATACTAGAGATACAAAAATGAAAAAGACTGCAACTCTCTTCTTGACTATTAATCTAGGTGAAGGAGTCTGACATGGAATAAGCCACAAGTACTCAACCTAGTGAGTACTATCATGGTGACATTAGCAGTGGAAGCTTACGGCAGCAGGAACATATGAAGTTTGCTTAGGAAAAATGGAAATGAAAGGGAAGTAAATGAGATTATTAAAAAAATAGCATGTCAAATAAAAAGGTGAAGAGACCTGTACTGGATTCCTAGAGGCTGTCCACCATGAAGGAGGCAGAGAAAAACAAATACCATATGATTTCACTCACATGTGGAATTTAAGAACCAAAACAAATGAACAAAGGAAAAAAAAGAGACAAACCAGAAAAGACTCTTAACTGTAAAGAACAAACAGATGGTTACCAGAGGGGAGTTGCGTGATGACTGAAATAGCTGAAGGGGATTAAGAGTACTCTTACCATGATGAGCACTGAATAATGTATAGAATTGTACACCTGAAACTAACTATTGTACACCTGAAACTAACACTGTATGTTAACTCTAATGGAATTAAATTTAAAAAATATGTCTAACTGCAATTATTTAGTAGGATCTGTTTTAAAAGGTGTGGAGAGACTTTGGCAAGGGAAACAAAAGCAAAATTAAACTATTGGGACTACACCAAAATAAAAAGCTTTTGTACAGCAAAGGAAACCATCAAGGAAACAAAAAGACAATCCACTGAATGGGAGAAGATATTTGCAAATGATATACCCAGTAAGAAATTAATATCCAAAATATATGAAGAACTTATACAACTCCACACCAAGAAAGCAAATAATTCAATTCGAAATGGGCAGAAGGCATGAACAGACGTCTTTCCAAAGAAGGCATAGAGATGGCCAACAAACACATGAAAAGATGTTCAACATCAGTCATCATCAGGGAAACTAAATCAAAACCACAATGAGGTACTACCTCATACCTGTCAGAATGGCTAAAATCAAAACCATAAGAAACAACAATTATTGTCAGGGATGTGGAGAAAAAGGAACCCTCCTGCAGTGTTGGTGGGAATGCAAACTGGTACAGCACTGTGGAAAACAGTATGAAGTTCTTCAAAACCTTAAAAATAGAATTACCATATGATCCAATAATTCTACTACTGGATATTTACCCAAAGAAAATGAAAACACTGATTTGAAAAGATAATGTAACATTATTTTATTTATTGCAACATTATTTACAATAGCCAAGATATGGAAGCAAACCAAGTGTCCATCAATAGATGAGTGGAAAAAGGAAATGAAGTATATGTCTACAATGGAATATTACTCAGCCATAAAAAAGAATGAAATCTTGCCATTTGCAACAACATGGATGGACCTAGAGGGTATAATGCTAAGTGAAATAAGTCAGTCAGAGAAAGGCAAATACCATATGATTTCACTCATATATGGAATTTAAGAAACAAAACAGATGAACAAAGGAATAAAAGAGAGAGAGAGAGACAAACCAGAAAAGACTCTTGACTATAGAGAATAGATGGTTCCCAGAGGGGAGGTGGGTGGGGAGATGGGTGAAATAGGTGAAGGGGATTAAGAGTACACTTATCCAGATGAGCACTGAGTAATGTGTAGAATTGTTGAATCCCTCTATTGTACACCTGATACTTTTTTTTTTTCAAAAACACACATAGTAACAATGTGGGAACTAGGGAGTCCAATTCTAAGATTTGATTTAAGCAAAACTGCTAGTGGCTTTGAACTGAGAAAGTCCCTAGACCACAGGTTTTGTGGAACTCCGTTCCTCAAGATAGCTGTAAACTAGAGCTTTGTAAACTGGCCTTGTATAGAATGATCTGTTCTGTTGTACAAAACATATAAGTCCTTTGGTATTTTTAATGACTAATCCAAAGCTATGAAATAAAGTAGTAATAAAGACTAATAGACATAGCTGTGCTTTGATTCAGCACTTTTCATGTGAAGTCCATTTTCAGAGGCCCCTTTTACCTTCAAAATGCAAAAGCTTATCCTGTTGTCACATCTCAGTGTAGTTTTATAAAAAGCAATTTGAAAGAAACTAAGGGTAAAAAAAAAGTGGTTCTTTTTCCTAAAGTCATCTTTTTTTTTTCTTTTATTGCAAGCATGCCTTACAAGAATGAGGCCAGGTACAGGTTTCTGATAAAATATGATTTAATCTTTGGGTTAACTTTTGCAGTTGACCTTACAATTTAAGCACATTCTATAAAACATCAGATGTGGAGAGAATAGAAAATAGTAATTAAAAATAAATTGGGTAATAAATGAAAAACCTAGTAAAATATTGACCAAATAATTAACTTTGTCTTTGGCCACCCTGGTTAATCAAATACTTGTGACACACATCACTCTGTATGAAATGACATTGCTTTCACCCTAAACCAGTTTTTCTAAATGGTGTTTATGTCAGAGTGGTGAACTGGGAAACAGATGGGAAGGTAATTCTTTACCAAGTTTCCAGAAGTTTTTAAGGAAGGGCACTTATCTCCGCTGCTTCTTACGTTACTACTAACTAGATGGACAAATAAGCAATACTTTCAACTTGTAATTTATCTCCCATGATTTATTGGATCTTCAAAAACTCCAGTAGAAAGGGAAAAATAAACAGTATTTGCAGTAAGATTTCTACCAATGGGGGAAGTTTAGTGAATGAGTAAATGAAATAGGGGCAATTATGCTAATGTTCCAAGAACAAAGGAAGTTAGTTATTTTGAGCAACTCAAGGTAGAGGAAACCATTCCTGAATTATTGCTCAAAAAATAGAAATCTCTTATCAGTTTAAACTACGCTTCCAGCTATATAGTCCTATTTTATGTCTCTGATTTTTGGACCTAAATTACATTTATATCCAAAGATGAAGCAAACAGTTCCAAACTAAATAAAGTGTTATTTTGTGTTCCCAAAGTATGTCAAGAAATGCCAGTGGACTTTGGCTTCAGGGCTTCTGAAATCGGGAGTATATATATTCTCAACATAGCTGGATATTCTCGACATAGCTGGCTGGGAGTGGGTAAGGGGTATCTGAAGCCTGCAGCACTGAACCCAACTAGAGCATGTTGACCCAGATGCCCACAGCAGCTTCCAGCCACTGAGCTCACTGTAGCCACCTCAGGGACTCCCTGTGGGTTAGTACAAAGGCTTTCATGATCTGGTCCCTGCCTGAGTTTTTGCTTCTTCTCTTTCATGTCTAAATCACAATTCACACACTCATTCCCATACCCAGATCTCATTCCCCATCTCATACTATACTCCAGACACTCTCTTTTCTGTTGAAGTTTTTATTTAAATTCCAGTTAGTTAACATACAGTGGAATATTAGTTTCAAGTGTAGAATTTAGTGATTCAACATTTCCATACAACACCCAGTGCTCATCATAAGTGCCTTCCTTAATCCTCATCACCTATTTCCCCCATCCCCCATCCACCTCCCCTCTGGTAACCATCAGTTTGTTCTCTGTAGTTATGAGTCTGTCTCTTGGTTTTCCTCTCTTCACTCCCCTCACAGTGTTTGTTTGTTTTGTTTCTTAAATTTCACATATGAATGAAATCCTATGGTATATGTGTTTTTCTGACCGACTTACTTCACTTAGCATAATACTCTCTAGCTCCATCCATGTTGTTGTAAATGGGAGGTTTCATTCTCTTTATTGCTGAGTACTATTCTAATGGATATATATACCACATCTTCTTTATCCATTCATCAGTCAGTGGACATCTGGGCTTTTTCCATGATTTGGCTATTGTAGATAATGCTGTTATAAACATCAGGGCTCGTGTATGCCATTGAATTAGTATTTTTGTATCCTTTGTGTAAATACATTGTAGTGCAATTGCTGGATTGTAGGGTAGTTTTATTTTTAACTCTTTGAGGAAACTCCAAACTGTTCTCCCGAGTGGCTGCACCAGTGTGCATTTCCACTAATAGTGTGAGAGGGTTTCTCTTTCTCCGCATCCTCACCAACACCTGTTATATCCTGTGTTGTTAATTTTAATTGTTCTGACTAGTATCTCATTGTAGTTTTGATTTGTCTCCCTGATGATGAGTGATGTTGAGCACCCTTTCATGTGTCTGTTGGTCATCTGTATGTCTTCTTTGGAAAGCAGACACTTTCTTTGCAGTTTTCCTTTCTTCTTTACCTGGAATGCTCCTGTGTCCCCAGTCCCCAGGACATCTTGCTGAAGTCTTACCCTTCTCCAAAACTTAACTCAAACGTCTTCCTTATGAAGACTTTCCAGATCCCCCATCTACACACACATACGCACAGACATGCATGATTGTAGACCTTAGGTAGAATCGGGGTCTCCTTCAGTAACAAGACCAAATTAGATTAGAATTTAATTAGTATATTACTAATACTTTAATATTATAAATCCACTAATTGTAATTATTCGCTTACATGTCTCTCTTTTCCATAATTAGACCATGAGCTTCTTGAAGGGCAAAACTGTATCTTCTAACTCTGATACATATTATAGTACCTAGGACTTACAAATGGTTTCATAAATGCTTGATGGATGAGTGAATAAACTAATTTTCATCCTTCAAGAACCAAAGCAGTTTCCTTTGCCTCAAGAAGGCTTGCAGGTTCATCTATGATAGGAATAAATTGTATCTTCTCTGAGTGCTCATAACACTTTATTTATTCCTTGCTGTGGCTGCTATCACTAATTTTCCTGGATTTTAATTGAATCTTCCCTCTCATCTAACTTATTAGGAAAACATCATGCCTTTGATTATCTTTCCCCACATAGTACTGTGCTTTGAAAAATGTTCTTCTCAATGTTTGCTGAAATAAATTTATATATTTGCAGTGTTTTCCCAAATATATATCATTAAACAATGCAATGGTTTTTTTTGCAGGGCAGAGATGATCTCAGATTCATTTTTATTTGCCTGGGACCAGCACATAACAAATGCCAAATGAACAGGTGCTATGAACATGAAAGGAGGGAATGACTGCTTAAGAAGCAAAGGCTCTACTTGTTCATCCATTGGCAACAATCTGGTCCTTGAGCAAACACCAAGAGTAAGAAAAGTCACAACCACCCAGTTTTAATAGCTAGACTCATGTATACTTTTTCTTTTGGTGCTTAAGTGTTCTTGGAAATAATGACTTCAGAAGTGATAATGGCAGAGTTCTGTTTTGTTTTGTTTTGTTTTTTGAACTCAGAAGTTAGGGAAGTATTAACTTTTTGATTTGCTGCCATATCCTCCAAAATGGTAACAACCCTGCAAGCCGTTGGCAGTAGGTGGGGCAGTCTCTTTCATGGTAGCTGATTGAAGTTAAAGGATGCTCTAAGCACATAAACGACAGGCACATAGAAGAACAAGATGTCTCTAGTTGCTGAGAATAAAATCTTCAAAGATTTCATAGTTCTCATGGCGATAGTAATAGCTCCATTTATTGAAAACTTTTATACACCGTCCTTGTGTTAACCTCTTCACATATATTCTTATTTTCTTTTCCTGACAATCCTGTAGACCAAGGATCCTTACCCCCTTGCTACAGAGGAGAAAAGTGAGGCTTAGACGTGTTCATTGGTTTACCCAACATTGTGGAGCTATCCTGCCTTATCAGAGGATTCAATTCAATTCTGATAGAAAATCAGGGAAGAAAAAAATCTTTATTGACTCTCTTTCAGGGCCATATTGTGTCTACTAAATGATCCATATGTGTCTCTGTGACTTAAGAACAGAATTTTATTACCCAAGTTCATCAGAAGCACAGATAAAAATTAGAAAACTTAACTCCTTATTACCTGGGAATGCGGACGTCAGACCACACAGTAAACTATCCACAAGTCAAAACAATCGCAACCAAGACTTTTACCAAAGCTACCCAACAAAACTGGCCTATTGAATTCTCCTTTTTTTCTCTCACAGTCTTGTGTCTCTGCGCATACACATGAGTAATATACATCACTGTGAAAATGTTGCACCATACATAAGATACATACCTCAAAGTGACTGACTTCACTTCAGGAATTCAGCTACCTCTGTTGAGGAAACTTCGTTTGGCAAAGCTGAGTTTCTTTAATCTCTGTCCCCTGACTCTGCAGCTTCACATTAACTCTGTCTGCTCTTAAGAAACTCAGTCTCTCCCTGCTTCATTCCCACATCAGCAAAATTGGCTCATCATCACCAGCATAGGGTTTTTTAAATATTGAACGATAAAAATGTTCACGGACTAACTGTGGGGACAATTAGATATCTCCATAGATATGGGAATACAGGCAATACATGTAATATTATCCAGAGAATGTGCCTACATCAGTGTGAAGATATAAATAAAGTTAATAGTTACGTAAGATGATTTATCATTTGAATTATGAAAAGCACGCTTTCTAAAACATTCTCCAGACCTCCTGTCCTGGCAGAAGCAACCATAACAACAGAAACAAAACTTCCATAAGAAACAGCTGGCCAAGCCCATTACAAGCTGTAATGTCAGCTGTCACAATGATTGCTTCCTCAAATTGACCTCCTCTGACCTAGCAGCTTTCAACTTTCTCTTCTTGGCTCTTTAAGATACTTGTTGATCACCAGATGTGCGTTATATAAACATGTGGTTTATATTTTAAACCAGAGATAAAGAGAGAAGACTGTGTCTACTATGAGCCCACCAAGATGCCTGGATCCTAAAGTCAAGTGTAAGAAAGCGTCTAGGAGGTTTGAGAAAAAGAATAAAAACATTGGAAGGAAGTACGTTAAAGACAGAAATGGGTTAATAAGAGGCTCTGGGAGCTAATTTCAGAAGTTTCTCACTGTAGGTGACATCAAAGATGAAGTTTTGTTTGCACATATTTATAATACACAAGCAAATCTAAATATTGCTTTACTTCCTCCTCTAATTTTCACCTAGGTAGTTTAATTTAGACTAAGTGGGGGCATTTCTCATTTCCTTTTGCCTACTCTTTCTGCTCAGTTATTATTATAAGCAGAAACTGTAAAAAAATTATTTTTCCATCATTTGGCATGATTTTAGCCTAAATTATTATTATTATTAATTATTACCTCAGATGGTTTAATAGAGGGATCTTATTTCTTATTCACTATATACAGGATTCTCTAATAAAAGTGGGCTGGTTACTAGCTGGGTGACCTGACACCAAAACTAAGGGCAGCTCAAGGGTCAAAAGAGAAAAACAAAAGAAATGTACTAAAGATAAAACTTGTACACTGAATTGTCATGTACAACATTGAAAAATCAGTTGGATCTGTCAGGCAGACCCTCCTATTAAGGCAAAATTCCAGGTTCTATTAATATGAAAATTCAGCGTAAAAGTTTTATTTTTAACACATTTCTTTTTTGTTGTTTTGGCTCGGTTTTATGGTTTGTGTTTGCTTTTACAATACTTTATAAAGAATTGGGTGCTCTTTCAAAAATATTTTTAGAGATATATTGGCTTGTTCTAGGGATACCAATATAAATGTGACCTTCTTCTAGCCTTTAGGAGTTCGGAATATTCATACACAGATACTTTCAATGGTATTGTTAAGTTCAGTGATCCATGGGAGCAAAGAGATGGTGTGGAAAGTGGTAACTACCAAAAAATTCAGAGAAAACTACAGAAGAGGGGTTAATAGAACTAGGAATTAGAGTTTGCCAGTTTGAAAAGGATGGAAGACAAGCTAAGAAAAGGGATTACACGAAGTCACAGAGATACATGGTCTTTTCAAGAAGTGAGAAGCTCAACATGGTTGGGGTTAGGATGTGAAAGCATCAAGTTTTTTGAGAACAGATCCATGTGTGATAAATTTGCAGAGGTGATGGATATTAAGGAGAGCACGTGTTGTGATGAGTGCTGGGTGTTACACACAACTAATGAATCATTGAACACTACATCAAAAACTAATGATGTACTATATTTTGGCTAATCGAACATTTAAAAAGCAAAATAAAAGGACTTAAAAATAGTGGAGATCAAAACTGATTCAAATCATGTAAGAGGCAGGTATCATTTAAAACATGGAAAGTAGGATTAGAGAGTGCAATTGGTCTCAGTGTAATATAGAGAGGAAGATTATGCTTATAAATACATGAGTTTTGGGTGAGGAGGGACAGTAGGCGAAACTCGCTTGTGGCAGTTGGAAATTCAGGGCTAGAATTGGTATAAGCTGATGTAGTTTCTATTTAGCGTCAGCAAAGATGCCTATAACTCAGTGTTTTCGATAGACCATGTAACTTTTTTTCAGTGAACTGTACAATAAACATCACTTACTTGGTGTGGAATATCTTCTAATGTCATAACTCTAACAACCTAAGTTAACACTTACAATGCAGCACGCATGTTCTCTCAGCATACTAGATTTATTACACAAGAGAGCACAACTAATAAAGGTGCTGTGTGCAATGACCAGACCCTGAGTACTTTACGGGACTCACATGGGTTTGGTCCCTTGGATTGCAGGCAACCTAGGTCATCAGAGCACAGGAAACACAGGTCATACTTTATTCCTAGACACTTCCAAATGCACAATGAAAGCCTGAAGAAAAACATGAGTCAGCTGCTACGCATTGTCGCACATTTTTCTATTCTTGGTACTTAGGAGGACATTACTGCTGTTTTCCCACATGCTGGCACAGAAAAGAACCAGAAGAAACCTTTCTTGTTTTTCCCTCCATTTTCTCGAACTTCCATGGTCAGATTCTCCACTTGCTTGCTCCATCAGCAATTTTCTAAAGTCACGCTATTTGATACAAGGTAAAAACTACACTTATTCCAGTTATTGTTTTGGGCAATTTCCTTATATGATTTATTCCTGGCAGTAATGAACAGGTGTTATTATCTTTGTTTTTCCATCTGAAAAAAAAAGAAATTGAGTAACCTGCCGAAGGTCACTTCTAGTGAGTAGAAGAGGGATTTGGGGAAAATGTGTGGAGCACGGATATTTCCTAGGAGCTGGTTTTGAACCAAGGAAAAACAAAGCAACTCTAATTTGTCCATTGACCCTGAGACTAACCATCTCTCTTTCATCTTCAAAGCCTTCTTTATTCAGCACCAATAAGTCAAGGTCATGTATTAGGAACTAGAGCCGACCTAGGTCCTAGATTTGAAGGCAGTTTGCTCTTGATGCCTACCCGCAATTCTGTTTAGAAACTTACCCTAAGCCCTTGCTTTCTTTGCTTCCTGTTGCTCCTAGATTCCCCTGGGCCCACTTTGGTGTCAGTTACAAACTAGTAAAGGAATCCTTACTAGGATGGAATCATGTTCACAGCCAATGATCAAATGTATTTACGTGTCACTTCTAAAGAACATCTATTTAGTTTCCATTTATGCAATCAGTGAATATTAACTAAGTGTTTACTATATTTCGAAGCTGGTGCTAGATGTTGCAGAGACACTGGTTAAAAAAAAAAAAAAGGAATGAAAGAAAGAAAGAACAGTTCCTGCCCCCAATGAGGACTTTAAGGAGCTTGAAGTGCATGAAGAGAGTTAAATAAACTGATTATGAAAATATTATGTGAGAAGTAGAACGTTGGGGTAAGAATGGAGTGCTGATGGAATACATGGGAAGAATATAAAACCCAACCTTGGTTGGTCAGGAAAAGAGTCACCAGGGGAATAAAATTAAGGCTAAATCCTGAAAGAGAGTAGAAGATAAGGCAGTGGGTGGAGGGTTTGAGGTGGGGACAACACTCAAGAAAGTCCAAAATCCTGTAGAGGGGGCTGGTACATTTAGGAGCTAAATAAATAATAGAATAGAGCTAAGGGCCCTAATTATTAAGGATCATATATGTGGTGCTAGTAAGTTTGGACTTTATTCTGGGAGAAATGAGAATTTCTTAAACTTCTAAACAGAAAAGTACCAAGTCTATTTCTATGCTTTGGAAATATCTCTCTGGCTGCAGCACGGGGAACTGACGTGGAGAGGCAGTCACTTTGGTTACACAGTGAATAGATTTGGTGAGCGAAGCTGAGGCTTGGTGTGAGGAACAAGGCAGGGGGCAGCAAGAAAGCATTAGAGTAAGCCATGAGGTAAGGGTGCTTGAACTAATGTATCTGCAATGAGGAAAGAGACAAATGGACAGATTTGAGGACATTACAGAGAGGCAGAATTGGCACATGTGATTATAACGACAGGAGGGGCATCCAGATAATTCTCAGGTTGGTGGCCAGGGCATGGGGAGCCCCAGGGAAGAAACACGCTTTGTGAAGCTGGTTATGAGTGAAATTAAGATGACTGTGATGTCCAACCAGACGCTGGCTGTGGAAGTGGGAAGTCTGAAGAGCAAAGAGACTTGAAAGTCCTTAGCATGTGGATGTCAATTTAAGCCACATAACCCACAACCAGTATGCTGTGCAAAAGGGATCAGTTAAATTTCTGGAGAACATCAAAAGGAATAATTAGGTGATGATCTTGCAAATGTGGATGTACTCGAGATTGCCTTTTAGGTATCTCCAGTTCAATTGGAAGTTGAACTTCCCCCCAAAAAGCCTATTTACATAGCTTAGTGACTCTCTATGTCCACTAAAGAAATCCATGATGCTTCTTTATTATTTTACGTGGTTAATTAAATATAAAATATGCAACCGAAGGACACTTTTAAAGACATAAAAGTTAATTATATTTATGCATATAAAAGTTATTATATGTATGCGTCATATAAAGCAATTGGATAGTTTTGATTTCAAGTACATTTCACTTTATATTATTCCGAAGAATAGCAAGTGAGTTCTATAATTTCATTCCTACCAAAATCGGGTAAGAGTTAACCCTTATTCAAGGTATCAGCTTTTCACTTTGAGGTAAAAGATGACATTTTGGAACCAAACTCAAATTCTATAATGAAAAGACTCTGCAGTCTGGATTATAAATATCTATTTTGAGATACTATGTATATCCCTCCTCTTTTAAAAAGAATGAGGGAGGATCTGGATGCATTTTAGGAAAAGGTTTCTTTAAAATACTTTGTGATATAGAAATAAAAGTAGAAATCAGACCTCAAAAGGGGATGAAAAGGTAACACATCAAGTATGAATCAGTGCCCAAACATCACACTTAAGCCTGAGCACCAGATTAGACAGGGCTAACGTCAAATCCCTGTAGAGTTTCTCAGTACATTTAAACTCAACTATGATTTGTAAGTGATCCCTACTAAAATTCCGGTGATGATTTACAAAACTCTCCTAATGATCCTGACTGAAAGGAAATACTGGTATTTGGGGAAGTACCCAATGACGGTGCCATACTTTAAAAACACCTTACATTTTCATTTCCTGAATTTGGTAATATCATTTAAAGAAATTTGAAGCATTTTCTAACATCTGGTTATTATTTAGTCATTTATTTGGCAGTTTTTAACAATCACTTATGGGGGCGCCTGTGTGGCTCAGTTGGTTAAGCGTCTGCCTTCACCTCAGGTCATGATCCCAGGGTCCTGGGATGGAGCCCTGCATCGGGCTTCCTGCTCAATGGGGAGTCTGCTCCTCCCTCTCCCTCTCCCTCTGTGTTCTCTCTCTCTCAAATAAATAAATAAAATCTTAAAAAACAACAACAAAAATTACCTAAATGGGATCTTCCATTGGGGTCTTTGATTCATATTTCTCACTCAGGGGTCACATGATCATCTTTAATCACTAATAATTACATTGAGATGATCCTTAAGTGAACAGGTTAATGAAAATATAAATATAAATGATTCAGGGTTTCCAGAAAGGAGCTGGTTATTTGCCAGGAAGGACAAAATTGGCTGCCTTTAGTTTTGTCAACAAACTTGATGGATACTTATGAGAACATAGGGTTCTTAATTAAATCTCTACTTCATTGACTGTACATACAATAATGGCAGTACTCATGCATGAAGACTTCTCAAGTTCAGAAAACCCCCCCTTACTTGTAATGATTTTCTGTTTTATGATGATTATCTTCTTATGGTATTTGAATCTGATATTTGGCAGGAACTTTTTGTTTTCTTTTTGCCATTAAATACTATGAAGTAGATAACCTACTGATTTCATAACTTGGCATTATTTAAACTCTTTTTCTTTTTTTTACCTAAAACCCTTTTTTGGTTTAAAGTGGAATTGGAAATCAACATTCCTATATCATTACATAAATATATGATTATTACGGATGACGCCTTTCATAAGTACTTTCAACTACCTCTCATCATTACTGTAATAACCATAAAATCTATTTTAAGCCTCATATTCTCTCCTGAAAAATGTAATTTATATACACAAAAACTCATTGGATACTGCCATTTAGAGATCCCACAGAAGTCTCAAACTCATTATGCTTCAAACTGAACCTTTTCGGCACCCATTCCTCCTGTTTAATGTTACCGAAATCTCCTCATTCACCCAAGCCAGAAATCACAAGTTACCTAGAATTTTCCTCCTCTTCTCTCCTCATAAGAAATCAGTCAGGAGTCATGATGAATCTATCTCTAAAATATCACTGGACTCTGACCCATCTTCTCCACTCCGACTGGCACTGCTTAATTCAGAACCACTTGCCAGAATTGACAAAATAGCCTCCTTAATATTATATCTGCTTCTAATATTGCCCCACAAGTCCTTCCTTTATGGTGCTACCAGCATTACATTTTAAAATCGAAATTTAAAAGCTCGAAAAAAGGAAAAATAAAAAATAAAATAAAAATTTAGTCATGTCATTCCTGTTAAAACTCCCAAAGTCATGCCCTCTTTCTCAGTATAAAACTCAGATGATGATTCTTTTCTTCTTCTCCTTCTCCCTCTCCTTTTTTGTTGGATGCAGTATACTTTATTGATGTACTTTATTGATGGTACATGACAAGGTAGGGCTCCCCCCCCCTACTTCAGAGGGTCTGGGGTGGAAACTGTGGACATTGGGAGATTCTCAGTGTGTTGGGAGAGGAGTTGGCGCAAGAAATCCCCAGCAGCTGAAGACCTCTCTCTTCCTCTTCCTCTCACTGGTGGTGGTGGTCTAGAGGACTCTTATTCCTCGGAGGTCATGTGGACCATAACATTCACCACCTGGCTGCTGTAGCCCCACTCATTGTCACACCAGGAAATGACCTTGACAAAGTGGTCATTGAGAGCAATGCCAGCCCCAGCATTGAAGGAGGAAGAGCAGGTGTCACTGTTAAAGTCACTGCTAGAGACAACCTCGTCTTCAGCATAGCCCAGGATGCCCTTGAGGGGGCCGTCTGATCCCTGCTTCACCACCTTCTTGATGTCATCGTATTTGGCAACTTTCTCCAGGCAGCAGGTCAGATCCATGACTGACACATTGGGAGTGGGGTCACAGAAGGCCATGCCAGTGAGCTTCCCATTCAGCTCAGAGATTACCTTGCCTACAGCCTTGACAGTACCAGTAGAAGCAGAGATGATGTTCTGGGCAGCTCCTGGACCATCACACCACAGCTTCCCAAAGGCAGGTCTTCTGGGTGGCAGTGATGGCATGATCTGTGGCCATGAGTCCCTCCATAATGCTGAAGTTGTCATGGATGACCTTGACCAGAGGGGCCAAGCAGTTGATGGTGCAGGAGGCATTGCTGACAACCTTGAAGGAGTTGTCATACTTCTCATGATTCACACCCATCACGAATATGGGGGCATCAGCAGAAGGGGCAGAGATGAGGACCCTCCTGGCCCCACTCTTCAAGTGAGCCCCACCTTCTCCATGGTGGTGAAGAATCCAGTGGACTCCACAACATACTCAGCACCAGCATTGCCCATTTAATGTTGGTAGGATCTCGCTCCTGGAAGATGGAGTTGGGCTTTCCATCGATGACAAGTTTCCCATTCTCAGCCTTGACTGTGCCGTGGAATTTGCCATGAGTGGGACCATCCTGGAACATGTAGACCATGTAGTTGAAGTCAATGAGGGAGTCACTGATGGCGACAATATCCGCTTTGCCGGAGTTAAAAGCAGCCCTGGTGACCAGGTGCCCAATAAGGCCAAATTCGTTTTCTTCGACCTTTAGCATCGGGTCTCTGGGATGCAGGTGGCACTGCACTAGATGATGCAGTGTTGTCGAACACGGAGAGCAGAGAGCCTAAAACCCAGATTCTTGAGTATGACTTACAAGACTGATAGAGCTCCTATGTACAAAATGTTTCCATAATGGAATTATGTCCATGAAAGTCTTTTATTCGCAACCTCCTTATGATATCATAACCTCCATAACCCTGCAACCAGAAGAGGTCATTTGACTAGTTCTCAGCAAAAGCTACTTGCTGGTTCAGACCTTAAAGAGAAAGTGCTGGACATCGCACCCCAGCCTTGACACATGGTTGAGACCCTTAACATGAAAGGAATCTGGCCCCCGAACCACTGTGTGAGAAAGTGTTCCTAGTGGATCTGTAACATGCACACTGGACTGTCATTAGAGGGAGAAATAAACTTTTGTGTGTTTTGTTGTGTTTCAATACAAAAATGTGTATTACATTTTGAGACATATTTGTTACCATAGCTTAACCGCACCCCCATGAAATATACCTCTTACATAGATGTAAAATATATTTATATTTATATAATATAAAATACCTCTTATAATTCAGTCCCTAAGTACATGCACAACTTCATCTTTTACCAGTTTCCAACCTCTCATATGTGTCCTGTTTTACCCATACCAAACTACCTAAAATTCCATAGATAAGTCATGCTCACTGTTGCTTTTATACCTGCAGAGTTATATTCTTTCCTACCTTATCCTTCAAGACTGCAGCAGATACTGCTCTTCTGGAAAGTGTGTCATTCTCTCTGTTATGAACTGAACTGTATTCCCCAACCCCACATTCATAAGGTACGGCCCTAACCCTCAGTACCTCAGAATGCGACTGTGTTTGGAGATAGGGAGTTTACAGAAATGATTAAGGTTAAGTGGGGTCTTTAGGGTTAACCCAGTCTGACTGGCGTACTTACAAGAAGAGGAGATTTGGGCACACGGAGAGACAACGAGTACACTCACACAGAGAAAAGACCATGTGAGGACACAGCAAGAAGGTGGCTGCTGGCAAGCCAAGGACAGAGGCCACAGGAAAAAGCAAACTTGCCATCTTGGAAGTCTCACCTCCAGAACTGTGAAAAGGTGAATTTCTGTTGTTTAAATCATCCATTCCATGGTATTTTGTTGCGGCAGCCCTAGTAACCTAGTAAACACTCCTTGAAGCAGGATGTTTGCTCCTCTGAAATTCGGGAACATTCTGAGATACCCTCTTTGAGCACTTATCACCGCTATTTTTCAATTGTTGATTGACTCGTCTGTCTCCCTAAGTCTTCTGTGAATCTTTGAGGGAAGCAGCTCTACGTCATCTATCTGCTTCATTAACCCCTGACGATATGGTAGAAAATTCTGTGGGAAGTGAATAGTCATTCTTAAGAATGGATTAGCTTTTTCTCCACAACTTGCAGCTTACCAGTAATTAAGTAAGTAAGTAGTTAATGGGTTTTTTCCTTGCTGTATATCCTCCTGACATATCTGGCCAGGCTGCCAAACATGCAGCATTGATTTCAGACTGGGTCTCGTTATTGGAGGCTCCGCCTGGCCATTCTTTTATACTGTTACATGATTATCACTTTGCATATTCACTAAGGTCCAGAAGATGAAGATGATTTTTAGAGCAAGAACAAGAGCTTCTTACAGTAAAGTGGGTGTTGTTGTTGTACAGACTGCTTTTAGTATTTTATCCACGTTGCAATGGCTTCTTTTTTCAAAGAACTAATCCTTTATGCAGGGGTGGACTTAATCCAGGCTGTGTGCCACACTTGGTTGGACCAGAGTGGTCATCGGATCCAAGTCTGACAAATAGGATTTTATTTCACAAATTTTGAAATGAGAGTGAGATAAGGTAACTGTTTTTCTTTCTTTCTTTCTTTCTTTCTTTCTTTCTTTCTTTCTTTCTTTCTTTCTCTTTCTTTCTTTCTTTCTTTTTTTTTTTTTGAGTGGTCGAAACCAAGGAGATATAAACTCCAGAAGAGTTTATTGTGAGATAGTCATGTGCACTGAGAAGTCATGTGCACTGAGAAAGAGACATTTGACTGAAGAATGAGAGAAAGCCCAAATACAGAAGTTGTGAAGAGAAAAATAAAGATTAAAATATGATTACAAAGATAGAGAGATAGATCAGTAGAGGGAGAGAAAGAGAGAGAGATGGAGGAAGCAACTGTAATGCCAATTTATTTTATTTCCTCACTTCAGTTTCTTATGAGGTCCTATTACGTTCCTTGCTCTTGGATTCCATGAGGTTTTATAACAAATTCCATTTTGGTTTAAGCTAGTTTGAGACTGATTTCTGTTATTTGCAACAAAAGGGGTCCTTGCTTGAATCAATTGGATGGTATGATTAACATTTGTAATTTTTGATCACCCAATTCATCCTTCTTAATTCTGGTAATAACATTTCAATCATTCTATTTGGAGTAACTTCCCTTTCTTCAGGTCCATAAGGTTCACTAGGGCAAACCCCAGGCCACAGTAATTAGCTCAAGAAGGGAGATATGATCCAAACACCGGGCGAATATCTCCATCGCCAATATTTGCTAGAACTACTAAGAAGCTGTGAGAAGTTGAAGCATTTTTTTGCCTACTGGAGTTGCCTGTCTGGTAAGGATGACAGTCTGGGGCTTTTGCTGGTCATCTTGCCGCCATGAAAGAGGACACTCCTGTGAATAAAACCAATGCTGAAGAAGGCAGAGGAAAAATTGAGAAAAACCCAGATTGTCCATACGTTATCTAAGCACCAAGATCCTAGACTCTTCAATTATTTCACCAATAAATGTCCTTTTTTTAAACCAGTCTGAGGGGCCTTTTATTGTTATTTACAACCAAACCATCCAGATAAGCCTGCTTATAATTTCTCTGCATATCTTTGAGTCAGTCATTTTTTATTATGTATTCCAAGTCTTATTATACAGCACCAAATACCTGACACTGTATCTGAAACACAGCAGATGCTCAAAAAAATATCTGCTGGTACTGAATGAAGAAGACAAAGGCTACCTAGCCTGTCATTTCTGGATATGTCTTTTTACAGTCTTCCCTCTTCATTTGAATATTCTGCCAAGTCAGTGCTCTCTCATCAGTGGATTTTAGTCAGAGAGATTAAATAAAAAGGCTTATCATTTAAGTTCTTGCTATTCCTTGCCATCACAGCCAACATTTGTTCTCCAAAAGCCAAATCCTAAGTGGGTTTTCCTTCTGTCCACTACCACCATCTTCATGAGAACTCCACATCCGAACCACTCTTAGCCCCTTGATTATTCCTGTGTCTCTAGACTTTTTTCTTTTTTAAAAAAAATTTTTAAAAAATATTTTATTTATTTATTCGACAGAGATAGAGACAGCCAGCGAGAGAGGGAACACAAGCAGGGGGAGTGGGAGAGGAAGAAGCAGGCCCATAGCGGAGGAGCCTGATGTGGGGCTCGATCCCATAACGCCGGGATCACACCCTGAGCCGAAGGCAAACGCTTAACCACTGTGCCACCCAGGCGCCCCTAAAAAATTTTTATTTATTTATTTGAGAGAGAGAGAGATAGCAAAAGAGAACACAAGCAGGGGAGAGGGTCAAAAGGAGAGGGGAAGCAGGCTCCCTACTGAGCAGGAAGCCTGATGTGGGGCTCGATCCCAGGACCCTGGGATCATGACCAGAGCTGAAGGCAGACATTTAATTGACTGAGCCACCCAGGCGCCCCTGGACTCTTTTTTTCTCCAATCCATTTAACACAATGTAATGAGAAACATCTATCTAGTCATGGTTTCTGGCTGTGGTTGTTACACAAATTACAGATAATATATATAAGGGAACTAACACCACGCATGGCATATCGATTAATATTAAAAGCTCTACAACTACAAAGATTGTCCTGAAATATTAACAGATACTGATTTTTTAGTACTAACTATATACTTGGTGCTTTACCTAATTTATCCTTTATATTACCTCTTTGAGGTACTTTTGCAGATGAAAACCCCCAAACTCACAGAGCTTAAATGACACACACTGGGCCAGTGGCTGAGATTATATTGAAATCTGGGATGCCTGACTTCAAAGTCCCTGTTATCTATTGTATCTCTCCACAATACAATTTTTGTATTTTCCGAGCTGAAAAACAAATCAAACACAGCCCTTCTAACCTGGAAAAACTGATAACAATGAGACACAAAAGCTGATCTTCGAAAATGCACCCCAACACCGTGCTGCAGATCTCTCAGTTAATGCTGTCCTTACAGCTTTGCAGTTTTGTGAAAAGCAGCACATGAGAGATTTTGCTCTTGCGTGGGATGTGGCCTTTACTACAAAATGCCTGATCTCAAATTCAGACTGCGTCTCTGCCCACCAGGCGTGTGCCCGTGCATACAAAAACCAGAGGGGGGACTCTAATAGTAGAAATTGGGATGCTTTCCAAAGGACTCGGAGTCATGGGACAACAGATCTTATACAATCTAATCTGACTAGATTTGGCATAAAAATCTTGTTTTTTACAAAGCGTCGACGCTCTCATCTCCTGGTGAGACTGAGCAGATCCAGGTCAGCATTGTTACGTTTTGCTTCATGTTAAACTAAAAAGAGACATCACAAAGCAGCAGTTCCTTCTCCACAGAAAGCTATCTTTATCTTTTAAAGGACTCGGCTTATGGAAGTGCATGGCGAAAACCTGTAACGGCCCTTGGAAGATCGCACGTCCCGTGGTACGGGCTCAGGCGTTTGTGGAGATCTGGCCAGCAGCCCACCCCACAGGCACAGCCTGGGCACCTGGACTTCTGGTCTCCCTGTGTGACGTTCCTACCTCCAGTAGGACGGAGGCCCAGACTGAGTCCCAGTGCCCTTGCCTGGGGCCTTGACTATTTTTGCTTCAGGAATCAGGCGTGCGTGGTCACGGGTCCTCTGCCTCAGGTCCTGCTACATTTTACTTTCGTTCGTTGATTTGCCCCTGTATGTCCTTGAGACGTTTTCATTCCAAGTATAACAACATAGGAAGGGTTTCAGTGACCAGAAATTGCATGATAAATTAGAAAAGGAATAAACTCCGGGGTGCTAAACCTGGGTTTGCTTCTTTGCCTCGGTAGTCTGTTCTTGAGCAAGTCGGTTATCTGCCATATGACTTAGTTTCCTCATTGATAAAAATGGGGATAAGAATTGTGACTCTCGGGGCCATGGTTAGAATGAAACGTGATATCACATATCAATATATTGAGCACCGTATTTCAGTGAAAGTAAATGCCCAACAAATTTATTTTCTCTAGACTTCTTAAGTTTACAGGGGAACATCATTTGTTTAGCAAAATCATTCAAGTTGTGCGTTGGACGATACACAGCCACGGCCTCTCACACAGCTGGAGACCAGGATTGTTGAGCCTCGGCCTCAAGGCTGGGACTCATTAAAGCTGATGGGGTCGTGAATTGCTTACGACAGTGTTGAGTAGGGGCAACTAAGAGAAGCAGTATGATATCATTTAGAAACAGTTACCTGCCCTACACGTGTGTTCATTTATCTGTGTACACGTGCTCTAAAAATTTGTATTCATACATGCTATGGCTTGTCTTGTTTTGATAGGATGGGTGATTGTTTGTGCTTGAGAATCCTAAGAAACAAAATATTTTTTAAAAGATTTCATAGTAATCAAAACATAATGTAAGTGCCAGAGAACGCAATCATGGATTTCATCGGGGCCTTGGACACAGTGAGGGTAATGGAATAATAGGGTTTTCCTGTAATGCCTGAGACAGAGCCTGGCCCATGCTTTACTGCCTGGGGGATCCAGTAATAGCTGTTACGCAAAACCAACTCTCCCTGCGAAATTGAACATTGAGCTTTATGTGTTACCATTAATTTGAAAATAGCTGCATGCTAATTTACACTCATTTTTGTGATATTTAAAGAAAGTGGAGAGACTAATCACTGAGAATGCAAACTGGGACAACTTCCATATGCAATAGTTTAGCTAGTGTATCTGATTATTTTTTTTATGTACTTCATTCCTGTACAGGATATTTTTTAATTACACAGAAACAGATGAGCATGTTTTACTGAAGCAGACCTTGCATGAACTGAGAAAGAAAAATGATCAGAGGCATTTAATTGGAATTGTGAGTGATTTCTCAAGTCAGTCTACATTCTTGGCTTATTTAAGATTATGAATTCTTGGTTCAGTGTCTGAAAATTAAGATGAATATGCTAATTTTGGTCAAATTGGGATCTACTGAATGGGAGTTATGAAATCTTTGTTATAGCTACTGCATTTTCAACATAATAATTGCAACCATAAGTATATTGTGAATCTAAATTTTGTTTCCATTTTCTAATCAATCTGAAACGTGCATCAGAGTAAATTCTCCAGTCTTGAGTAAACGTGTCGGAAAAAGATCCTTGTACTTCTGTCATAAACGTTTCCTGCAGAGACCATTGTCCTCAGTCTCTGTACCCCAAACATGGAGACAAGGAGGCAATGAAGAGACAATGTAGGTGAGGTGCAAGCTCACATTTGATATCCATTCAAATGTTAATACTAACATATTTTAGTACTAGGACATATCTTCAGTGCAGGCACTCCAACTCTGTGGCATTCTTTGCTATAATTTGGCTTCGCCATTAAATGCTCTTAACCAGTAGGAGTCAGGTGTCTGTGCTGCTCCTGACAACCCTACTCTTGCTGTGGATGGTTCTCCTTCCCAAATGTTTCCTCTAGATAGAGATCACAAAAGATCGGCAAGGATGTTTACAGCATGCTTCTCAAAGGCTCGGCTAGTATTGAAATACCGTCTTAGAGTTAAATATTGGAATAGATTCAGATGTAGTTTGCATCTTATCCACAGAGCTCCTGCATTGTCTCTTTAAGTGTGGGGTATAGGGGTCAAGAGAAAAGTTTTTGGCGATGGGAGTGAGTTACACACACACACATGCGCGCGCACACACATGCCTACAAATAAAGACACAAAATGTCTGTTTCTTACAAAACACTTGGAACAGTTTAAGTCCCAAGGGTTGAGACCTCTTCACTTAAAAAGTTTGGCATTTCATAATTTTCCGTGTACAAAATACGGTTCCACATTCTCCCTATGCCCTAAATTGCTTTCTGATGTTGAATGATATGAATAGTCAAGCGACATTAAATTAGCCACACATCTCTAAGTTGTCCAAAGGTATTGAGCACCTCATTTTAAAGTGTTCCACAACACCAGAAAATACCTGAGACGTTGATGAGCAGGGAGGAATATTCCAGACAAGGAATGGCAAGTTTAAAATTGGAGTCAAGAAATGTAAAGTAGTGCGGAAGAGGACAGTTCAAGGGAAAGGAATGGTGAAGTTAGACAAATGGTAAAGGTCAGGATGGATTTTGTAAGCCTTGTGAAAGAGTTTGGAAAACAACGATATGCACCATTAACTGAAAAGAGAAAAATGTCAAGGACATTTGTACTAAGACTTAGCTTGAGTTGTGTGGTCATTGATACATTCCAATCCGGGCTGCTCATATTTTGATCAGGTAGTCATCTGTTGAGAGAAACTGGTGGGAAGTCTAGGGAAGATATGGATACTCGAGAGCAGCACTGTTCAACAGAACCTTCTGTACTAGCAGGTAACCACTAGTCACATGTGGCTGCTGAGAACTTGGAATAAGGCTCATGCAATGAGGATGGTAATTGCCTTTAGGGCAGTGGGTAATGGAAGAAAAATAGGGATAGGCTTGTGGGGGATGAAATGCTAGGAAATATGGGCAGAACTCCAAAATTTATTCTGCAAATCCAAAGCAATATTAAGAACTTGGCCAAGTTCAGTGACCTTCGGACACACCAAATCTAAAGAGTGAATGTGTCAAAGTGCACAGGCATATTCCAGAACAATTTGGCCAGAGTTATGGAGCAGGTCAGGCTTGCAGGAGAGTCAGAAAAATTCTTCTGGACCTGATTCATTAAAGTAGCATTGTTTTAGAAACACAAGTTGTGGTCTCCTCTAATTGATCTTTAGTCTTCTAAAAAAACAAACAAGAACAACAACAGAAACAGTCTGAAGTAAACACCCTGTAGCCAATGGAGGGATTAATTAACCAAGAAGAAATCAAAGCAAAAGATGCCTTAAGGGTGTTTCTTCTTGAGTATCTAGAACTGTTGCCTGTCCACTGGTAAATATTTCCCATCCCAAAACAGACACCATGTATAAATGAATATTAGTCCCAAACTATGAAAGGTTACTTTGAAATAAATTCTGGTCTCTTTGCCTGCAGACCTAGCCTCTAGAAGTATTCAGGCAACTGGGGAGGAAGCACTGAGGCAGGCTTGTGGGACTAGTTTCTTCACCTCACTGCGTCATAAGTTCTTACAAGTAAACTCAGGGAGTAGGTTTGTCCATCTTCCGGAGGAGAAAAGGAGGATGCTCCCTGAGCAAGCTGCTACTTTCAGACAAAATCAGACTAAAAATACATAAGAAAGTCAAATACGTAAGAGATGGATTTTAGAGGGGAATTCGGTTCCACGGAGAGGAACTGATATAAATTTCATAATTATCCCTCACCTTTTAGGCATAATACTTGATAATAAAGTCTAGCACTTCATGCTGTTCTTTAAATTTATTCTTTTCTTTTGTAAAGACACTATTAATCAATTTAATTTCAATGTGTCCAAAACAACTAAATGTTAACCATCCATTACATGCTTAATTGTTTTCACCTTTGCCTTAATCGTATTCTCACCCTGACCTTTTCTTCCCTAGTTTATGCATATTTATATTTTCATTTTCCACTCATTTTTTTAAATAATAAGAAAAAGTCACAATAAAATAGTCAAATAATTTTGCAATACCACTGCTCAAGACAAATTCAGAGATACTGCATAGCCTATAGGAAAATATAGTAAGAAATAAATGTTTTTTAGCTGATTACAAACCTCCAAATTCAGCACAGGAAAGGTCATGTGAGGGTGTCAGTACATAATCCACAAAAGCACAGATGTAGAAAAGACAAATGTATCAAAGCCAAGAGTAACCTCTTCTGTTCCCTCTATTTCACTATTTTTTACCTTTAAGTTTAAATTTCTAGGACATTTCTATGTGATAGGGAATCACACCAGTGTTCCTCAAGCAGGGAGATGTAGGGAAGAGGTGTAGATTGATTGGGCAGCACTGGTAAAGAAAAGGGACAGAATACGGATATTTACTGAGCGCCACGTAGGTGCTTACAGACGCGCTGAATTATCTCACTTCCTCTTCACAACAATCCCTTCGCGCATCACACCTTCGCTCATTTCTTTGGCACCTGCCAGGCTCCGTGTTTCGTAAAGACAAGGATGGATAAGATCAAGCCAGTCTCTGCTCTTGTAAAACTCATATTCAAGTATGGAAAACAAAGAAAGAAGTAAACAAAGAAGAAAAAACAATTATAAATTAGGATAGACACTGTGAAGGAAACAAATGAGCTAAGGTAGGAAATAATAAGAGGAAGCAGCTAGAGATAGGAAGTTTAAGAAAGGCTGCTTTAAGAAAGAAGTTAAGCCATTAACCAAAGAAAGAAACAGAGCAAAAATGCAGGAAATGGGGGGGAATAGTGGGATAGCATGTGTAAAAGTCCTCAGGTGAGAAAGATCCCTTTGTCTACTGAGTAATGAATGGGCTGGAGAAAGAAGAAAAATCATAAGGAGGCTATCAATGGTGGCTAGCTAAGAGACAAGTTTTGCATGAATTTGGAGTATTTGAGTTGAAGAATAGTGAATAGTATCAAGATATATTTTGGAGATAGAGATATATTTTATGGTAGTACTTGTCACATGTACTTATTAATATGCCCCCCATTAACAGATGAGAAATAACCTTAAAAATTAGGAAAATAACTAAGGCTCTTACAGGAAATAACTTCAGGATGGGGATATGAAGTCTGCCTTCCTTAAAGACCTTTACATGCATCACACTTCCTAGCTTTATTAATTCAAGATCAATGTAGGTTTTACAGAATCCTAAAAGTAGAAACTTTTGCCAGTCTAATGATTTTGAATTAGAACGTGCCTTAATAGGGGAGCCTGGGTGGTTCAGTCCATTGAGCGTGGGACTCTTGGTTTCTGCTCAGGTCATGATCTCAGGGTCGTGAGATCAGGTCCTGCGCTGGGCCAGAGTGTGTTGGAGATTTCTCCCTTTCCCTCCCTCTCAGGCCACCCACCCCCAGCTCATGTTTCTCTTTCTCTGAAACAAATGAATAAATAAAAATTTAAAAAAGAAGGTGCTGGACGTAATTAATAACCTGGAGAGTATACAGATTTTCAGTTCACAAATCCATAACTTCTTTCATCTGAAAAGGGCACCAAATTCTACAAGCACTCCAGATCCATCTGTTCTACACAAAATACCAAAACACTCTTCCATTTTTTCCAGAGATGTGCTTTGTTAACACCCTGCATATGAAAAATTTTCCACTTACTAAAGCAACAATTTCTAGCAATTGTGAACCATATGCCGTTAAATCTAAACTAGGTAATTTCCATGACCAACCTGTTTTTTTCAGCTTTGCTAAAAATATGCCTGTATCCCCCCATATTTAAAATGGCTCCAGTCGTTGAATATCTCCCACCGCGCAAGTAAGTCAACACATGAAAAAGACAAACTGAGCAGGGCTTGGAGTCAAAAAATGAGCCGAAAAGGACCTTGCTTTCTAAACTCAGTACTTCTGCGGCTGATTTCTTCATTTTTATTCTATCCTTACTGTTGAGATTCTGGGGGATGTATTAGCGCTGCTCACTAGTACTTCCACGTCTCCTTTTTCTCGGCACGTGGTAGGATTATCCTCACCCTCTTCCGCTGGCACGGCCTGCTGCTTGCTCTAGAAAGCATGCGGGTGCCGCTCCGTGCTCTCCAGCTCCCCGCTCCGCTGCCGCGGGCTCCAGCGCTGCCGGAAGCCTGGTTGTCCGAGCCCCGCGTGAGGATGACCCGCAGCCGAGTCTGCGCGCCCAACGCTCAAACAGGCGAACTAAGTGAAGAACCTTTGTTGTTTTAAGAAACGAAGATTTGGGGTTTTATTGTTGTCGCTGCTGCTGCTAATGTATAATGTTGTTTTCTTGCCTTGTAAAGGAAGGTAAAGGAAAATACGAATTTCCAAATTAGGGAAGTATGACAGACAGTATAGTCGGCAAAAAATCAGGAGGTCTGCATTCAAATGGACCTGTTTTTCAACATTCTTTGCATTTTGCCTGCTCTCTGGTCCCTCTTTTTCTCAGCGGTAAAAAGGAGACAATAGCATAAGTGTGCTATGACAATTTGTCAAGTGCCTAGCAGGACACCAAACCATAGATGATGTTCAATGACAATGGGCATTTTTGAGAAGGGTAGCAGCAAATAGACTAAAAATCTAGAAGGATATATCCATGTAGGAAGGACTGAATCAAGAATCTGCAGAAATGAGGGGCGGGGGAGCCTCCATGTATGCTCTCACTTCCCCTTCTCTTCCTGCAAGCTTCTCCCTAGTCACGAGCACACCTCTCTGTCCCTTTCTGTGTACCTGATGCCATCTGCCCCCCCCCACTCCGCTATCACAAAGTGCTCTTATGAAATCATTCATTAAAATAGCTGTGTTTTCATAAGAATTGAGTTAGAAGACTAAAGCTCCAACATAGTATTTTGAGCCTTAGGTGGAGAAGGGCAAGGGGATACCATTCACCGGAACCCAGGACAACAAAGAGGGCGCCTCTAGCTTGTTAGGTCGGCTAAGCTGGACAGGTCTTCTGGTTAGTCTTCAGAGAAGTCTTTTATGGATCTGTCCAGAGTTGGAGGGGTCGTGTAAGTACCATGATAGTTCGGCAGGGTGTTCCCTGGGCTCAGGACAGGGGGCGCTAGTGCGGGGTGTCTGAATGACTTAAAAATGTACAGGCACTTTCTGTACTGTCTTCACATCAAGCCTTACAGCGATCCTGCAAAACGGTGTTAAGATCTTCGGTGCAGACGATGAACTATAGCTTTAAGCTTTTAAGTCATTTACCAAGTTCACAGAGATGGGAAGTGGAACATCTTGAAGGTTACAGTGACAACACAAAATCTGTAGGCAAGCAAGCCTGGGTTTGAACAGGAATTCCATCATCTAAAGTTATAGACTTTGGGAAAGTAAGTTAATCAAGCCCTACTCTAGAGATGGGCCTCAAGTTTCTCCCCTCTAAAATAAGAAGTTTACAGTAACAATCTCATGGGATGGTGGTGAGTGTTGTATGGGATAGTGAATAAAGCACTTGTATATTATAAATTTTAAAAATGTTACTTTTCCTTTTCCTTTGCATTATATAGATTCACATCATTCTCTAACTCCTATTCCCAAGTAACACCATCAAGTGGATCTCAATAATTTAATAAGTATTTGAAGAAAGAAAGAAGGAAGGAAGGAGGAGGGGCGGAAGGAGGGAAGGAAGGAAAGGAAGGAAGACAGGCAGAGGGAAGAAGGGAGGAAGGAAGAGGAAGAAAAATCTTTATTGAGAACAATTCTAAAACGGGGTGGAGGCATTTTCCTTCTCTGAATGATCTGATATTGTTCTATCAGCAGAGATGGGAATCACTTGTAGTTATCCTGCCCTTGTCCTCTTTCCCCGGTAGTGACATAGAGATATAAAAACTTCTTGTAACTCTTCCAGTAGTATGAGAAATTGGGGCACCTGGGTGGCTCAGTCGGTTAAGCATCTGCATTTGGCTCAAGTCATGATCTCATGGTCCTGGGATCAAGCCCTGTGTCGGGCTCCCTGCTCAATGGGAAGCCTACTTCTCCCTCTCCCTCTGTCCCTTTCCCCACTCGTTCTCTTTCTCTCTCCCTCTCTGTCTCTCACACACACACTCTCTCTGTCTCACACTCTCTCTCAAATAAATAAAATCTTAAAAAAAATATATCATGAGAAATTGGTCATTGGTTCGCAAAGCAGAGCCTCCTGCTTGAAGGACTTTCAGTTCTGTTGATTTTATCGTGCATTCATCACTGGAATTGTTACAGAAATATATTTTAGGGCCACTGATCTCCTTTCTACACACAATTATACATTTATTTTTCAGCCAAATAACCAGATATCTAATGTAAACCTAAGAGACAGAGGAATTTCCCAATGCCCAAGCTAAGATTGGTCTTAACTAAACTTTTCCTGTTTATGCCACCACCAGTTTCTGTTTCCATCCTCGCCTGAGAGGAGAACGTCTACAGGTTTGGACCGTTATCTCCACCCTAAAGAAGGGCTCGTTTCTTTTATAGTTTCAGAGTCTGAAATGTGAAAGGTGAGATTATTAAGTATGTGGTGGGTGTTGTCAAATGGGTCATATCAATGCAGTTCCTCTATTTCCTACAACCATTAGTGTATAGACAGATACCCTGGGTAATTATAGGCATTTATAATTACGTTTTGATGGGGAACCATTTCAAGAAAATGATTTTTTCAGCTGTGAACCAGATTAGTAACAGCCGGTTGTTGGCAAAATCTCCACTCTAACTGAAAACACAGCCAGAAGTGTTGATACAAAGAGAACTTTAGAACTATGCTGAAAGTTTCATTATTTTGCCAAAAGCAATTGCATCACTTCCTTGGAACATAAGTATATGCCTTGTGAACCACTATTTTGCTTTTTAAAAAGTACAGGGGGTACAATATGTAAATATAGTGATGGAATAAAAAAGAACAGCCAATGGAATTTCATTGGCAAAACCTCTAAGTCAGGATCAGATTAACAATATGTGCATCAGAAACAAAGGCCAAACAATGTTCAATGTGATCATGGATAGCCTTTAGAGGCCTCCAAAGTTCCATCATTAATTGGTGTCAACATGTTGGACCTTGACATTAAAAAAACTAGGAGAGGCAGTTGACCCTCAGTCCAAGATGAGACTTTAATTAGCAGATAAAAGAGGGTACAATTGCCTGTTATTCTCTTTTGAAGGCTAGTCTATGTACACGCACAAAATTGTAATTAAAAATCTCCAAATATGCAAATCTAGCTCAAGGAGTTAGTTAGACTACTATTACCCTCAGTGCTCACTCATAGCATCATATACCTATTTAAATGCTTCCTTCAAATGACTTTGTACATCCTTAATTATCCTCCTTTTTATTTTTATTTTTTCTTTAGAGATTTTATTTATTTATTTTGAGACAGAGAGAGTGCACATGTGCAAGCAGGGGGAAGGGCAGAGGCAGAGAGAGACTCTCAAGCAGACTCCACTCTGAGTGGAACCTGACACCACACAGATCTCATGACCCCGAGATCACAACCTGAGCCGAAATCAAGAGTTGTACGCTCAGCCGACTGAGCCACCCAGGTCCCCCTTAATTACCCTCTTTTAAATGGGTAGCAACTAGCTTGCCTTAAAACTTTAACCTCTAGGTGAGTTTATTGCTTTTATTTGGAAACTACCAGGGAAGAAATCTGACTGTTCAAAGAAGTGAAATCAACCTGAGTTGATAACTTAAGTACAGGAACTCCTACAATTTCCCACTCTTTCCAACATAAATAGAGCAATTTGACTTTAGTCTAATTTGATCATTTATAATCTGATACAAACAATACAAATATCTTTCTTAACACTTGTTTATGAGCTTTGTATTGTTTATTTACTGGAAGAACTTCCAGATAAGTCAGTGTCAGAAATATGCTCACTTTTGAATTATCTTTCCTAATTGGAGCCAGGACTGGCATGCATCATTGAGATTTTTTATTCAATCCCTAAACCCATTAAATCCAGAAGCAACACCATTTTAGGTCTTATAAATTTGGAGTTTACATGTGGCTTTCTCCCTAAATCAACACATCTGTTAGGGGTTGAATTGTCTCCTTCACCTCTAATCAAATTTGTATGTTGAAGTCCTAACCCCCAGGATCTCAGAATGTGACCTTATTTGAAAATAGGGCCACTGCAGACGCAATTAGTTAACATGATGTCATACTGCAATAGACTGGACCACTGTGACTGGTGTTCTTATAAAAAGAAGAAAATAGGACATAAGACACGCACATAAGGGGAACACTATGTGGGGTGATATGTCTACAAGCCAGATAATGCCAAAGATCGTTAGCAAACCACCAGAAACTAAGAGAGTAGCATGAAATAGATTCTCCCTGAAGCTCATGGAAGGAAGTAACCCTACCAACTCCTGGACGTTGAACTTCCAGTCTCCAAAACTACAAGAAATAAATGTCTGCTGTTTAAGCCCCCTAGTCAGTGGCTCTTTGACATGGAAGCCTAGCAAACTAATACGCCTCATTCACTGCTCTGCCAGCAAATAGTCTCACTGGCTCATTAGTGATTCTCTCTCTCTCTCTTTTTTTTATTCCTGCTTCTGTATATTAAATGAGAATATTTCCATGTTAGCAGTGATCTCAGGAGTTATCCTTCAAAATGATGGCTATTTTTTATTTTTATTTTTTTTTTAAAGATTTTATTTATTTATTCAACAGAGATAGAGACAGCCAGCGAGAGAGGGAACACAAGCAGGGGGAGTGGGAGAGGAAGAAGCAGGCTCATAGCAGAGGAGCCTGATGTGGGGCTCGATCCCATAACGCCGGGATCACGCCCTGAGCCGAAGGCAGACGCTCAACCGCTGTGCCACCCAGGAGCCCCAAAATGATGGCTATTTTTAAAATGGACAATATCTCTAAGCATTGCATTGGCCTTCCAAAGGTTGAAAAAATAGTGAGACTTAGAAGGAGAGCAAGACAGTTTGTCTTCGTCTTATACTTTTTCCTTTAAAAAATCTTGTAGTAGCTCGGTGGGTACATACTAATAGTGAAAAACATTTTGATAGAACTACGAGCATCAATCATAAATAGAGTCAACTGGGCATTCAACCCGTGTCTTTAAGGTGGTTGTTGAGCAACAGAAGGATTTCAAGTAAGAAAATAAATAATGAAGTACCTTTGCTATCAGGAAGGAGAGGGGGACATGGCTTTCGGCATTTGGGAAACTAGATGAGATCCACAAAAACAAACTACTGCTTAGAAAATAGAAAAAGGGGTAGTAATATCAAGGGACTATCAGCAGTCAGCACCTGGATTGAAACCATGACTTTCCAAGTCCTAGAAAAATTTGGACTAGACATATTTCCTACTACCACTACACCTCCCAGCTTCCAAGTCTCTGGGCCACATTTGATATATGTAGTTCTCGAACTTTCATGTGTGTGAGAATCAGCTGGAGGGCTTCTAAAACACGTCTCTGGGTTCCAGCCCCAGAGTTTCCAATTCAGTAGATCTGAATGGGACCAAAGAATTTCCATTTCTAGTAAATTCCCAGGTGATACTACTGCTGCTGGTCTGAGGATAATACTTTGGGAACCGAACCATTGGACTATATCAATGTCGTCCAGCCTGTCTAATGAAGAGACTCATCCGGAGGAGCTTATTTTAAAAAATACAAAACCATATGTCCCATGCCAGACTTTCTGACTCATAACCTCCAGAGAAGGGACCTGGATTTTCTGCTTTAACAGACTTCAGATGATCAGTATAATTAGTTAAGTTTGGGAAATGCTACACCAAATCTCTGGGTTCACTTACAGCATCTATCATTTCCCCATGTGATATCAATGGGGGGGTTTGCAACATGGCAGTAATTGTATGATGAATTAAGAGGACTACGACTGGGTCCTGTAACCCTAATCTATTTGCCCTATAGGGACCTCACTCCTTATTTTCATGAACAGGTGCCCCGGGAGACAGTCTTTCTTAATACCCACTGGCTGTGGTACCATGATACAGTCCAGACACCAACTGAAATCGGCCCAGATGATGTAGCCTTTACTGGCAACTCAGCCACTTCTCTTATGCTCCTTACTATCCCATAATCCACATCTTGCTCTGAATATTAATGGGGGCTCTAGGCTCAGGCTATTTCCTCTTTAATGAGAGGAGTACTTATGTGTGAGTTTTATTTCAAAACCACCTTCTCATTTTTTGCAGGAATAGTCTTGCTGGCAGCTGCAGAGGAAATCCCATTGGTTCAGCAGCTGGCAATTCTAGTTAACTCTTTAAAGTACAACTGGAGATTTGCAAAGAGCTTATAGCAAAATTTGGGGGGCCCTATTATGCCTATGTGCTGCTTTTGCACTCACATGATTCCTCTCTCAGATCCAAATTCCAGCCGTTTACTCAAAATTGAGGTATCCTGTAAATGGCTTTCTTTGGGCTGTCTTTTACTTCTGGGGACTTGCAGCGGTCTTAAGAATAATGGCCTCACACATGTCATCTCTAATCTTTTCAGCAACCCTACAAGATTGGTATTACTTACTCTTTTACAAATAATGAAACTGAGGCTGAGGGAGATTAAATATAGAATCTTCAAGGTCGCACGGTTACCTAGTGTCAGTCAGGATTCAAACCTGGTACTGTCCAACTTAAAATCCTCAGCTGCCTCTGTAAGACTACGCTAGTCTGCCTTTGAAGAAATGCCCGATCAAGTTGGAGAGCAATATTTCAGTTTGTTTTTTCTCCTTGAGTTTCTAAGATTCCATTTAAACTTTTGCCAAGTGAGATAAGATTGTGGCACTCTTTCTCAGCTTTGTCTGTAACCTCCACAGAATCTCTGCCAACGCCAAATGTAAATATAAAACTAGTTCTGTGACTGGAAAGCCAAGCATTGAACGGTTATTCAGAAAGTGTGGCTAACTGCCTGCTTTAAGTAACATACGGACGGTTTGGGTTTTGAATTGTTCTGAATTACTGCTTTTGCTCAAACTCATAGCTCATTGTTGCACATCTAGAAGCTCAGTGGAGACTAGATTGTAGAAAGCCCTATGGACTAAGCCGTTTTAACTTTATCCTGAAGGCCAGAGGAAAATATTAAGGATGTTAGGAAGGAAAATAACATGAACAGATTTTCATTTAACTAGCAAAATATCACAGTGGCAGCAGATGTGAAGGATAATTGAAGGATCCAAGACCAGATGTAGGATGCAAGTTACTGGGGTAATTCAGATGGGAAAGGATGGAGACCAGATTTAGACCATGGCAGTGAAGATAGAAAGACAGAATTAAGAAATACTTGTAGATTTAATAGAACTTGAAGGATTGTTAGATATACAGAAAAGAGGTTACCTTAATTGTTTGTTTTCCTTTGTACCAAAGTCTTATTAAGAATATATTCTCTTGGGGCGCCTGGGTGGCACAGCAGTTAAGTGCCTGCCTTCGGCTCAGGGCGTGATCCCAGCGTTATGGGATCGAGCCCCACATCAGGCTCCTCCGCTATGAGCCTGCTTCTTCCTCTCCCACTCCCCCTGCTTGTGTTCCCTCTCTCGCTGGCTGTCTCTATCTCTGTCTAATAAATAAATAAAATCTTTTTTAAAAAAAGAATATATTCTCTTTTCCCCGTTCCCTGCTTATTCTCTTAGTATGACATTCACTTAACTTGGCTTGCACATCTCTTACTCTTCAGCAACCAGCAGCAGCATCACCCACTACCACCACCTCAGCAATCAGCAAGTATTTCTGAAGCACATGTTACTGAACCATACTTTTTTCAAGCTTGTAACAGATTTACATCCCTCTGCTTTATCCCTGCATTTCTCTTAGTAGTCTCTGGTTGGTTTAATCTTGTATTTTTAATAGCATTGTGTTTTCTGGGTGTGTAATCATCCCATACTCAATAAATATTTATAGTTATTTTCTTCAAAAAGTATAAAAAAGACTCCCTTGTGCCACTCAAATTTAAGGTCTAGACAAAATGGCATAACACAGACTCTTAACTATAGAGAACAAACTGGTGGTTACCAGAGGGAGAGGTGGGGGGACGGGTGAAACAGGTGAAGGGGATTAGAGTACACTTACAAGGAGCACCGAGTAATGTACAGCATTGTTGAATCACTGCATTGTACCACTGAAACTAATATAACACTGTGTGTTCACTATACTGGAATTAATTTTTTTTAATGGCATGATATCAAAGAGGAAAAGTAAATAGAGAAACAATTTTCCACCCTTACCCATAGTGTGCATCCCTAGTTGTCTTAAGCATTGCTCACACAGACTGCAGTCTGACCACTTAGCCTCTCCATCAAGTTTTTATTGAGTAATTTCTATGAGCTTAGTACTCTTCTAGGCTCTGTAGGTACAAGAGATACATACAACATGGGTCCTGCCCACAAGGAGCTTACAATATGGTTGAGAATTTTGTTAAAACACACTATAAAAGCTCTTAAAAATACATTTTGTACAAATTATTTTTATATAAAAAGGCACGTCAGATAATAAAAAAATAAAGCCCTAGAATGAAATGGAGAAACACTTTTATCCATGGGATTAGCTTAGAGATATTTTGAATTAACAAAATATTCAGTAAAAGCCTGGATTAATGAAAAATATGAGCACAAATATTTTTAAGATACCAATTAAACATTTAAGTATTCATAGTTACTAAAAGTATATCAAGCAAGGTATATCTTATACAGATCCTTAGGGTACCTGGATAATTGCCTTAACAATAGGTTTCTTTTGAGTGTGCGTCCAACTACTGAAGATGTTGGAAAAAAATCTGTTTTCTTAAATAGTTTATATGTTCCTTTATAACCTGGGTTTTATTATTTATTTAATTTTCAAAGTCATTCTTGTAGACAGTGCAAAGGTGGAATAATTCAACTCTGTCTGAATTTTCATATACTTCATGGGCCAAAGTCCACTTATAACTTATAGGTTATATACACATTTACATATAAAAGATAATGATTCTAATTTTCTCCTCCCTCCTTGGGAGAATTTGGATAAATGTAGCTTCTCATGGAAACCTAATCTTCTAAACCTAATATTCCCTGTATGCCATTCCTTAATATGCCATTCCTTCTCGCGATACCCTGGCCCAACCTCTCCTGGGAGCAGCATAGCTGGGTGTTTGTTTTTGTTTGTTTGTTTCACACTGGCTTGCGGTGGTGCTGTATGAACTCTGCAATAGGACGGAGGTGGGAATAGGCAGGAGTTCATTCTTCCAACACAAAAGTCACAGGTCTAAAATTACACAGGATATATTACATGTAGTCAGGAACCAGGTCTATACAACTCAGCTGCAAAGCATATTAATATCACAGAGTTTTTGCATATGTACATCACAGAGCTTTACAGTAGGTGCTATAATTAGAATGAAACTGTAGATCAAGCCCCATTTCTCCACATGTACCTCTTTTTGGGAGAAATTTATTTTATTTTGAGAGCTAGTTCCATTCTCAATGTAACCTCATTACATAAATTATGAGAATCCATGTTTATGGAAGATAATTTAAAAGATGAAGATGAAAGCACTTGTTAAAAATCAGTGTGTTGATGGATCATGATCCAGAATATTTGAGAACATATGTTACAGCACTTATTATTTTGGGGAATTTTGTATGGAATGGATACATTTCTGTGGATTAAAAACAAAAGCATCAGAAATATTTTATAGTGACATATATCATCTTTCCATCAGATTTCAAACTAATTGGACAAAGATCATTCCTAATTGTGTGAGAAATATCTTTACCAAATAGCCATTATTTTTCAAACCTGCAGGTGATTATTCTGTCTGTATTAGCATTTTTAAATCAGGAAAGTTTGACATTAAATTTCCCAAGTTGAATAACATCATGGAAATGAAGGGCTTTCTATCACATTCATTTAAATTGGCAACTGCTAATATTATATATAAATGTTACCTTTGTTGAGAATTTACCAAGTAAGGAGCATCTTCCTTGGTATCAAATACTGCACTAGTGCTAAGAGACTTATAAAGAAAATATAAGAAAAGGGTCCTGTCCACCATGAAATAGAATTTTTGCTAAGGGAAAAAGACATACATAATGAAAATATTTGAAGAATAACACAATAATCATCAAAATGAGCACTGTGTAACTTCAGAGTGGCATAGAGGTAAGAAGAGAAAAAAGATAGTTTACTTGTTCAAGACCCAAGGACAAGGTGAAATTTGCACATGTGGGAGATGGGTAGGTTTTGCATGGGGAAAAATAATCATGAAGTATTATAAACAAGAATAGCATCAAGAGATTTGAAGTTGATTCTGTCCATGACATGTAAGCCTACACAATCAGGAAGCCAGTTTATAGTTGAAATGGAGAACTCATATTATATAGCTGGAGATAAGTCTGGATGAAGAATTAATTGCAGTTAATACTTATTGAGTATATCTACTATGTTAGACTCACTTTACATACATTATCACAATAACCATACAGGTAAGTATTATTATCTTTAGTTTATAGATTAATTCATTGAGATTCAATGAAATTAATTAAATTTCTCAAGGTCACAGAGCTAGTGAGTGGCACAGCCAGATTTAAATCCAAGTTTCATTTTAAAACCCATGCTTCTATTACTCCATCACATTGTCTTATAAATGCAATATCACTGAAACAGACCTCATATCCCCACTGTCCTATAGGAAGAACAATAAACCTGTAATCAATGAACTTACACTGGATCTGGATTCTTACTTTTATTAGCCATGTGACATTGGGCAAGCCCTCTGTAGCCTTGGTTCTCTTTTGTAAAAATAAAATAAAAAATATATGACAACTAGACCCCCACATAGATGGATGATGGACAGATAGCAGTAACAGAAGCATTGGCATTCTTATGATTGTTGGCAAATTCCACTTGCTCAATAAAATTCATTGAATTTAAATAGGAATAAAGGGATTGTGTCCAGCATCATTGTGGTGTGAGTTACACAAAGCCATTTAAAATACAAGTTTGAATGAAAATAATTGTGGTTTACAGCTAATCCACAACTGGTTCAACTATTTAAAGGAATGACTCACTATTTTGGTTTAATCTAGTTGACAGAGATGACAATGGAGTCAGTACAGGCTCCTATGGCGAAACTACTGATACCATATTATCATGTCTTCCTAAGATACCCTTGTAGGTGACAGCATGGCCCTTAGTACAGTGCTTAAAGAAGGACACTCAATAAATATGTGTTGGGTTAAGTGAATGAGGAGAGGAAAAGAAAGGAGGAAGGTGCAGGGGTGGAAAGAAAGGCAAGAGAAAGAAAGATTGGTTGAATTTACAAACGGGTAAGGACATGAGCTGAAAGACATCCAATGACTCAAAAGTATTTGTTAAAAGTTCATAGAATGTTTCATTTCAATTCAGACAAAATAGATTCCTTTATTTCATAAAAAGTAACAAAAGTTGATATTGAATAACTATGTCACTTACTAATTTTGCCTTTTTGTATGCCACCAGGGAAGAAATTTTTAAGAAATCCTGAGTGGATAGTGGTAAATCAGAGGGCTGTGCCTGGATTTTTTATTGCTCTACCACCACCGTGAATCGTTTAGCCTCAGTACTGTTTCCTGCGACACTTCAGGAAAGCCCTTAGCTGCATCCACTTCTTTCAGTCTTCAAGGACAAATAACACTTATGTTGATTGTGGAGTTACCCAGTGACACATAACCAGAATACAGACATAAAGATGTTTAGTTCCAAGCTTAGCCCAGAGGGACACAACATCTCCCATACATTCATCACACGTTTAGCATAGATATCTTTTGTCATGGTGCCCTCCTGCCTCCATCTGGCACCCTCTTCTGTCTCATTAAAGTTTATGCCCTATTAATTGAATTCTTGCTCTCAAAATGGTGACTTTTCACTGTTGCAAACTTATACTAATTTTTTCAAACTCATATTATAAAATCAAAACTACCATAAAATGTATAGATGTCCACACTGGTTAAGATTCAGGCAAAGATTGGAAGTTGGGGCAAAACTCCTGGAAAATGGGGGTTTTTCCCCACTTTTTCACCAATCACTCATTATCTGTGAAATCATGCCCAGCTTCTTAGATATGTACTCAAAACCCAATCCCAGGAGCCAATTTAATACTCAGAGGCACAAATTATAATAAACCTGGTTTCAGTGGGTATTACTGGCAAGAAAAAACATTAAATTTTTTAAAAACATAAAAATGAAGAAACAATCCAAATCAAACATAAATTCTCCTTCTCAGGTAGGAAGAAATACACAAACTCAGGGAAGCAGGAATTTCAATAAAAAGTCAGCTCCGTTCTTTCATTATCTGTTAGAATAGAGAGAGAAAGATGTAATAAGCATGGGTAGGGGTACTTTTTTTGTATGGTGTGAAGAGAAGGTGTAAGTGAGAAATACATATGTCTAAGACATCGAAACATTCTTGTTTGAAGTAATTACACATATGGTTTTGTAAATAAAAGCAATTTAAGTAACTCTGGGATTTGGATCACTAAAGCTTCTGGATTATTTAATTATGCTAAGTATATGCTTTCTTATGAGTAATTTTTCTGGCTTCCAAGTTCGTAGTCCAGTAGAATGATCAAATCATGATGCTGTATCAATTGTAGACACATTAAATGGTCAAATGAACTTGCCATAAAAACAAGCCCCAATCACTGTATAACTATACCCTAGAAAGATAAAAGGAAGAAAGCAAATAGAAATAAATATGAAATGCAATTTTTCTCCCATCAAACCAATGAAGTGTGTGTGTGTGTGTGTGTGTGTGTGTGTGTGTGTATGTGTGTGTATGTGTGTGTGTGTGTTTTAAAAAAATATACAGTGCTGGTTAGGATGAAGCAAAGCAGAAGTTCTCCAACATGCTAATGAAATTTTCAATCTCTGTAGTTTCCTGGAAACTATGCATCTTTGAAGAATATTAAAAATTTACATATTATTTATTTCTTAAAGTAAACTTATGATAAAAAAATCATAAATATTTTTTAACTGCATTTCTGTCTTTAGGTAACAATATATTTCCATTCACTGTGGTGCCAAATTTGAACACAAATTATGATTAGTAAACTATAATGTATCCTTTTAATAGAGTCTTACACAAATATTAAAATTACTTTTAAAATAATTTGTAAATAGTTTGGGGAATGTTTATTTTATGTTAAATTAGATAAAAACAAGATACAATAATACACATATAATATTATCCTAAGCATGTAAAACAAAATCAAGGAAAGTGCCAGGGAAAAAGATGAAAAAGAGATTTACTAAAATAATGACAAGTTTTTCTTGAGTAGTGGAAGTAAAATTTAGGAAGCTTCTTTTCTTTCTAATTTTCTTTCTTTTGCAAAGTTTCTATAGAGAGCCTGGCTTATTTTCATAATGAAGGGAAAGGACAAAAAGATTTACTTTAAAAAATTAAAAATGAAATTAGAGTGAGCCTACCAATAAAGAAATGGGAATTGGGTGCTTCCCTTCTTTTCCCTTCATTTGTTTTCCAAGGAAATCTGTGTTTACAGCAAAAAAAAAAAAAAAAAAAAAAAAAAAAAAAAAAAAAGTGCCCAGAATAGGTGTATTACATGCAGATATTTAAGGGAAAGATGTAAGACCATAAAGGTGAGTTGAATAAAAATTTTATTGGCCCCGTGACTTTTAAGCTATGTTCCAGAATCAACCAGCTTATTGGTATCCTGTAGACATTGTTGCACACTGTATCTCTATTGAAAAACACATTTTGATCTTCCCCTGAGGAATGGAAGTGATTATCTTTCAGTTACTTCAGTCATGGGAGAATAAATGGCCAAAGACAATTGAGCTGCTGAAATGTCCACATCCGTCTTAACACCTTCCACGGACTTGCAGAGTCATCGTGCCTGGCCTCACCCAGGGAATGAAGTAAAATGAATATGCTGACTGTCCATTACAATGGAGAGTTCAACTTGTTTGAAAAGCCAAGGGTGCTATGTTTGAAAAAAAAATACTTAAAACGTCTCACCTTCTTTCATTAAAGCAAAAAAGATCACACAGTGCAGTAATACGCACACGACCATTTAGCCCTACAGTCAGTAACAGAAATACTGAAATAAGGTGTTTGAGGCAGGAAGCTAATGCTTGAAATTTAATACGACCAACTACACATCGTATTCGGCATCATGTTCTGCTATCTAGAGTGTCCCTTCATGGAAGTACACGTTTTCTACAAAGCAGGTCCAGGCAAAGGACAAGCAAGAGGGTGCTGACCGTGTGAGGAGTACGCTGAGTTCTGATGTCAAATCAAAACAGGGTAGCTTAGCCTTAAAATACTCCTGGACACTGTTCTTTGTATGAAAAATCAGTGATTTGCAGGTTCTTTTACTGCATGAGAACTGACTGGTCATAAGATCAGCCCGGAGCCGGTCTGTGAATCTTAGTTGGAGGAAATATAAGTGAAGTGCGAAGACAACAACTCCTCGAAGGAACCTGGTCCTGTGTGCTTAATTTGCACGTAAGTTCTTAGAGATATTCCATCCTTGTCGCATGAAGGCAGATCAGAGCAGAAATGGGGGAAGGCTATGCTGTAGATCTGGACAGCTTCTAAATCTCACCTTTCCAACTGGTCACTCCACATCAAGGTTGAGGAGCACTGGTGGGGTAAGGAGGTGGAGCTGGAGGCATAGCTGTTTGTGTGGTGCCTGATCTGTGAATAGACAGAGGGTTTCAGTGGACAGATTATTGATGATGACTCCTTTTGTCAGATGACTCTTCCTTGAACATTTTAAAAGAAAAGCAGAACCAAAACTCTATACATCAACTTGCATTGGCCATAGCCAACTAAATAAAGATATGTTAGATCTTATCTTCCCAGGACTATCTCATTTCTGCCTCCAAGCTTAGACCCACCCTCTATTTCCTCTTACAATTTCACACCAGATATTACGTAAGGGTAGAGACCATGCCTAATAGGACTTCTAATGCCTAGAGCAGTTATCACAGTACTTGTTAAATACTGAATAAAAACTTACTGGCTTTAAATGATTGGTGTAGGTAAATCCAATTCTACCACTTTTTAGCTTTCAGTGACTTTCTGTTGCTCTTAGGATAAAGACCAGAATTCTTAACATGACCTCAAAGGTTCTGTTTGATCTAGCCTCTGCTGCAACTCCGGCTTTGTTTGCTCAGGCCACCCTAGCCATCTATGCACAACATGAACATCTATGCACATCTATGCACATCCTTCTTCCTGCCTCAGGGCCTTTGCACTTGAAGCTTCCTCTGCCTAGAGTTCTCTTCCAATTCCCTCATCACCTGGCTGATGTCTACTTGTCCGTCAGATCTCAACTTGGAATATCACTTCTTCAGAGAATATCCTGTTGACTAGGACTGGTCCCCCACTATGATGCCTACTATTTTCTTTTCAGGAGCTCATTGTAGTTTGGAAACAAAGTTATTTTTGTGATTATTTGTTTAATATTTGTTGTTATCTCTAGACTACAAGTTTCATGAGCTCAGGAAGCATGCCTAGTTTTGCCCACCGCTGTGTCTCCAGCAGCTGTCACAGTGCCTGGCACATAGGTCATGGACAGTCAGTATTTGCGGCACAAATGAACAATGCTGTGTAATTGGCTGAGGCCCATCCCTGAACAATATTCTCCAAATAATAGCTTAAATTAATTGGATCCAATAAAAATACTAGGAAAAAATATTTCCTCTGTATACATTTCTCACTAATTCTCTTACAAGAAGTAGCAAAACGAAATTAAATTCTCACCAAAAAAGTGTTACAAGAAAAAGCAGAAAGAAATGAAAGTCACTTTTTCCTTCGTCAGTCTTTTTTATTGGATACCAAGAGCATTTTTGGTAGTTAAGAGGGGCGCCTGGGTGGCACAGCGGTTAAGCGTCTGCCTTCGGCTCAGGGCGTGGTCCCGGCGTTCTGGGATCGAGCCCTACGTCAGGCTCTTCTGCTATGAGCCTGCTTCTTCTTCTCCCACTCCCCCTGCTTGTGTTCCCTCTCTCGCTGGCTGTCTCTCTCTGTGTCATATGAATAAATAAAATCTTTAAAAAAAAAAAAAAGCTAGTTAAGATCATTTTAAACAGCATGCCCATGACCATTTCAAGTGGCATAAATGATATATGAATAAATAAAATCTTTAAAAAAAAAAAAAAAGCTAGTTAAGATCATTTTAAACAGCATGCCCATGACCATTTCAAGTGGCATAAATGATATAAGCTATCCAGACAGTCGTGTAGGTCTCCAATTCCTGTGTTAAGCAAATAGATAATTTCTGTTTTAGGAAAGCAGTGTTATTTGAAGGACAATGAAAGGACATATCTTCTTTGCAACACCAATTACTCTTTGGCCGATATCTATTTCAGCACAAACAGAAGAAGTTCAGTGGCGCTTTTAATAGAAATATTGAGCACTACATCTGAAACTAATGATGTACCGTATGTTGGCTAATTGAATTTAAATTAAAAAAAAAAGAAATATTGTGGCTCTGGAAGAGTGGTCAGAGTTGAGGTCAGAGTAGGGAAAAAACAGAACAAAACAGGATTTTCTCTTCTCTGAGACTTTCAGAATCCCCTGCGTGCCCCTGTTAAAGAAAAATCTGGTTAGGTTGGGTTAGCTGCCCTAGAGCACCACTGGGTCTTTCTCTTCCTGCTATCATGTTGCCTAGGCTATTGTTTGGAGGTGTGCTTTAACAAAGTACTTGGGGTTGCATTATCTGTTGGCTTAACTTGAGGAGCAGATATAACTGTAAGAATCTGGATATCATACGTCTGTCCAAAGTCAAGTAGCAGAAAAAGAAGGAACTGAAGGGGCACCTGGCCGGCTTAGTCAAAGGAGCATGTGACTCCTAATCTCAGGGCTGTAAATTTGAGCCTCACATTGGGTGTAGAGATTACTTAAAAGTAAAATCTTTAAAAAGACAGAACTGAGGAAATGAGGCACTGCAAGGTAACACGGGACAGAGCCGAGTGTTGGGAAGCATGGTACGGTTCCCTATTGCACTCTCTAAACCGCTCCTCCAATGGGCCCTATTTCCCTGACAAACACTCCTTGATTCACTCCATCATTCTCAGGAAACTCTGGTTTACTGTCACACCTAATATTGTGCAGCTAACTCTGGCCCCACTGCCGGTGGAGCCTTCATTTCATGCCAATTTTCTCTCCTATGTGTCTCTTTTATTTTACGCCTTCCCTGCAGTCTTTGTGTTATTGTTCTGCTTCTCACCCCTGTTCTTCCTGGCTAGCCAATCAGTTTGAACTATATGAAATTGACATTTTTGTTGGATCAAAAATGGTTGAATATTGGAAATTATTTATGGTTTAACCTAGGAACAATCTTTTAACTAATTAATGTTCTGACCCAAGTCTTTCTCCTCTTGAATACATCTTTCATATTCTTTCTTTTTTTTTCTTTTTTTTTTAATTGAGAGACAGAGATCAAGAATGCGCAAGCAGGTGAAGGGGCAGAGGCAGAGGGAGAGAGAGAGAATCTCAAGCCGATTCCACAGTGAGTGGGAGTCCAACACAAGGCTCCACCCCAAAACCCCGAGATCATGACCTAAGCTAAAATCGAGTCCCACACTTAACGGATTGAGCCACCCAGGTGCCCCTCATATTATTTCTAAGGCAAACCTTGGCAATCCGAAATATCTTTGAATGTTCCTCATTGCTACAGGATAAAGTCCTGGAGTACCAAAGCCACAGCTGAGTGGCTCCAACCTGTATCTCCAAGTTAATCTCTCATCTCCTGCCTCTCCCCTTCATGGGAGCCTTGCTTTAGTCCCTAAACTATGCACTCTGAGACCTGCCAATGCTTTTTCACACCTGATTACTGCAGAGTTTGCTCTTGCCTTTCTAAAATGCCTCTCTCTACTTCTGTCCAGAATTCATTCTGCTTATCCTCCAAGACCCAGCCTTTCATTTTCTTAGAAAAGTATTTTTTATTGTATTACTGTAACATTGTATGCATTATTCAAATTATACTTAGTCCATCAGTTTCTCAAACTCTAATTTGCCGTAAGAGCCCAATAAATGTTTGTGAATAACCTGATTTCCAAGTAAATGACAGGCTCTCCTCAATGGTCAACATTATGAGATAAGAACGGATTCAATTTTCAGCACCCACAAGAACCTACTATGTGTATGTCACTTTTTCAGGTGTGATAATACGTTCAGATATTAAAAATTTTCCTTGGCTTAGAAACGGGTAGTTTCTATATTCCCCCACATTTCCCTTGAGCATATCTATTGTTACATTTTAACTAACTATATATTGCTCTTCCTCCCAGGACTGGGAAGAAAGCACTTAGGCACTCAGTGCACGTTTTTGAATGACTGACTGACCGACTGAATGAATAAGTGAGGTCTGTCTTAGGCTGGACTCCCAGAGTAGAACCTAGACAAAGATTCGTATGCAAGTGACTTATTAAGAATGTGCTCCAAGAAAAACCCAAAAAACAAAAATGAGTAAGGAAGGGGGAAAGTAGGACACAGAAGGAGAAGCCCAGCAGGAGTGAAATTTTAAGTGATTCCAGCCTCCGTCTGAACTTTTGGGGAACTCTGGAGTGTAAATTATATGTCAAAGTTTGTTTCACTTATAAACAAGGGGTGTGGGCTTCTCTACCCCCACATCCATCAGTCATTGCTCCTTTGGAGGGAACAAAATTCCTAGGCCCTTCTGGCTCTGCCCTTGTGTGAGTCTCTCAAGGTCATAGTGTGAGCAGATAGCAGCAAAACAAGCAGAAGGTGAGAATGGGCACATAGAGCCGCTCTACAGTATCTGAGAGGGTCTGGGTCGGACTCCAGTTGTGCGGGATACACTACCAGCCACATATTTAGCAAGTTAAGTTTAGCTGGTGGGAATGGAGGAGGCTGCTCTGTGCCTAGGTTGGAGAACTCTGGAAAGGGTGTCGTGTTGAAAATAATCTTCACTCCTGCTACTGATGCCTAGGATCTCTTTAGATAGGGATGAAACTTTTCATTTATATTGAAAAGGGATATTAAAAAAAAAAGAATTAGCTTGGGTGGAAGAGAGAAAGGGTCAAAACCCTATATAGAACGCACTCTACATCAGGCAATGGCAAACTGTTTTAATGCTTTACCCTTTAATACACTGGTTTTCATCCACACTCAAGTATGGGCCTTCCTGCGAGTGTAGGATGAACAGCCCCTGATATGCCTCCCTTACACATTTTACCCCTTGTCACCACGAAGATGGTGTCCTTTATGCAGCCCAAGATGTTCCTGCTGGCTAACTGAACATAATTAATTAATTAGCTAATTAATTCAAGAAAATGTCAAAAAATTAAAAAATTAATAAAAAAAAAGATTTTCCTGCTCAAGATAAGTCCTCTTCCTCTTGTTTCAGCAAAGCTCATAGCTCTGTGTGTTCTTCCCAAATTACCAAATATGCCTGATACCCCACCTGCTAACGACGCTGGTCCTCTCTGGATATGAGAGCCCAAAGATTTCCATTAAAGCAACTTTATGTTCTCTAAGCCATATTACAGGATATCTTTTAAAGATTCCAGTTAAGATAGAAAAGACTCTGTGTGTGTGTGTCTGTGTGTGATCTTCAATTTGAATTTGCCTCTTTGGGCCACATTATTTTCCTGTGGAAATTGTGCTAAAAACATTGCTGTGTAAGTGGCCACCCCACAGACCCCTGAACACAGCCTAGTTGTTTCATCTACTGCCACGGCTTGTGGGCGGCCGCGGGGCCCTCTGTGGTTTGGCCTGTGTTCCCGGAGCCAGCCTGCCTCTGTCTGTGAGGCTCCTTCCAGACTAACCCAGCTGAACTCCAGGGCTGCAGTTCCTCTTTAGCATATCGTGAGCGTGTCCTCCGATGAGACACTCACCCCACATTAGCTCACTAACTTCTCCCCATCCACTGCCTAATCCTGAACAGCTGAGGGGTATGGGAGTCTGCATTGTTTCCTTCAGAATTTTAATGCCAGATCCATAACATTTTGTAAAGCCTGGCTGGCTAGCTTTCTGAGGAGCACAGAAAACTGTTCGAAAAGTGCTTACCTCCTATCACCTCTAATTACCTGTGTCCTTGTTACAGATCATCCCACCCGCACAGCCATCCCTCCCTTCTTCCATCTTTTCATTCCCTGGCTTTGTTCCATCCACCTTCAAATATTCATAGACTTTGCTTAGCCTGAGAAATAAAAGACACAGACACACCTGTGCTTGACTGCCTGACCTTTTCCCCTTCCTGTGCGTGTGATCCAGTTTCTCACCTCCCTTTTTACCCCCAGCTTCTCTATGCACTACATCTGCTACTCCTACTTCCTCTCCGTTCAACTCTCTCCTACATAATTGCCCCAAATTATAAAGTACTTTCCATTTTTCAGGCACTGTTGTAAACATTTTATAAATATTAATGAATTTTATTCTTTGAAGTTGGCACTATTATCATCTTCTCTTGACAAATGAGAAAACTGAGACACAGAGAGGTTAAGTAACTTGTTCAGGGTCACCCAGCAGCGTGGGGCAGAGTTTGGATTCAAATGCAGGGAGTCAGGTTCCAGAATACATGCTAACTACAATCCATACTGCCTCACTGTCTCCCACTCCCATGACAGTAAAACTAGTGTCCTGGAAACTTGTAGTATTTATTGTCATCTCTGGTACTGTGATATTTGGGCTAGATACACTTGTACTGTATATTAAGATCTAATATTTATAAGATTGTCCTTCTCTTGTTATACAAATATAATAAAACTACATTAATCTAGAATGAATAAATTATTCTGATGGGGGCTGAACTAAATTTATTTTTTTCCAAATTTTCTATTTTTATGATATATAAAAAGGGAGTCATTGGTCAAAGTAATAAGTACAACACATAAGTCAATAGGGACAGAATTTTACCTACTTGAGAGGGGAAAATAGAGATAATTTTAGAATGTTGAAATGCAAATCTAGGCTTCTGATATCAAACGAGTTTTACCGGATCCAGACAATAATATATACTATGCACTTCTTGATTCCTATCTTGGTATAACATAGCGGGGAAGCTATTGAAATAACAAGAAAATGACAGAAAATGGCATATAATCACACTCCAGCAAATAAGATGATGGCAAAATGTCTTTTGCCATCATCTTATTTGTTGGAATTTGCAACCCATATCCTGATACCGAGAGAGTTCCTGGTCACCATAGTGGTGATCCCTGTAGGAATAAACTGCACATTTTAAAGCTAAAGAGATCACACAGTCCAACTCTCTAATTTACAGCTAAGGATATGAGCTAATATTACTTCTTATAGTCACAGAGAAAGTTTGCAGCAAAGTCCTACCAAAATTTCAGCTTCCTTGTTTCTGTTCCATCATGAAGCCCAATAATTAATTTGCAGATTTGATCTACTTATAAATAGCCCTATAGTATATAATAGCTATTCAGCAAATAACTATTTAAAAAAGCAAGAAAGCAAGAAAGAAAGGAGGGAGGGAGGGAGGAAGGAAGGGAAGGGAAGGGAAGGGAAGGGAAGGGAAGGGAAGGGAAGGGAAGGGAAGAGAAGAGGAGGAAAACAAGCAAGCAAGCAAGCAGAAAGCAAGCCTGTCTGGCCCATTATACAAATCAATGAACCCCACTACGACTGAGATATTTATCTGCTTCTGTTTAATCGATGCCCCTGCAGTGACTAGACCAGAGGCTTCCACAATGCAGCTTGATTACTATTTGATGTTAAAATGAATGATTTACATAGAGTGTCTCTAAGTAGGTTGCTATTATTTCCATTTCACAAGTGAAAAAAATTAAAGCTCCGTAAAGTGACTTGCTCAAGTGTAGACCTAGAACCAGGACTGGAAACTAGAAATTTGGCTCTTAATTCCTTACCTGGCTGTAAAAATATTGCTCTCTGATAAAAAAAAAAAATCAAGTAGTGAATTATTTTGTATAAGAAATAAAGATAGATACAGCACCTTCAGCAAAATTCTGAGGAAATGCATACAGCTGGTGCATCATGTATGGTCATTACACACATGCTGGTCTTCGCCATGTCTACCCCGCATCCTGCTATTTCACACTACCAACTAGAAGAAACAGTTCTCCCTTCTTACTCTTCAAAACTTTTCTTCTTTTTCTGCTCTTTTCTCAGGGGAACAAAAGAGAGAGACCCAGGGCCTCTCCTTCTCATGTCTATGAGATTCGAGCAGCTGGAACGACACTAAAGGCTGCAATGTCTTACAACCTTCTCCTCAGTAGAACTTCATCTTCGGGGTTTTTACAGCCTCCCTGACTAACAGAAATTACACTGTAACGAGGCTAGGTGGCCTCTAATACTTTGTTTTAAACCAGGTCTTTTGAAGGCGTTCTATCTTTTCTCATTTTTAAAACATTAAAATATTTTCTAAAGAGAATATACCTTAAATACAGTTAACACTGTTTTCCTCACAGTAAGACAGGTAAACACCCTAAGAATTCAAGAGAAGGGAAATAAAAGTGACTTAGGAGGGGTTCGCGTTTTCATCAAGAGGTTTGGGGTGTGGACAAGAAGACCTAAGATTGGCTGGAGCCGAGCAGCTACTGGGAGGGCGGGACTGTTACCCGCTCAAAGAAGCCTAAGACCTGGACGCAGTTTTTGGAATTACAAACGGATGGTGGGTAGCCGGCAACCTAATGCAGGAAGAAAGGGTATAGGTTCAAAATCGGCTGCTGAGAGGAGTGACGCAGACCCCACAGACAGCAACAGGCGCTTTAGCCTCTGGCTGTCATGGGATATTGCTCACGCCTCCGCCGCAGCTATTACAGTGCCCGGCATACCTGCCCTCACGTCTGCCTCCCCCGGGGGCTCTGAGAAGCTTGAATATCAACAGTGAAGGGAGAGCTCACCCAGAAATCTTCTTTATTCCATGTACAAAGTAAGGGGGGGTTTTCCCTTCAAAATTCTGACCTAAATTAGAAAAACCAGAGTTTCCCGATAACCTAGTCTAAGCAGCCTTCTGTGGGGGACATCTAGAGGCGGAGACAGTTTCTCCCAGAGCGCTTGATAAAGTCTTTAGATGCTATACTTTCAAATGGTCAGTCGTTTTTCCACTGCTAAGAAATTTTAAATGTATTCTCCAACTTGTGTTTTCATTAGGAGGGCGTGTATAATGTTTCCCTTGAATATTTACTTCAAAACCCCTGTTCCAACTTATCAAATCCAAGTGACTCTTGTTTTCATGTGCATGTCTGAGAAGTCCCCTCTTTCCTATCCATTCTGCATTTTTTTAGTTCCTCCTTTGGTGTCCACCCACTGCATCACTGTTACCCACGTAAGTCCCCTAAGTGATTTCTCTGGCTCTAGTCTCTGTTACAAACCAGCCCTCCTAAAATCTCGGGTAAAATCTCACGTATGTTGTAGAATACAGTGGACTTCAAAACTCCTACCTGGCTAGAATCCAGATTCCACTAGTTACTGGCTGTGTGACCCTGAGCAAGTGACTTGAGCTTGTTGGGTGTCAGTACCCTCGTCAGCTAAATGGGGACGGTGGTAGTTACTACCATGTAAGATTGTTAATGTATAGGAAGTGCTTAGAATTGGACCTGACACCGGGACAGAGAGGAAACTTTCGAGAAGTATTAGCTAGTACTATTTCAGCTATACTGAACATGCCATTCATTATGCCAGTCGTGCCTACAGACTTGTGTAAGGGAAATTCCTCTGCACAACCCCTGCTGACATGGCAGCCTGGGCTGCCATATTTTGTATAAAGATTCTACAAACTCCAGGCACACCCAATTGGAAAAGGTATACAAACCCAAGCCGTAGGCTAGCCATTGATCTATGACCTTGTTAGTCAAGGAATAGTGAACTGACATGGCAGAAATTTCCTCTCAGAGAATCTGAATTTTGAAATGTTAAGAAAATGAAGACCAGAGCAGGACCATAGCCACAAGGAACCAGATATCGTAAGCAAGCAAAAATTATGAAGTTAAGAACTTACACTGACAGCAGAGAGAGACTCGGCAGTTGGTGATGGAAACACAGACAAGCAGGTAGAAAATAGCTAGGTCCAATGTTGGTCGAAAACTAGTGTGAAATTCTGTTTATTCCACGTGTTGAGTCTGTGGGTCCTGTTCTATCCTCCAACCCCAGACTACATATTCCTGTCCATAATACTCCATTACAATAAACCTCCCCTTCTCGAGCTAACCTGAGAGGTACTTCATTTCTTATATCCCAAAGAACCTAAATAACTAAACAATGGCCCTATGGACGCCCTCAATGATGAGTTGGACAATCAGGTTCCATCGATTAATCAATTCACTGCCTCCCAGTTCACCCTATATACCGTCCCTAAGGTCCTCCTCACCCCCAATGAGCTCTCATTCCTTTTGGCATATACAAAACTTAATTTTCCTTCAAAGGCTAGTTCAGATCTCACTTTCTCCATGAATGCCTGGGTACCACACCAGACAGAAGTGGATCAAGGAACAACTTTCTTTAATAAATCAGAAGGGGGAATGAAGCATGAGAGTCTATGGACTCTGAGAAACAAACTGAGGGCTTCAGAGGGGAGGGGGTGGGGGAATGGGATAGACTGGTGATGGGTAGTGAGGAGGGCACGTATTGCATGGTACACTGGGTGTTATACGCAACTAATGAATCATTGAACTTTACATCAAAAAAATAAATAAAAATAAAAAATTTAAAAAAATAAAATAAAATAAAATGACTATGAGCCCAGGGTCCAAGAGGCCTGCGTAAAGGATGGGCTTTGAAGCTTAAGTTTCATTAGTTTTACCCTATATCTGCCTTTGATGTCATCTTGGGAGGAACTTTCCCTCCATGAGATTATCCCACCAGGAACTTTTACAGAAATGTGTATAATCACACAGACCTGTTAGATAATTTATCACAGTATTATATTTTGCCTCCCACTTTGGGGACATCATTTGTGACTGGGCTGCAGTATTCCTTCTTCCTGGGGCTTTGGGAGGAAATTTTTGATGTCTAATAGATCTACACTTGTGCAGGAAAATATCAATACATACCACTATTCCTGCTCATTTAACATCTGGCATATGCCCCCGATATCATGAGCTAAGGCATTCTCCACACAGATGCTGATAAAGAAAACTTTGTCATTATACACATACGTTCACAAATATGCCTACAAGTGCTTCATAAAATTGCTGTTATTTCTTGTTATTTTTCAATGATTTTCAGTATAAAGGTCAAAATCAATTTTATGACATTCAAAGGCTCTTGTCCACCTCTCAGACTTAATTCATTTCCCTTTTTCCTTCTCCATGCATCACCAGTACCTGCCTTGCTGTTCTTTGAATGTTGTGCCTCCTGGAAACTTGAGGATTTTGCACGTGCTATTCCCTATGTACGAAATGCTTTTCCCCATATGCCTGCCTCCCACCATCGAGCTCCTTCTTCCTCCAGAAGATTTCCTTCATCCTTCTGGTATCAGCCTCCATGAGAGGGGCTGCTACATAATATGCCCTCACATCATTCCTGGCCTCCCATTACTTGTGAGCAGAACACAACAAAGTGAAGGCATTTCTGTGATACAAAGGTAGCAGTGGAATTTATCTTTAGGGGAATTCAGTTACTTAGGTTTGGGAAAATACTTACATGAACCTTTGGGTTTTTACAAAGGCGAAGCCCATGGCTGCGGAGGGAAGGATTAAGACAGAGGCACAGAGTTGCTCTGCAGACCGCTGTAAAGGGCTGTCTTCCTGGTGGACAGAGTGGTGTTTCTGGGAGGTAAAACAATGTTTGGCTTCCTCTTTTTGTGGGGAGGGATTGCTTGAGAGCCAGAGCAGGTGTGGGGGCTTACAGTCCCGGGACTCTGAAAGAAAGTCTGAGTGTGACCCACACGAGAAACACCCGCAGAGCTGAGATAGATGGGGTCCCTCTGTGAACAGCAATGCACATTAAGGAGTAGTTATCTCTGGTTTTAAATTCTAGTTTGTTTGTTTGTTTGCTTGTTTGTTTGTTTGTTTGTTTTTTACTACCTCCTTCTCCACTCACCCCATCCTCAGATGAAACTCTCAGTAGATTCTTACAAAGAAGAGCTTTACGTGCATGCGTGAGACTTCAGAGAAGGAAGGGAGAGGGTCACAGACAGTCTGGAGGTGAACACTGCAGGGAGAGGACAACTGGCAGGACAGAGAAAAGCCAAAGGGACCAGCAGGAATGCAGAAAGCCAGTCCAGAGCGAGCGAGCCCTGCCAAGTGACGGCGGGACGTGAAGGATGCCTGGAACCATCAGAGGGTTCAGGAGGGGCTGTCCCAGAGCTCGGAGGCTGTGGAGGCAACCCAAAATGTGCTTGAATTTTTTTGTTTGATAGGAAAGGAAAGGAACTCCATATGGCTAGAACTGGGGATATTTGGTTACATCCAGAGTCACTTACTGAAAATATTACCTGATTATAAGCTCCATGGAAGCAAGGTCCCTATCCATTTTATTTCTGCCTTACGCCCGTAAATCGCAGTGCCTGGCACAAAGGAGGAACTCAATCAATATATATTTGCTGAATGAATGAATGATCTTTCCAACAAGATTCTAGCTTTAAAATCAGGGACTGTGTTGTAAATATTCTCTAACTCCAAAGAGCCCAGAACGATATCTGATGCAGAATGGCTCGAGTTAGTATTTGCTGGCTGATTTACAATGCACTACATATAAAGAAGGGAGATTATTTTTTTAATCTTAGTGATAACCGTGCACACCTGGTCAAATTCACAGCTTGCCTTTATCTTTTATGCACTCCTTCTCTGTTTAAGGTAAACCCTGCAAAAGGAAGAACAATTGATTGGCGTCAACAAGACAGTACTCTAGAGACTAACCCTTTCCTGCACCATCCTGGCTGCTCTGTGACCCACTGAATTTGGTTGATTTGTTCCACATAGGAGTTTCCTGGCTCTCAGAACCAGGAGGATACAGCCCTATCCCCAGCAGTCTTTAACCTGAGCCCCATTTCCAAAAGATCCTGCACTGCAGGGATTATCATCGTGGAGAACTTGAGCTGGCCAGAAACCTCTTAGTGCCCATAATTGTCGGGTTGAGTAATGAGAACTTGTTGTTACTGGATATACAGCGTGTATGGGCTGTCATTATAGCCCCAGAGAAATGGGCGAGTGAGTGCCAATGAGAAGGAGGAAATGTGTGGAGGGACCACTGCAGACAAAAGCCCATCTAGGGCTGGGAGGAGGGGACAATGTCCTTACTGATCCACACCTGTCTCAGCATCAAACCCCAGAAGTGGAAGGATGACAGAAAAAATAGAAACCCCAAATGGAAAGAAGGAATGGCTTTGAGCTTTTGAGGACACAGCCTCACATATTGGCCTGGTACATATGTGTGGACATTTCCAGAGAAGGGGAATGGCAGAGAGGAGGCCATTATCATTCTGAGTGTCCCCAGCCTTCACATGGTGGAGAAGGCCCCCTGGAGTCTCCCTGGGGTTCATAGAAGAGAAACGAAAGCTGAATGCCTGAGGGACTACTATGGAGCTGCCTTGTTTAGGGCCATGGTTGTTCCTAGGGGTTAGATAGCCGAAGCCAGTGTCCAGAGGAAGGAAGTGGCAGAGCCTTGAGGGTCTACTATGCCAGTAAGAAAACAATGCGGCCAGGTCAGCAAAGTAGGACCCCAATGCTCAAAATATTCTGAGGAAACAGTTCACCAGATTCACTAGCCCTGAGTCACCTGGATACCAGCAGCTACCCCGCAACGGAAAAACCAAAGTCACCTCTAGGGAGAATGGGGAGGACCCAAGAGACAGGATCAAGTCTATGTGTAGACAAGTGGCCTCTCCTTATCTGCCCCATTATCATGAGAGGACATAAGCTTTCTCCCTCACACAGATTCTATCTTGGGTAAGGGAAGGGGGAAGTGGGAGAAATCATGAAGCAAGAACATTTCCCTCAAAGACACTGAGTTAACACAAAGTGAGAAAAAAGATGGACAACACTCCTTCAACTGTAAGTGGAAGAACCCATCCTCTACTGCCCCACCTCCCAGCCCCTGCCTCAGCCACCAGAGAACATGGATTTGTGATGAATTTTTGTCCTCTGTACAAAATTTGTAAAAAGGAATTTTAAAAATATCTAAGTTGCACACTGTACAATTTTCACCTGAGTCATTAACAAGAGTAGAGACTCTTAATGCCCATAGCACTAAATAAATGTGGTGACTATCTTCAGAAATCTGATCATGAGCTTTTTGTTTTTCAGTTCAAAGCATTATAAAGGTGACTAGGAAGGAAAATGCAACACTGCCCAAGATAACTAATAGAAGGCCATCCTAATTCCAAACAAGTTAGGTGTATGTGTCTGAAAACAAATTAAACCTTATAATGGGTGTAAGTTTTGTTCTATTGCATAACTTATAATCAGAGACGTCAGTGGAGGGTCTTACTACAATTTTATGTCCATGCTTTAAAAGGTCAATCACAGGACAGATAAAAAGAAAATAATCAAATGCGCTCTTATAGTATATTACCAAATCAATAGTTGAGAAGGATTAAGATTAAAGACGATGATAAATATGGTAATTGCGCTGAGTAATGAATTTCATGATAAATTAATCCTTATCCTCCAGGGCAGAGCTGATTTGACTGATGTCTATGCACTTCAATATTCTGGAGGATTCCTAGTCCCTGAAGCTGCAGGTGTGATCACTGTCTAAGGCAAAATGCTTACATAGCCAGGAAGGAACTTGATTCCCTGTGTTTCCGTCTATCCTCAGCAATAACCCACTGCCATCCAGTACAATCAGATTAAATCAGGGCCAGTCATTAGACTAGTGATTGAATGCTAGCAGAAGCTATCAGGGGTCTTTTATCTCTCAGGCAAATAGATTCAACCGAGTAGTGGAGGTCAATTCAATTTAGCGTTCATTGATTACCTATCTTTTATGTGTAAGACACTGTGCGAGGCATTAAAAGAACATCTTGACTCATTACCAGTAAAAATGTTATAGACTGTATATAATTAAATAGTATTCATTATGTTGTGTGCATATCTAATTGTTACGAGAAGTCTAAATCCTCAACGCGTTCTCATTTCTTTAAGTGATAAGAACGAAGAAAAATGATGAAAGTCCCATTAGTCACAATTTAGCCATTTGGAATCTAGATCTTCTATAAAAATAGTTTGAAAGTCAGTTGTTTAAATACAAAATGATTTATCCAATCATTTATTATTTAGCTTCTTTTGTTCTTAGTAATGTTGTAATATAGTATGTAATAACATAATAACTATGATCCTTAGGCAAAAAATTAATAGATTTTCTGACATAAAATACAGAAAAGACATTTAAAATGTCATGGAATGCAACTATGGGAAAGAACATCCTGCCATTTGCTACAGCATGGATGGACCATGACGACATATGCTAAGTGAGATAAGTCAGACAGACAAAGGCAAATACGATACGATATCATTTATATACGGAATCTGAAAAAGCCAAACTCACAGAAACAGAGAGTAGAATGGTGGTTGACCTAGGGAAGGGGGTTAGAAGTACAGGACAGATGTTGTTTAAGGGTACAAGCTGGCAACAAGTAGTAAATTAGTCCTAGAGATCTAATGCACAGTATAGTGATTACAGACAACAATATTGTATTACAATATCAAGTTTGCTGAGAGACTGGAGTTTATTCCAACCACTAAAAAGAAATGATAATTACGTGGTGGGATAGAGGTGTTAATTTCCACCTCAATTCATATGTTGTACACCTTAAATTTACACACTGTTATATGTGAAATAGATTTCAATAATAGAAATGGTACATAAAATAAGGAACTATGTTTTGACTATGGCAGAGATGGCCAGTTGCTTTCTAATATCCTTTCTCTCCCTCTTCATAATAGAACCCTTATTATTAGCTGAGCTCCAATTAAAACACTGTATTTCCGACTCTCTCCCTGTTAGCTGTGGCTGTGTGACCAAATTCTGGCCAATTATATATAAGGGAAAAGTGACGACACTTCTGGGAAATCTCCACAAAGGGGAGAGGAACACTCTTTTTTATTTACTTCTTCCTCCTTTCTCCGAACAGAGGCAGAGTAATGGTTGGACCTCAAGCAGCTGTATTGGACCATGAGGCAGTGCATTAAGAATGGCTAAAAATAGCATCCATCTCTGATGATCAGGAATGGCCAGATCAGCCTACATGCAGAATTTTTATAAGTTGGAGAGAAATGCCCTTCTATCTTCTTTGAGCCATTGTCATTTTTGTTTTTTGTTTTTTGTTTTTTTTGTTTTGGTTTGGTTTTTTGCATCTGACCAAAACCTAACACAGTGATAAAGCATCCCATCAGTTAGAACAAATTCTAGGCAGTTTTCAAGAAATCACCTAAATTAATCAGAAAAACCATACTGATATAAGGAAAACAATAGTGTCTTCCTCATGTCTAGCTTACAATAAATCGATTACCAAACATGTACAACCCTTGAGGCTTTAGGATTTGACATAAGGAGACTGGTTTGGGGGACCCTAACATAGGTCATGTTGAAGATGACTTCAGATTGTTTGCATGTAATTTTCCCCAAATGTGTACAGGATTTCTGTATGGTCAAAGAGAAGTGGCATAGCATCAGACCACATGTAATACAAATCTGCTCTCTCCCCATACTGGGTCTACAACACAGCTCTGAAATCGATCATAAAAGCTGGACTTCAATCTTAATTCACTTTAAACCTGGACAAGCTTGCTTAAATTTTATAAATCTCAATTACTTTACGATGTGGGGATAATGATAACACTGGCTCCATTTCCTTTCACAGAGAAGTTGGGACAATCAAATGAAATAAATATATGTTATGTCAAAGTGTTATCGATGTTATTAACATCATTGTGGTGTATTCACTTATGTTTCACTGGGAGAGGAACTTTGTTTTCAACTTTCTGAGATAATTACCTTTAAAAAGTGACTGCTTTGCACATTAAATTCTTCTCCCTAATATCTCAATTTCATGATTGTGTAGAAGAATTTTGTCTGCATAATGTTTGAGTTTTTATGAGCTACATGTATTCAAGTATTTAGGCTAAAAGAATACCATTGGGAATGAGTATGTGGCTAATTTGCAGCTGCTTCTTTTGTAACCAGCATATGAGAAACATGTGGACAGACACTGAAAATAAAAATAAATTTATTAACTATGTTAGAAGAGGCAGTTAGAATATGTCACTCACTGATCGAAATCTAAATGTTGTGTGCAGCAAATTCCCTTTAAGCTGGAGTTAAGCCTCCAGACATTTCACATAGCAGAATTCATTTTCACAGCATTGAACAATTATCAATGGTCATAAAAATGACTCTGGACCTACACAATATTGTCGTATATTCTGAATTACTAAAGACATATCATCAGTAATGGAACCAAAGTATTTCACTAACTGCGGTGTACCAGGCCACAGTCTTGCTTATCACAAGGGAGGTTCATAGTAATAAAAACACTGGATTATCTGAGAAGTGTCTACCCGAAGAGAATAACAACGGTCAGAATTCTATTTCACAGATAGCGAAGGTGAGATTGAACTTCTTGCTCAAACAAAAGCAGGTTATTAGAAATTCATTGTTAAGAATGGCCTTCTGGGGCACCTCACTGGCTCAGTCGGTAGAGCACATGACTCTTGATCGCAGGGTTGTGAGTTCGAGCCCATGCTGGGGAGGTAGAGTTCACATAATAAACAAACAAACAAACAAACAAACAAATAAATAAATAAATAAGAGAGAATTGCCTTCTGGGGAGGGACTCATTTCATAGGCTCCCTTCTGATTCATATCTAAGTGACCTGGAGCTGCCACGTGATTAGAAATGAAAGTTACCTCAACTCCGCTCTTTCTCTGTCTCTGTCATTCTCCCTCTGTGTGTGTCTCTCTCTCTCACTTACTCTCACCATTGGAACTTGCCTTCTCTCATATGATGTTGAAAAGTGAGATACTCTACAAGGACATGAAAGTGGGGCTTGGCTGTGGTCCCACACTTTAGAGCTGACAGTACAAGGGAACATGTGGGAGAAGAGCAACCTGCCTGATGGATGCTGGACTTCTGCTCCCTGCTCCTTTCTTGAAAACCCCAACCCCCTGCAGCTCCTGTCAGCAAAACCAACTGGTGGGACATCCAAACTCTCAGTCTTTCCTTGTAAGCTTACTTGATTTCTCTCCCGTTTCACTGCTATCTTCAATATATTACCTGAGCCAGAAGGTGAGGGAATAGAGAATGTGTATGGAGTGAGAAGGGAGGAGAAAAATGCATAGGAAGGGAGCTCAAGGAGACCCTGGCACCAATCCTTTCCAGGGACTCTCTGGAGGCTCGTTCTGTGCCTCAGTCTCTGATGTGGGCACAGAAGAGAATTTTTAAAGGGGCCAATTTATTTCAGGCGTGTTTTATAATACTAGTACCTTCCTTCCAGATTTATCCCCTTTTCAGCTTTCACCCTTTCCTTAAGATCTCTATAAAGAAATCTTATCCCGGATTCATCACTAAAGCTTAACTATTTTATGTCTCATTCTTGTAAGGCCCTACTAAGTGGCTAGAGCTAACAGAAATATTGTTTCTGGGATATTAGAAAGTGGCAGTGCTTTACTGGGTTATTTTTACCCACAAAATGCATTTACTTTCTAAAAGGAGTCTTCCAAGTCCTTGCTTTAAAAAACGCTAGTTCTAGGATTTTAGATCTTATGGTGGGTACTCAAGGATCAGGAGAAATTTTCAAAATGTTTAAAAAAGAATAATAGTTCAACACCTAATTTTTTAAGTAAATATCAAGCACCTTTCTAAATGCATATTTCAGCTCTTTCAGTGCTCATTACAGTCTGAGAGGAAGGGTCGACTAGTATTTTGACTACGGATTAAGATACTGAGGTACTGAGAGGGTAGGTACTCTACCTACAGTCCCACAGCTGGTAAGTAGTTGAACTATGATTTGAACCCAAGTGTGCAGCTCCAGAACCCCTGCTTCTAACCAGCCGTCTAGATGGCTGTCAGAAAACCACCAAGGTTGAGGGGCGCCTGGCTGGCTCAGTCGGTTAAGCGTTTGCCTTTGGCTCAGGTCATGATTCCAGGGTCCTGGGATGGAGCCCGCATCAGGTGCCCTGCTCAGCACAGAGCCTGCTGCTCCCTCTCCCTCTGCCTGCTTCTCTCCTTGCTTGTGCTCTCTCTCTCTCTCTCTCTGTCAAATAAATAAATAAAATCTTTTAAAAAACACAAAACAAAACACCAAGGTTGAGGGGCACCTGGGTGGCACAGTGGTTAAGCATCTGCCTTCGGCTCAGGGTGTGATCCCGGCGTTATGGGATCGAGCCCCACATCAGGCTCCTCTGCTATGAGCCTGCTTCTTCCTCTCCCACTCCCCCTGCTTGTGTTCCCTCTCTCTCTGGCTGTCTCTATCTCTGTCGAATAAATAAATAAAATCTTTAAAAAAAAAAAAAACACCAAGGTTGAAATTAGCTTGGGAAGAAGGTATGAGTACTTGTCTTGGCTCTGTCTCTGGGAAACTGTGTGACCTTGGACAAGTCACTTCAACTCAGTCTCAGTTGAAGGAAATTTGTGGTTTATGTTCCTACAATTTTTGAATACCATGATATTGTGATATAAAATATATATATATGTTTTGGTCTTCATCCCCAGCTCCTGAGATAGTTCTGAGTGATAAAGGTGTTGTTATAATATTTGGGTTTTGTCTCCAGTTCTTGAAAACGCTCCAGAAGGATAGAGGTGAAAGAGCATCTTTTGTTTATTCATAAGAAGCCCCTTTCAACCCCATCTGAGTTTGTCTTAATGAGGTGACATTTGGAAAGTCCCTAAGATGGGGGTTTGGTTGTCAAGGGAACTAACCGTATGAATAGAGGATTGGAACTTTCAATCCCACCCTCTGATCTCTGGGGGGAAGAGAGGGACTGGAGATGAGTCAATCACTAATGGCCAATGATGTAATCAATCATGCCTAGGCATTAAAACCTCCATAAAAAAAACCCTAACCTAGAGGGTTCAGAGGGCTTCCAGACTGGTGAACACACTGAGGTGCTGGGAGCAGGTGTACCCAGAGAGGACACAGACAATCTTACTCCCCTTCTGCACACCTTGTCCTATGCATCTCTTCCATCTGGCGGTTTCTGAGTTGTATCCTTTTATAATAAACTGGTATCTAGTAAGTAAGCTGTTTTCCATCTCTTCCATCTGGCTGCTTCTGAGTTGTATCCTTTTATAATAAACTGGTATCTAGTAAGTAAGCTGTTTCCTGAGTTCTGTGAGCCATTCATGCAAATTCCTGAACGCAAGATGAGGGTCCTCGGAACCTCTGCTATATGGCCTGTTGGTCAGAAGTCCAGGAGGCCTGGACTTGTAATTGGCAACTGAAGCAGGAGGCAGTCTGACAGACTGAGCCCTTAACCTGGGGGTCTGCACGAACTCTGAATAATTGAATTGTAGGACATCCAGCTGTTGTTGAAGATTGGTTGGTATGGGGAAACCCCACGTGTTTGGTGTCAGAAGTGTGGAGAGCAGGGTGTAGAAGAAACAGTGTTCTTCTCAAAGCAGAACTCTTTCTTTAAATGAAATTCCAATTAGAAGCCTGATATACACAACAGATAGAAAGGAGATCTTGAGCCCAGGCTATACTAATACTGGCCTTGTATTGTTCAAGGTCCAACCGATCACCCTTGTCCCTAAGTCCAGTTTACACACACACACACACACACACACACACACACACACACAGAACAGCTTCTGCAGATAGGGCTCTGTTGAATCCAATTAAAATCCTCTTGACTCAGTGGTCTCTACTGTCTCTTCCAGCAGTAGGATTCTATGTAATCAGTTGTTTAGACACACCCAGGAGTAAAATATCAAAATATGACCTCCTCTCTACTGTGCTCTGAGGTGGAAATAGCCTAACTTAAAGTCAGAAAAGAGAGCAAGGAAACAAGCCATTCTTTCACTTGATTTCCTTTAGGGCCCAAGAAAATAAGGAAATATGATTTGAAATCCTCAGCCCCTGCTATGAATCTCCCTCAGAGAAACAAGAAGAAGTACAGCTTCTAAGCACTTAGCACAGCGACTGGCATCTTGGAAGCATCTGATGAATGATCACTGAGGCTGAATAGAGTATTATAGCAAAAATATGTCTGAGACTCACAACATAAAGAACTGCATTACTTGGGCAGAACTCTTTGAGACTAATGCCATTAGACACTTGAAAATAAATTCCACTGACCTTACTTTTCCTCTGAATTCAGTAAAAGTCCATTGAGGCTCCTGGATGTCAAACTCCCCCCGTCCTAACACTGAATGTGGCTAGTAGAGCTGGATGAGCTTGCTTTCTTCCCACCTCCAGGTAATCTCTTAAAAACCTCATCCTCCCTTTACTGCACAGTGGAACACATTCATCTTTAATTCATTTACTTTTCTGTATCCTGGCCCCACCTTGATATGTATTCCCCCTAAAAGCACACATTATAACAGATGATGTCCTTCTTAAAGGGTCTAGAGAGACCAAGAAAATCCCCCAGTCTTTGGTTTGCTCGGTTACGCACCTGCCTGCACATGGGATGCTGGTGGCCACGCCTCTTTGACGGGGGCTCTTGGTACCAGGGCTAGAGGACCCTAGCGCTCTGCTCGCTTCCTTAGAAATTCACTACACACTGAAAAGTGAACTGGTGTAGGCAGAAATCTGCTTTGTAACTTACTAAGATAGTGGACACGCTGGACTCTCCTTTTGCTCAGAAGCATCATTAGTGGAAGCACCATCTGCAGGCTCTTTAGGGCTCAGAATGGAGCCTTCCAGAATGACTTGGGGAGGCTGCTCAGGGGTGCTTTTGAGTTTTTCAGTCTTTGAAATGTGTTAAATTACATGCTCTGCTCCTGGAGGGCGCTTTGTATCCCTGTGTGGCCCAGCACAGTAACGGCAGACCGAGAGGGGCTGAGTGAGTGAATGGAAGATTGAGAGAGATAGCTAGAACGAATGGGGAAGCTGTGGTCCAGTGATAGGAGCACCTGACAGGAAGCAAAAAAGCGTTTTCAAGTGTTACCCTATCGAAGCCTGGGAGCTGTGCTGATGGTTCTCCGTTCAGTTTCCTTACATGTCAAAAGGTGGTGGACAGAATTTGTTTCTCTTGAATGTTCTCAGTTCTTGGAAGGGAAGTGTTTTTCCACTCTATCAGCCTCTGACTCCACAGTGGTGCTGCTGAAACAGCCAGGAAAATGCTTGTGGGATCCCAAGCTCCAGTCACTCAGACCTTGTGGCCAAAGGCAGTTCTGCTCTGCTCAGACCATCCTGTTAACCTCAGCTGCCCTCCTCTCTGCCAGCCTGGGAGATCACCTCGTGACGGCCCATCCCCTACCTATGGCCGTCCTACAGACAGAGGAATCAACATAGATGAGATTCTCCCTTCACATTACCTTAGAACCTTAACGTGAGTGTAAAAAGTGTTGCTTTCAATGAGACTGATTTAATACTTTTAAATTAATAATTTAATACTACATCCAATTTAATATGTTGTCCAGTGATGGCACCAAGGGACCTTCACTGGGAAGAGATACGAGGCATTTTGAGTGACATGTATGCCCAAAGTTTGGACGCCGTCACATCTGATTTCAGTCTAATTGTAGTTAACAACTATTTGCTGAAGTGTACACTATATATTTAGCATTGCGATGAGTTCTGTAAGCCTTAATATTTTCAACTAAAACCCCTTCTTGGACATCTCACATTTTTTATTCATACTATTTGTACTGCGGTCATTAAAATAAATTTAAAAGTTATTTCTACATCTACTATGTGTCTATATTTCAGTCTCCACTGGCTCGGAGGCTGTGGGGAGGAGAGGAAATGGGAGGGTCTGGGGCACTAAGATTAAAAAGATGTGGTCTCTCATTCAAGGAACTAAGAGCCTAGTGGGGGAGCTAGAAACATGTGCAGCTGACTCTCATACAAGTCAAACAGTGAGAAGTAATCACAGAGGCATAAATAAGTTATTATGGATGCACAAGGGGGCAGTTGTTAATTCCAAATCAGGCATTGGCAAAGAATTCTTAAGTAGGTCTAATTACAGTGGGCTGTATGAATGAGTAGGATTTTCTCAATTAAGAAGAACATTCAAGCAAAGGAAACAGTAGGAACAGAATTATGGAAGTGCATAAGGTGTTTGAGGAAAGGATTTCCAAAAGGCTGGGATCTTGTTGCTAACACTGGAAAAGTAGGTTGGGACCAGCTGACTGAGAGCTTTGAAAATGTGAAGAATTCAGTGCCCACTGGGAAAACACCAAAATTTTCCGAGGACACCACTGCTATATCCACTCTCCAAAGGAGAACACCGAGGCTCAGAAGGGGAAGAAACTTGCTCCTAGGCCAAGTAGAGAGCTGAAGTTTAACCCCAAAGTCCGAACACTATACCTGGTCTTTTTTTTTTCTTTTTCAGATATAATTAGCATATACCATTATATTAGTTTCAGGTGCACAGCATAATAATTTGATATTAGTATATGTTGTGAAATGATCATGACGGTAAGTCCAGTTAACATCTACCACCACGCATAGTTACAAATTTATTTTTCCTGTGATGAGAATTTTTGAGATCTACTGTCTAGCAACTTTCAAGTATGCAATACAGTATTATTAACTGTAGTCACCATGCTATCCATTACATCCCCACAACTAACTTACTTACAACTGGGAGTTGTACCCACCTAATCTTAGTTCTTTATCAATAAAATTTGAATAATCACAATACTTCCTTCCCTATTTGAACAATTTGATCAAATAAAACTACAGATACTAAAGTGCCTTAGAAATTATCAAAGAATTCTACAACTGTTGATTATTAGATACTAAGTTATCACATTTACAACTAATGTTACTTCTGAAGGTGATATTAATGTCTTCTTGCAAAGGCAAGTAAGGCTATTTAATGTTAATACTGGCTATAAATGATTGAGTTTCTACTGTGCTTTGTACGTATATTATTTCCTTTCACTAACTCATGATATAGGTAACATTATCTCCAATTTATAAAGAGTAAACCGGGTCAGAAAGAGATTTAAAAACTGCCCATTCACACGGCTAGTAAGTCAAGAACCAGTTGCAAATCTATGTCTTCAAATCACCAGACTCTTCCATAAGGCCCCCCAGTGCTGCCTTCCCACTGGTGATGTTAAAGCGTCTCAGACTGCAGTGGCTCGCGTTGTCCTTCAGAGAGTAATGACTGATGCCAACAATTTCAACGCTTGCAGCAAGGATGTCAGCGTCTGATTCTGTGCTTCTAAAGAGAGGTAACTATTTCTAACACTTTAAAGGATCGTGTTGTATAAATAAGTAGCATGTTTTCTTTAGGCTTAATTTAACTGGAAAACTTGCCCCACCCAGTGAAATGAAAAAAATGTCTTTCTTGAAGAATAATCCCCTATTGATTAAAAAAAAAACCAAACCCTCCCTATTTATGTAATGGTATTGATTCCTTAGAGTTATTTCAAACTTTAAAACCTTTCTTAAACATTTACTGAATCATTTGTGTCTATAGTTTAAAGTACATTTCTCTTTTCTCTTAGTCATGAAACTTAAACGAAATAGAGTTGGTAATGTACAAAAACTTGATAAATATTATTCATCCTGGTTTATTCTCCTAAAATATATACTTTATACATAGTAAAACATGATCAGAGTGGATAATAAGCTGAGTTTAACCAAATTCATATTCTTGGTAGCCTTTTACAGTCAGTAAGGACTATCAGATACCCCAGCTAATAAAGTCATTGATATTAAAGGCCACCAGATATTCTGATTTAATTGGAAAATAATTGAAGTAGCCCTTTTTGATAATATTTTTGCTGTTTTTCTAGCAAAATTTTCCAAAAAAGCTATAAACTGATAAGATGAACATAGAGACCCTGAAGGCTAGCTTTGAGATTAGATCCAACAACAATTCAATTAGTGTCATATGAGACAGACTATAAACCACATAAAAAGAGGTTTAAAGCAGAGCACTAAGTTCAACAGCTAAATTCAGCCATCTTTTTACGCCATTTCAAATACTGTAACCAATTTACAACTGGTTTGATGCATAAAATCATAGAATCTTGAGTTGGAAGAAGATTTTCAAAAGATATTTGGAGTTCCTGCTTCTACAGCAAACCCCCTCGTGGTTCCCTAGTATTCGTCTGAACATTTGCAGCCATAGGAAACTCATTACTCTCTAAGATAGGCCTTTCCACCTATGGGTCAAAAATCCTTCTCTCTGTAGCTACTTCCCATAAATCTTAGTTCACCCTACAAGACATATTATTTCATATTTCATTTGATACTCCTTCAAACATCTGAGAGAATCTCACCATAATTCTTAATGAAGCTAGGGTTGAAAAGAAACTTGTAAAGACAAATATTTGAAAGAATATTAATCAAAACATTTACAGTAGTTAACTTTGAGTAGTAGAGTATTGGGAATTTTCCTTTGGTCTTTGTGTTCCTCTGCACTGCTTGAGAAAAATATGTAAGTCCTAAATGTAATGAATGAAAATTGACACTTCACTTTGAAGGATCAGAGAATCTTAAATCTGGAATCTGATAAACATCAGGCTCGCCAGCACCTAGATCTACACGGTAGGGTTTCATTAAAGATGCGTCAATGACAATAAATTCAGCAAATTATTCGTTTTATCAGTGATCAAAATCTATCAAAATCCAATACAAACAGTTTGATCCTCGTTTCTTTCTTGTATATACGGTCATCACCAAAGAAGTAATAGTACTAATGACCAAGTTGTTATTGTTCTCAATCCAAGTACTAAGAGGAAAAAGAACACCTCCATCCTAATTTAAACTGATTTAATGTCTTTTTTTATTGTGTGTTTTCTCCACCGCATCACAGTCCAAAAATTCTCTGGCAGTTCTATTTTCTACTGACTTTATAGCTAGAGAAAAACAAATACCCTGAAGGTACCCAGAAATAAATTATTCTTCTCTCTGGGCCTTAGTAAATTTATGAGGATTTTGTACATTAAATGATGATGATGATGATGATGATGGAGCATGGTGTGTATACTGTGAAAATTTATACTGTAATGGAGTATCCACTCCATTATACTCCACACTATAAAGAAGTAGGAAGGCCAGAAAGGGGAACTCTCATGCCATACCACTCAAGGTCAAGAATTGTCTATTACAGATGCCAACAGAAGAGAGGTCAACAGGAAAGAATCATCAGTCACAGGCCCCAACAGGAAAAAATGTGCATTGCATCTCCTACAAGAATTGACTACCCCAGAAACTCAGATAATGAGAAACTGTCATCGCCCTGAATCTTGCCTTTCTCCAATGGAGTTTTGTTCAAAGAATCCCCTCCCAACTTCCTCCTTCTCCATAAAATAACATTCACCTCTTTTGTTGGACTAGCCTATGGTTTTTGCCATAATTTGCTGGCCTTGAATTGCAATTTTCTGCTATTCTCAAATAAATCAATTTTTGCCAGTAAAATGACTGTTTTATTTTTAAGGGCAACAATACCAAGTGGTTTGCCTACCTTATCTCTTCTAGAATTTACAGCTACCCTATAAACTAGAAATTATTACCTCATGGTCCTTAATAGATCAGGAAATTGAGGTGGCAGACATATGTTAAACTAATCTACATTAGATAGTGGTAAGAAAGCATTCACTGCTTCTACCAGATCGGACAAGAACTACCATACTCAGATTCATCTTTCTGCTTGTATGCTTTATTATTTATTTTTCCTGGATTTCACTTGATCATGTTATCATAGGGACTTTTCAAAATACCTCTTCTGGGTTCCTCAAAAAATTAAAAATGGAACTACCATATGATCTAGCAATTCCACTTCTGGGTATATATCTGAAGGAAACAAAATCACTATCTCAAAGAGATATCTGCACCCCCGTGTTCATGGTAGTATTATTTATAACAGCCAAGACATGGAAACCACCTAAGTGTTGTTTCCATATATATAATGGGATGGAGTTTATTCATCCATGAAAAGAAAGAAAGCTTGCCACTTGCAACAACTCGCCTTGCAAACATTATGTTAAAATAAGACAAATACTGTATGATATCATCTATATGTAGAATCTGAAAATACCAAACTCATAAAACAGATAACAGACTGGTGGTTGTAAGAGGTGGGGGGCAGGGTTGTGTGTGGAGGAAATAGGTAAAGATGGTCAAAAGGTACAAACTTCTAGTTATAAGATAACTTAGTCCTGGGAATGCAATGTACAGCGTGATGATTAGAGTTAACAATACTGTATGGTATATTTGAAAGTTGCTAAGAGAGTAAATCTTAAAAGTTCTTATTATAAGAAAAAAATTGTAAGTATGTGAGCTGATGGATGTGAACTAGACTTGTGGAGATCATTTTGCAATGTGTGTGTGTGTGTGTGTGTGTGTGTGTGTGTGTGTGTGTATCAGGTCATTATGTTGTACAGCTTAAATGAATACAAAGTTCTATGACAATTATATCTCAGTAAAACTGGAGAATAAATAAATAAATAAATAAACAAACAAACAAACAAACCAACCGCAAAACCTCTTCTGTACTACTGGAACCATTTCCTTATCTCACAAAGACATACACTAAGCCATAAAGAAAACTTAAATTTCTTTATTTTGCTGTTTCTTCTAAGTTCTTCCTCTTCCTATGAAGTTGACCCACATCCTTATTTTCTCACCCTAAGACTTGAGAAGGTTGGATAAAATGTGTATGCTTGTGAGGACATTCAGCCTCAGAAACTGAGTCAACTTAAGTCTTGTGAGCTTCCTCTTAATATTAATAACAATAATTTATAAAAACAATAACCATTTATTGAGTCTTATTAATGTGTCAGGTACTAGGTAAGCATTTGCATGAATCATTTCATTCTGCAAAAAGATCTGTTAACTTTAGGTAAAATTATTATCCTCATTTGTAGCTGAAGAACTAAGGTTTAGAAAGCTTAATTTTTTAAGATGTATTTATTTATTTTAGAGAGAGAGAGAAAGCAAGGGGAGGGGGACAGGGAGAGGGAGAGAGAATCCTCAAGCAGACTCCCTGCTGAGTGCAGAGCCAGACTCAGGGCTCCATCCAAGGACCCTGAGATCATGACCTGAGCTGAAATCAAGAGTCAGATGCTTACCCGACTGAGCCACCCAGGCACCTCAAAAAGTTAATTTGATTAAGGTTAGTCCTCTAATAAATTAACAGAACACGGCTGTGCCACCAAATGTAGTCTTCTTTTTTGGTTCCCATCTTCTCAAACACAATGCTCTATGTTTTGGTCTCCCAAAATAATATTGAGGAATGAGTACAGACATCAGGATGTCTTTTGCCACTTTACAGTATGGTTTATGGACTCCTCAAGCAATTAATATTGCTACTGTGGCTACTATTATCACTACTGATACAACACCAATACAATACCCCCTACATATGTATTGTACCCATCACTCTTCTGGACTATTTACATATTTAATCCTCAGAGCTACTCCATGCAGTAAGTGCAAAAATCCCAATTCTTCATACACAAAAATCATAAAGAGTTTAAGGAATTACTTGCAAGTTCCATAGGTATTAAACCAAAGTTTGATCCCAGGTCTGACTCAAAAACACATGCTTTCTTTCTTTCTTTCTCAAAGATTTTATTTATTTATTTGTCAGAAAGACAGCACAAGCAGGGGGAGTGGCAGGCAGGGGGAGAAGCAGGTAGAGGGAGAAGTAGGCTCCCTGCTGAGCAAGGAGCAGCATATAGGACTGGATCCCATGATGCTGGGATCATGACCTGAGCTGAAGGCAGATGCTTAACCGATTGAGCCACCCAGGCATACCCAAAACACATACTTTGATACCCTTGTTAGTAATCTGACACAATACTTATCTTCTTTTTCTTTTTTAAGATTTATTTATTGATTTACTTACTTCTTTATTTAGAGAGAGAAAGCACACACGTGCAAGTGGTGGGAAGAGCAGAGGGAGAGAATCCTCAAGCCAGATGCCAGGCTCAGTCTCATGACGCATAAGATCATGATCTCAGCCAGATCCAAGAGTCGAGGCATAACCAATTGAGCCACCGTGGTCCCCATAGATAGGATACTCATCTCCTAAAAGAAAATCCTACTTATCTAGCTGACATCTTAGTTGTCTCTTGCCTTTCTCCAAGAACATCCCTCTCTCCCTTTCAAATGGTTGTCTTGGGCAATTGAGAAAGATCCTCTAAGTTTGAGAGGATCATTCTTCATCCAATGAAATGGAGAATGGTGTCCCCCATTAAGGAACTTCAAGTAATGTATGTAATCATTCATTGTTATTTTAATTTTTTAAATGCATTCTCATATTAGAACTCTCATGAAATGAGGTCCATAAATTACTACATTATTTTTTAAATTATATTAATAACAAACTATTTGAAAGTCTCCAGGCTCCATTTCTCATGCAAATTACATAGAAGACGGCAGACAAATGGGAATTTACCCTTCAAATATTTGCCCTAAGCATTGATTCATTCGATTTGGTTTAATTAACCGCCAATTAGTAAAAAAAAATTTAAGTAAGGATTTACATGTAATTGGGTTGAGCCCATTCTGAATAATGTTAACTGATCCCTGAGATGCCTGAGAATTGTTGACTACTGTAATTATGTTGAGATAGTAGAGATAATATGCAAAACTAGGCCAAAGATAAACTCCAAGATGTATCGATTTGTCAAGTTATACAGCTGTTGGTGGGTTGCCATTTGAATCCATTTCCTGATAACAGAATTCAAATTTTGGAGATGTCAAGGTTTTATTCCCTTGAGCAAAATATTCTGCACCCTTTCTAATCAGTCTGACCAGTTCTGTGGAAATCAGAGCAGCTAGTTGAAGCGAATACTAGTGAATGAATAAAATGTCAGATATACCAAATAGATTTTGCCTGCTAGCAACAAGGGAAGAAAGACTCAAAAACAGGGGGCTGTCTTTCTTTTTCTTAAAGACAAAATCTTCTCCACTCTGGAACTGCACTATATTTTGCAGGAAGAAGTTTGATCAAACCTCAAAATTAAGCAGGGGAGATGATAAACAGAATGGTTTCACTCCTGACAAAGGCCTGTTCTCGCTCTCTTCTGTCTTGAATTGTACATATTCTTCGCGGAAGCCCCTATAATTAGGAAGCAGAAGTACTTACTGCTTTTCAGCTTCTCAGGAAGGCTTCCCCTGAGCTACCTTATAAGCAGGAGAAGTGCGGAAAGAAAACCCACAGCAAAAAAGAAACAAAAGACAAAGGGGCTCAACTAGATGTATACTTAGTAACTTAATACGTGATAAACGGGCAGTCTGCAGAACCCACAGGCCTGGACAGGAAGTGGAAAAGCAGCCTTTCTGTGCAGCCATCTGCTGCCAGGCAGCTGATACTCCGTCCACTGCAGGAGCAATTCCATCTCTAATAAGGAAGGGTCAGAATGTTTGCAGGACTGTGCACATGCCCAGGCTGGGCATATGGACTTTCAGATTTTTGCTAAGAATCTTGTCAGTAATGTTGGAAAAGCTGCCTCCCCCACTACTGCCCAAGGTTGTCTGTGGCTGTTTGAAAATGCCCAGGCATCATGATAGTTAAAACTTTTCTTTCATGGGGCCTTCGTGGAGCCTTCTAAGATAAACCTGAAGCTACAGAAAATAATCACAGTAGTAATTCTTTGTTCAGGGATTACTGGCCAAATTTATTCTAACCTGGCAGCAGGTGAGAACCCCAGCTTCACTTCTCACTAGCTCGGTGGACTTGGTGGAGTGATTTATCCTCCCTGAGCCCCAGCCTTTTCATCTGGAGAGTGGTGATAGTAACACCTGCCTTGTGGTATTGGCATGAGAATTTGATGACAAAAATATAGTTGCTCATAAAATATAGTTGCTCATAAGAAAAATAGTTGCCACTATTGCTACTATCACCATTATTATTAGTGTTTATACTTACTTAAAACCATTCTCTTTCCTTTTCTAGGGGTTTGATTCCTTTTTCTTTTCTATTAAAAAGCCTGTTTTAAAGCAGGTGTGTTGAAAATGAGTGAATAATTCAAGAAATAATTCCAAACACAGTATCTAGAAAACATGGTATCTAATAAAAAGCAGGTGTGTTCAAAATGTTTTAAAACAGGTGTGTTCAAAATGAGTGAATAATTCAAGAAATAATTCCAAACACAGGATCTAGAAAACACGGTATCTAATAAAAAAGAGGCGAAAGGATCAATGGCAAGAAACCCAGGATTCCAATGATCAGATAGGCTTGGGCACGTTGAAAACTTTAAGGTTTAGTTTTTGACACAAAGAAAGCTAATAAGCAAGTTTAACTCAATAAGTTCTTAACTCTAGAAAAAAGAGAAATGTGTCCCAGAAAGGAAATGTGATCGCAGTACTATGATTCAGCAGTGAGGGCTATCTGCATTGTCAGAAAAACGCAAACACTGAATACTGATTTAATAAAAATTGTGTTATAACTATAATGGGAAGATGTGTGAGGAGAGAGCTAAATCCAGCAAAATAAATCAACATACAATGTCTAAAGTTGATGAAGCAAGAGATAGCAACACAAGGATGTTATTTAGAAATACGGTTGTATATGCTAGAAGAAATGTTGAATAAGAAGCTGAAAGTGACTTCTGTAAAGCAGAGTGCTGAGGGCACGGCTAGACTGAGAACAGAGCCACTTTACACTATCGGACCTTTTAAAGGGATGCACACAATAGTGTGATTTAAAAACAAAATGTATTTAAGAAAATAAATACACATTTCAACACTCAAAAACCAAAATCCAATTAAAAAATGGGCAGAAGACGTGAACAGACATTTCTCCAAAAAAGACATACAGATGGCTGACAGACACATGAAAGGATGCTCAGTGTCACTCATCATCGGGGAAAGATAAATCAGAACTACAATGCGATACCACTTCACTCCTGTCAGAATGGCTAAAATCAACAACATAAGAAACAAGTGTCGGGGAGGATGTGGAGAAAAAGGAACCTTTGCACCGTTGGTGGAAATTCAAACTGGCGCAGCCACTGTTGAAGACAGTGTGGAGTTTCCTCAAAAAATTAAAAATAGAATTACCATATGATCCAGTGATTCCACTACCAGGTATTTACCCAAAACACTGATTCAGAAGGATATATGCACTGCTATGTTTAATGCAACATTATTTACAGCAGCCTAATTATGGAAGCAGCCCAAGTGTCCATTGACAGATGACTGGATAAATAAGATGTGGTCTGTATATACAATGGGAATATTATTCAGCCATAAAAAAGAATGAAATCTTGCCATTTGCAACAATACGGGTAGAGACAGAGAGTATAATGCTAAGTAAAATAAGTCAGTCAGAGAAAGACAAATACCATATGATTTTACTCATATGTGGAAACAAAACACATGAAAACAAAAACAAAGGAAAAAAAGAAGAGAGACAAAACAAGAAATAGACTCTTAACTCTAGAGAACAAACTGATGGTTCCCAGAGGGGAGACTGTGGGCGGATGGGTGAAACAGGAGATGGGGATTAAAGAGTATACTTATGATGAGTACTGCTTAATGTGTAAAAGTGTTGAATCACTACATTGTACACTGGAAACTAATACAACACTGTATGTTAACTACACTGGAATTAAAATAAAAAACTTAATAAAATTTTTTTTAAAGGAATACACATTTGATATATAATGGACATCACAGACACACAGACACACACACACACACAGACACACACACAGACACTCACTAATACACCCAAATGTATGAAAATCTACATGACCTACTCTTTGTGATATTTACTGAGCCAAAAATAAGAAATAAATAAGATCTATCACATAACAACAAAAACTAGGATTTGGTAGTTCGAATGAGAAGCAAAGGGAAAGCAGGCAACAGACCTTGACAAGTAGAAGACATAACCTCTATATTCAAGGATCTCGTGATTTGCTGAGGAAAGAGAACAATTTCAAAGGAGAGGGAGAACAGGAACCTACAAATTCTTTTTAGAGAAAAAAGCAACAAAAATTTTATGGGCCTTGCTATCTCTGTCTCCTAGAGGTTTCCTATGAGCTGTTTTTCAAGATTCAAAAGAAAAAAAATCTTGTCTGTGTTTAGTTGACAAGATTAGCTGCATGACATTCCAGAGAGACTGGAGAATCATGTTTTTCAGTTAGAAGATACCACACAGACCAACCCTGATCGTACAGATGAGGCAACAAAATTTAAAAGAAGCTATGTATGTTTTCCAAACACACACACACCCTTTGTGGGACCAGAACCTGTCTTCAAATATCACTTATATGTTCTGCTGAATGCCCAATACTAAATTAGCAAGACTGTGCGATAGTTGCTTAAGATGAGAATATTATAATTAATTTTCAATGTTGTTCCAGCAACGAGGTGAATAATAATAAAATAAATTAACCATCAACTACTTGTACAGTGCTTTCAAAAGTGTCCTTACCCTCATTGTCTTATTTAATCTTAATAATTTTGTACTGATGAAAAAAATTCAAGTGCAGAGAGGTTTACTGAATTGTTAAGGACAAATAACCAGTGAATAGCAAATCATATAATTGGACATAAGTGTTCTGACTCCTTTCCCAATGTTGGAAATTTTTCTCTTTCATTATGACCCCCAAAATTCTATAGAGCATTTTGAAGAAATGATTTCATAAAAAATACTTTAAATATATAATATCTTAGGAGCAGTCAGTGTTAATTAATCTAATTAACAAATTATTTCAGCTTTCAATGATAAATCTGCTGAAGGCATAGTAAGAGGAATATTCAAAATTGCCACGATGAGGAGAAAATCTGGGATAAGGGCCATGCATATCCAATTAGGGCAGCACAACATTTAAGGCAGTGGTTCCTTGTCAGAGCTTGGTAATAAATCAGTATTATTTCTCCAAAAGTTTTGAACTAAAAATTAATTTTGTTACCACAATTCTTAAAAACGCAGGCAAAAAAAAAGTTTAAATCATCAAGGAGTGTTGAAAATAACAAATAGCTTTTCCTCTAAAAATGGCTTTTCATGGATCTTCTGAGGGGGAAGACTCCAAACCACTGATTCATGAAAATCGGCTTGCAATTTTATGCACACCTCATACAGCTGTCCAATTCATGTACACGCATCCAGAAAGTAGGATGGTTTGGTATAAAAGAGTTGTTTCCGATAGACAAATACTTCAGTGCTTTAAGATCTCATTTCCATCTTCCTCAATAAGGCTAGAAAAATGCAAAGACAAATGTCATTAATTGCTCCAGACTTTTCCCTGTAGAGAAACACAAACTATAAACATCAGTACAGCATTTTACTAATAGCTTTAAGTGTTGGCGTAAAGCATCATTAATTTTACATTTGTAACAAGATCTGTAAGTGTATGCCTTGCATTCTCACTGAAAGGATCAATCAGTAAGGTCGTCCTTGCTGCCTTCCTTCTAAATTGAACGCAAAGACATAGAACATGCAGAAGTGTAAATTTGTATGTATCCATATACACATGTAACATAACATAAAGTTATGTAACAGAAAGTAACAGAAAGTTACATTCTAACCATTTAGGTTTTTTGTGTGCAGGACATCGCATTCTTCAGGCAGGGTGATTTTTTTTTTAACTGACTTTTAAATAGCTTTGTTTTAAATCTGTCTTGCTGGCTCAGCACAAGGGAAAACTGAAACGAGCTGTTTGTTGTAAGGCAAATGCACCACTGAATTACTTGTAATTAAAAAAATATATCGTACTTTTACTTTCGACCTGTTTTTGGTGAGTAGCCTATGTTGCCCCTCTTCTGGTTGGGATTGCGTTATTTTCTTTTCCCCAAGTGATGGCATTTTTTTTTTAAACATGATTGCAGCTGTTCTTTCAATAATTCTATCCTTGATCGTGTTGCTTTACTACTATGGGCATACAATGAGATGTCAGGGAATTTTGGCATTCACAGGGAAGTAATTATGCTGACTTAGCTCCAGTTTTAGATTTTAGCTTTCTAACCAAACATGGAAAGTTGTGAGGTTCCTTGAATCATAAAGACTCTCTCACAGTGAGAATTCCTAACCTGTGTCCGTAAATTTCCAAGACAGAATTCAGGAGGGCGGTACAGTCTCTGACGATTTATCGTCTGTGCTTTTTGTGAGGAGGGGATCCATACCTTTCATCTGATTACCAGAGGGGTCTCTGAACCCAAAGTGATTAAAAGCCAGTGTTCTATCAGGTATGTTCTAGTTAAATCGAATTTGAAAAGACCCCAACTGGTGGTAATTGTTTCAGAATTATGTTTTTCCAATGTTCTTTTCAAAGTCAAATTCAAACAACCTTGCATATTATATACCAGGCCTTCTTTTAAAAACTGCATAAGAATGCTAGGCATAAACACGGATTATCCACAGACCTTTCTTACTTGGCCTCAGAAATTTATAGTAGATCAATGAGTATCCTTGTTCTAACTTTTGGGGTCAGATTTGGGGTTTAAGTTTCTCAGCTTCCCATTGCATAGAAACCAGAGGCTTAAGTGTTAGTTACAGAGATCATGAGTTGAACTTTGTCTTCAAAATGTGTGGTAATAGCTTCTACTTGAGTACTGCAGACCGGCATAAGCTCAGAAAAACACGGGCCAGTAAAGAGACATTTGCCCAGAGTTGGACTGCTCCTTGATAAAAATCATCTTTCAGATTAAATACAGCTGCTGCATGCAGTTCTGTTACACAGACCAAATATGCCAAAATCCCATAAAAGACAGAGTTTGGTAAGTTAGTTCTCTCCTATTAAGGCAACTATCTTAGAAATGAGAACTTAAGGGCCCCTGGGTGGCTCAGTCCGTTGGGCGTCTGCCTTTAGCTCGGGTCATGATCTCAGGGTCCTGGGATGGAGCCCCGCATCGGGCTCCCTGCTCAGCTAGGAGTCTGCCTCTCCATCTGCGCCTCCCCCGACTCCTGCACTCTCTCTCTCTTTCTCTCAAATAAATAAATAAAATCTTTAAAAAAAAAAAAAAGGAAGAAATGCAAACTTAAGAGGAAATATAACAGATCTTTAAACATCCTGGGAGAAATGGACTCATTCCCTTTAGATATCCCTTTGAGAGACATATAACCCCACGGCCTCTTATCAAGAACAAAATAGGGATTGGAGACATCAATAGAAAGATGATACTTTCTAAGAAACTGTACCTCCTCATTTGTGAATAGGTTTATGTGGTTACGGAAGTGGATCAGGGCCCGTGATGATCCAGGCATTGTTGTAGTGGTAACGCCACATTTTTGTGCAGTCAGACACACACTGGCAATCTAGTGCCTGCCACTTCAGGAAATGCCAGAATGGTGCCTTTCACATCCAAGATCCCACAGATGGCCTTGTCCTGCAAACCCTCAGACACATAGCACCCTCTCAATGGCCATGGCCCTTGCCCTAAGGCAGAGGGTCTCAACTGGGAGCAGTTAAGTCCCCCATAGTATATTTGGCAATGTCTGGGAACATTTTTCTTTTTTATTTATTTATTTATTTAACAGAGAGAGAGACAGCCAGCGAGAGAGGGAACACAAGCAGGGGGAATGGGAGAGGAAGAAGCTCCTAGTGGAGGAGCCTGATGCGGGGCTCGATCCCAGAATGCTGGGATCACGCCCTGAGCCGAAGGCAGACGCTTAACGACTGCGCCACGCAGGCGCCCCTGGGAACATTTTTCTGATTGTCACAGCTAGGGAAGTATTACTCTACTCTTGGTAGAGGCTGGGGATACTGTTAAACAGCCTACAAAGCACAGGACAGTCCCCATAACAAAGAATTATTTGGCCCAATATGCCAAGGGGCTGAGGTGGAGAAATCCTGCCCCAAGGCCATGCCACTTTGGCCCATTCTGAGAGGTTATAGATGTATGTTCTATTTAGACCTATACTTCTCACAGGGCCACTAGAAATTAGTCAGTTTGAATGCCTTGGAAATGATAATCTGGGACAGTGTGAAGTGAAAAACTATCCTAAAATGCCCTCCCCTCTCCAACTAACACCTATTCCTTTCTCCAAAATGCAGGTTAACTGTCATCTTCTACAGGAAATGATTTCCTATTTTAGCATCACCTCCCCTATATGCTTACTCTAATAGCAGCTCTGATCAAATTATTTCCTGTTCCCTACCAGATTATACATTTATTGAAAGCTTGTTTTTTAGAAAAAAATCCTTGTGTCTTAACACCTACCAGAATGCTTGGCACATAATATGTACAACAACAAATACATGTAGAAGGAAAGAACAAGCCTGGAGGTCTGGCTTAGATTCTAAGTATCCAACCTCCAAATTGGATTTGCTCAAAACTGGTATGGGTGAGCACAACAAGCCCCAAGAATATCTAAGGATGTCTAAGGACCTGAAACTGGGTAGTGTTTCATTTTACGGTATGTAGGTTCAACAATATTGTGGTGGTATTTCTCGTCTACAAGAAGGTACCACCATGATGTTTACCTGATGATGCAGAGCAAAGACTATAGAGACCATAAAAACTGGTTGGGAACCTAGGACCTCGTGGAGAAGCCATGGTCAGAGCTCTCCGTAAATACCTTTTCTTAGGAGGAAGAGGGGCTATCGTGATGTGCTACTTTTATTGAGCGTGGCTTAGCAGCCTGTCTCCTTTCACTAAAGAAGAAGAGGTAGATTGACCTGAATGAGCACATAGAACAGGGTATTGGGGCAGCCCAAAATGTGTCTCTGCCAGTAATCTGCTCACACCAATACCCAGGTACTAATCTATCAAAGGGAGTGACTACAAGCAAAGACAATTCCTTGACTGGCTGCCTAAAGATTACACTAGAATCTACAAAAGAGAGGATGAACTAAATTGAGAATAATTTATAAATGTGCTTTTGTATTAAAAGCAAAAAATCTGGGATTATAACATGAATAGATATATCATGTTGAAAATCGGAAAAAGAGCACCTCAGATCTAAGCATATCAGTAAAAATTTGTACAGTACACAATTATGCAATGTAAAACAAAATGTATAATCATCCAGATAGCAAAATGCTGTTGACTATTACATTGTGCTGTTATTTGACAAAGCGTGTCAAATAGGATTTCAGCAAAATATTTAACACAATTATAAATAAAATATTCCTGACATGAGTTGGCATCAGGAAAAAAAGACAGGAACATTTCAGAACATTCAACTTTATTTTCCATTGACAAACACAACATGAAAAACATACATTTATTAAATACACAGACTAGCTATGACTCGAATGCCATCAAAATTTAGATGTAGTTTTCAAAGTCTCTTTTACTCTTTGTCTCCACAATCCTGAAGACCAGCCTTTAAAATATACTGGAATATGTGTTTAACTATGCTTAGGATAACTCCAAAAAAACTTTACACAGAGATGACAAAAGTATACCTTTCCACTCGACCAAGTGTAGGGATAAGAGGGTGAATAGGAAAGATGGAGAAACATATGCTTTCTATGCTGAGCTTTACATCATTGATTAAAGTGCCAGTGATTTCAGTTCTCCCTTAAATATACCACATATAGTACTTACACTCGTTTATTGTAAACAGATGAAGATAATCAGTGCCTATTTTTAACTTGTTTGTATAAAGAAATGTTCAACTTTATGCTATTTGTACATACACATTTGGCAAAAGAAGAGGGAGAAAGTAAAATATTTCATAAAAATTCCATATATATATATATATATATGGAAGGAAGAGAATTTAGCAGTCAGTGATGACTTGAGTGAACTTAACACTTGCTCTTACAGAAAAGAATACTGACCACTCCTTTCTTTGCCCTACTGACACTCCCATGCATAAAAATAAATGTGGTCTCTTCCTCTCTTTGATTCTGTGGAATGGCCTAAAAGGGTGAAGAATTTTAACAAGTTGCAAATGTACAAGGTTCCCTCCATGTCTTTCTTTATATTCTCTACACCCCCTTCCCTTGCCTACTCCACATAAGTACCTTTTCAAAAGTTGAAAGAACATTGGAGTGTATCAGTAAGTCATATGCATTTTTCTCTGTTTAACATTACAGCTTTGACTTCTACACAAACAGAAAAATATATAAAGAAACTATTTTCAAGTAACTATTGAAGTTTGGTAATTGACTACCTTTTGTCTAGATACCTGATTCACTTTCATTAAAAGGCCAAAATATTCTGTTTCTAAAGCAATTGACAAAAGAATTTAAGAGCTGCACTTTTGAAAATGACTTTAGAGGTAGAATCATCTCCACAATGCTCAAAAAGCTTGAAGCCTGATTTTGTTTCTCATGATGATCTCTTTCCTTCCTATCTTTACTCCCATAATAAAATCGTTCCATCAAAGCAGACTTAGTAAAAAACAGACTCTGATCTGTTTCATATAGTGAGGCATAAGCATGCTAGAAATACGAAGCTGTTCTCTTTCCTCTTAAAAACAATCCCAGTTTTACCAACAGTAAATATTTCTGTTACTTTCTCTCTGTTGAGAAAATGAATAAACAGGTTGGAGGCAAGGGTTTTGGGGTCACAGTCTCGTTCCTAACGAAGAAATATGTAATCCAGTAAATATTTAGATTGTTGATATTAAACTGATTGATTTAAAACATCTGAAAGAGAAAGAATTTCAATTCTCAATAAAGAAAATGAGTGGTATACAAATGAATATGGTGTATATCTGATTGAATTGTTTTTCCGGAGAATCAAAATACACTCAGTTTATGGTATCATCATGTAATGGTTTACAATTCAACTTGTGAAAATTATAAACCTTTAAATAGAGTCCTCATTTTAGGAATTATAAAATAGAGACTATATAAAATAAAAATTCTGTGCTCTTTTGTTCCTTAAAAGAGTAGGAAAGAGAGACAAGTGAGAAAGAAAATGTTAAGTAGCATGTTTGAAAATATCTTTCCACCTGACTTTAACACGAATTGTTGATCTCCTTGTGAAAAAAATTCCTTAATTCTAGACTTGTGGAAGTCTTTCTGAGAGAGGAATAGTCTTCAGTTTTCCCTTTGTCACTTTGAGAACAAGGTCACTCTGCACTATTCTATCTACTTTCTTAGTTTTACTCAAGGTGGACACAATCCAAAAAAGGCATTCAGGGAAGAAGGCATGTAAAAGATTTTACTTGATAACTATAGATACGAATTCCTCATAAAATTGAAACCTTTTGGGTGGGAGTAAGTCCGCTGAATATGAACTTTCTTATGAGATCAGTATCTATATAAATGATGCCAATTAATGGAGTTTTAATTTTAACATTTTCCCTAATTCTCTGTTTCATGCTTCATATGTGATCACCACCAGTTAGTTGTCTTAAAATATTGAACTGATACAGCTCTTTAACAAATGTGAGTGTGAGTTTTAGGTTGATTTTCAAATTTTGTAAATTGGCTCTATCAAAGTCTATGTTAGGAAACATCACAGATGTATGCCACCTCTTACCAGAATTTTATGCAACCCAGATAACAGTCCTCAGGACGTAGCCACAGTATTAGTCTTCATTTTTAAAATGATATAATCTTGCTCATTGAACAATTGTGCACATTTATTTAAACCTCAGTTGTAGCAGATTTTGAGACATATGTGAGCACAAAACGAGCAATAAACAATATCTCTGAAGATTTGGCATGGGTGTTGGTCTAAACTTTTCACATGCGTAAATGATAGAAATTTAAATTTTTCCACATTAAGCTTTTAGTATGTTCGCAGGAATAAATACTCTGAGGTCTTTCTGTGTCACTCATCTTCCGGTATCCTGTTTATTTCAAGAGAAGCTTTTGGGCTGTAAGTTTTTAAAAATAAGCAGGAATATATGTACTTAAGATTCCAACGATAAAATTTTTTCTACTTTTTGTCTCTAATTTAATCCCAATACAAAAGAACCATTAAGTGATTGTTGACGTGGGAAGATTGAAAGCTAATCAAAAATTTGGACTCAAAGCCAACAGATACATAAAAAGTATCAATAAATAAAAGGTCTAATTCACTTGAAAATCTATTATTAGAATATTGTCACAGATTGACCACCTTTGAAAAATACTGTTTTGTCTTGAGAGTTTCTAGTTGATCTAAATGCGAGCATGGTCCCAGGATCTCTTACAGTTAACTTACACGAGCTTCCACAATTTTATTCTATAACACAGTCGAGAGATCTTTTATATAATAAGAAGTGTTAAGTAGAAATAGATGTGCACATTTTGATTCATAGTCATTTAAATCTGTCATGATTAAACACATCTACTTAAAATATCTTGGTATACAGCATTAAGCAAATTTGCTAAATCTTAAGATAACACATTTTGTTTCTTCCATTTTAAATAGTTTTGAGATATCCGCTGCACCAATTTTCGTTGAAAAGCAAAATATTCTTATTGGATAGCACGTCATCCTTCTCTTCTATGACACAGCTCAGCTGTGATTTAGGAAATCAGCCCCGACCTGTAAAATCTGCAATAGCTGATTGTACCTTAATTTCTACGTTGTACTCACTCACTCACTCACTTCTTCCCATGTGGTTTCCTAGGCTTCTATTTTTTTTTTAACCAATACTGTCAAGTTAAGAATCATCATAATTTATGTGCACATATTCCTTTCCTGCTTAGATATATAAATAGATACACAAAGTGTGTGAGAATGAATTTAAAGGCCAATAAACTTAAACTTGGAAACACAGATTCTTCTGCAGTGTCTTCAGATGCCCACTTCCTGACCACATCTAGGGCCTCTGCACAACACCTCTGAAATCTAGCTTCAACTATCGTCCAAAGGCTGGAATCACGTGGGACTTATCAGATTTTCTTATCAGATTTGCCCTGGATGAACAAATGGCTGCCTAGATAACAAAGCACATAGCATTTACATACTTTTCCTTCTCCAATTCCTTTTCAACCTTGTTGAAAAACTGCCATTTGTCCACTCCTGCCATGTAAACCTGGGAAGAAATTTATTTTGTACTTAAGAATAAGTTTCAGGTTGTTTTGTCTTCATGTATTTCTGTGCTTTGATGAAAGTGGTATTTCTTGGACAGTAATCTCCATTACAATTTGGAAGTATCAGTTCCTTAAATTATTGATACAGATAAAGCACTCTGTTGTACACCAATATGCTACTACACATTTGAAGATAAATTCATATTTCTGTAATTAAATAAGCAGAAATCATTCACGTTATCAGCTTGAAGGACTATAAAGGCATGTGGTCTTTCGATCATAAGGCGGGCACCTCACCAATGCACCCTCGGTTTTGGCAGCCATTTATTCATTCATTCATTCATTGAATAAATACTGAGCTTTTCCTACATTTCAAGTGTTGTACTAGGTGCTGGCAAGGAAAACCCAAACACACTCATACCACTTAAATCCATACTGTGTGTGTCTGTCTGTCTGATTATGACCTGGGACCAGAGGACCATTCACGAGGTAAAGCTCTTTACTGTAACATCACTTAAGTGCACTTTTTTTTCTGGAAAAAGGAGGTAGCTTTGTCTAATTCTTCATGAGTGACCTGTGGGATAGTCTAATTCTATAGCGCAGGGAGGTTTTATAACAGGGCTTTAGTATTAGGTTATATACCATCATATTTTCTAAAATGCAGGCTACTGGAACCATCATGAATTACATAAGCACTCTCAGCAGATCTTGTTTATCCACTCAGTTTGACATGGTTATTCATAATAATAATAATAAATTGATTATTCCCGCCTGACCTAGGATGGTTTATATATTAATCAAATAGATATATCATACCTCTTAAAATCAATTATTCCTCAAATGCCTACTAAACACAGGGGAAAAAGGAGTTACTATGAAGAAGTATAAAATAAATCTCAAATTTTTTAAAACTAGGAATGCAATAAGGTAAGCTGTAAATTAAAATCTTCGTGAGAAAATGTGAATGAGTTTGCAAAATGAATGCTCCAAAGGATACAAAGAGCATTTTGTATAGATCTCACGTAAACGATTGCTATGTTTGTTGGGGAGGTTTTCTTTTAAGGGCTACTCTCAAAACTTAGTGTAATAATCTACTTGTGCCAAAAAGACATTAAGCTTAGCTATCAAGGTTTGTACACGTACAGTATAAGAAAAACATGTTAATAATAAATATTTAGATATAGAGCTACTTTGAAGACAGAACAGAGAAAGTGCTGTGAGGGGTCAATACTATTAATGTTCTTATCCTATAAATAGGCCAAACTATGGAAAATCTATATGGAACCTTCAAAATATTTATTGGTCCTGGAAACAGAGTTAGTATTTAAATATCCAGAAGACAAGAAAATACTTTTGGTGGAACGATCAGGGAAGATAATTAACCACAGCACCTATCTTTAGTTCTCAAATCAGTTCTTAAATAGTATTTTGAAAAATCACTTTACTGACTCTCAAGATCAGATTCACGAATCTTATCCAGGCTTTTAGGAATTAAAAAATGTATTCAAAAAGAAGAACATATAGTAATTTGGATAGCCACAAATCCTGTCATATTTCAAATAAATGGAATTGGCTCTTATTTAATGAGTAAAACTAATCACCAACACAACCAAAATTTAAACTTCATAAGTTCAGCAGATAATTTATGTATAATTTATGAGCAATATTTACATCAGTAACACTGAATATTATGGATGTATTTTTATCCTAATGCAACTTTTTGTGTTTTTTTTTTTAATCTTAATGCAACTTTTTAAAAAAATGTAAGAGGAAAAGAGTGACATGGAGAGAAAGACAGAGAATACAGAAGACGAAGGTCTTGGAACAAAAACAAATTTTTGCCTATCTCTCATGCTCTATGGATTCAATCCCCCATGTACTCAGTATACTGGAATATTAACTTTCCCCACTCCATCCTCACCACAGACCAAGATCATTTATAAAAAAAAGTTTTCATCTCATAATTAATCACATATTCAGCTCCAATGGCAGAGACCCAAAAACACTAGACTGTTAATAATATATTTTCCTTTGTTTGTGTTTCAATACTTTTGGCACATAGGGGATTATCTATGCTTCTGAGACCATTTAGCCTTATATCAAAATTCTCCTTCAATGCATAAACAGTGGCATGCCAGAGATGCCTAAATTCACAGTAAGGTTTATGGCTACTTTTTGCCAAAAGCTGTGAACATGCAAGTTGATTAGGTGTTCTCTTTCATGCTCCTGTCTGTATTATTTCATTGGATAATGAGATAGGCTGCCCTTTCTGTCCATCATTAGAGCAGCTGGAGACAGCATTTGCTACCTGACAAAACTTTCGAAGAAGGATCTTTCTTAGCAGCAGATAAACCCAGGGATCCAAGATCTGGTTCAGTGAAGCCAGGCGAACAGCTATTAAGAAGAAGTTGCATTCTTTCAGCTTTTCAGTGTGAGTCTTGCAGTGCTCAACTGATGTCTGATTGAAGATCATTTTCAACATCATTATCTAAGAAAAAGGGACAAATAATTGTTCCAAAGATTAACAAGGTCACACGCACCTCCTCTATACAGTACTTTGCACAGGGTTTACAGTAAATTGGTTGTGAGATTGAAATGATTAATTCAGGCAAAATTTACATTCACAGGACACAGCCCTGAACGAATACAAGGCATTCCTACAGATTTTCCCACATTTTTGGCATTTGACATGATGCAGCTTTTTAAAAAGTACACATTCTCAGGTTCTTGGTTCTTGGGCTTTAAGAAGCTTGAAATCTCAAAAACACATCTCAAAATTAGCTAAAGTCCTCTGTCTTGTCGCTGAAAGTATCCATAGGTTGATGCCCTGACGGAAACCAACACTTCCACAAACCAAAACATGTTTAACCTTAAACTTTAGTAGTTCTGAGAAGAAATTACAGAAAAAAAAATAGAAGCAAAAAAGGGGAAAATAATACTTATTATTAGCATTTTCTGAATCCTTACTATTTGCCAGGGCTGTGTCAAATTCTTCATACGCATTGAATAAACAATGAAGATAGTATTTTTACCATCTCCTTTTTACAACTGCAGAAGCCAAATTAAGCCTTGACGTACAATGGCTGAGCCGGACTTAACTGAGGTTTACTAACAGCACTTGACATACGCAGCTTCACTTTTTTTGTTGTTTTCGTCTCTTCCTCTTCACCATACGCACACACTAGAATGTAAACCCCTGGAAGGCAAGATTTGGGACTCTTTTTCCCCCCACGAGTACAATTCCCAATACCTAGACCAATACTTACTAGATAGTGCTCAAAAATATTTGTGAATAAATATATAACACATATGTGAATATATGACATATGTATAATATAAATATATTTATATTTGAATGAATAAATGTTTGTGATTTCTATAGAAGAGGGGAAAAAATGAAGGTTCATACACCTCTGAAAAGGTATTCAAGCTCATTAATAATTAGAAAAATGCAAATTATGAGAAAACAAGAAACCATTTTACACCCACTAGTTTGACAAAAATGAAGACATGAGGCTTTTCCAAATGTTAGCATGGGGGTGGAGCAAGAAGGACTCTTTTACATGCCACAAGCTGCCATGCGAACCGGAGCAACCACCTTGGAGAATAAATTGAGCGTTACTTCATCGGCCAGCCGTCCTATGCCTAGGAACATACCATCCTCACTCCCTGCACCAGGAGCTGTATATATGACTGTTCATTACAGTGTTACAACAGCAACAACAACAACAAAAACAGAAATAAGCCAAACACACACAGGTTCACATTTGCAAGCAAAGAAAGGTGCTGACTTTATAACTGGCTCCTAAATTCATCTTTCTAACTGTACACGACTATGAAGCACTTGAAATAGGGCCAGAACAAATTGAGATGTTGGAATATATAATGATTGTATAATGAAATTATAATATTTTTGGTATACTGTATCAAATAAACTATATTACTAAAATCAGCATCGCTTCCTTCTCTTTCTTTTTTTTACTTTTTAAAAAATGTCACTACTGGGAAATCTGAAATTATATATGGAGCTGGCATTTGTTGCTCACAGTACATTCCATTGAACCCAAGGCCTCTCTTGAGGCCCATACTTACTTGGATGTTTGTCCCTAGGTCATATACCTCAAATTGAAGTCAACATCCCCAAACATCCAAAACACCCTGGACCACAAACCCACAAACCCACAATCCCAACAATGGCGCTTGCTTCTTGTATAGTCATCCTGGCCCAACATGTCAGCTGTCTTTGAATCTTTCTTTTGCCTCATCCTCTTCAATGCCTTTTGCTCTTGTGCCAACCTCATCCTAGTTCAGCTCCTCCACTCCCCTGGATTATAGTTCTGATAGACATCAAGATGGTGCATACAGATGTTAACACATCACAGATTCAGCATCCGAACTAAATTCCAGCTCTGACCAAACCCTCACCAGCTACAAGAACTTCAACTTGGTCTTTTTGGACAAAATTGACCCACAGATTCTTTTTTTTTAATTTAACAGAGATAGAGACAGCCAGCGAGAGAGGGAACACAAGCAGGGGGAGTGGGAGAGGAAGAAGCAGGCTCACAGCGGAGGAGCCTGATGTGGGGCGATCCCATAACGCCGGGATCACGCCCTGAGCCAAAGGCAGACGCTTAACCGCTGTGCCACCCAGGCGCCCCTTGACCCACAGATTCTTAAATCTGGCAAAGGACACAGAAATTTCCAGGTTTCACTTATAGCACAAATTCATCCCCTGGGACTTAACCATGGTCCTTGACCACTTTACCACCTAATACCTGAACAAAATTATGGTTCTGTAAACAAATAAGAAGAAGAGAATGTGTAGACAACCTGCAGATAGTCATATATTCTTACTCCGTAATTTCTTTTAAGGAATTTTTTCCAAGGGATGTACTGAATAAAAGCAAAAACGGCTGTATAAATAAGTCAATGTTCAGTGAAGCAGTATCTACATTAGTAAGAAACTGTAAACACATAAATCTCTAACACCAGGAGTAAAGCTTAATAAAATATGACTTATTTGTATAGTGGTATATATAAGAATTGGGTGAAAACAGAATATAAGTTCGTGTATATAAAGCTATATTGTTATAATAATTAAATTATGTGAAATACATAGACTTGTGGAAGGCAATGGATTTATTACTATTCAACAATAACTTACCATTAAACCATCATTAAATTATTTTAAAAACTGTATGTACATAAAAGCATTTCAGTTAATGAAAGTTTTATTTAAAGGAAGTTGATGATAATTGCTTTCATTAATAAATATGAATTATTACACACCAATTTTTAAAAAATAAGTCAATCTACATCAGTATCTTCTGATGCGGGCTCATGGTCCTGTGAACTGAAGGCTACCTCTCCCTGTGTACACACATGGCTGCCAGAGATCTACGTCTCAGTTCTTAGAACCTGGGACGATGTTATCACGCGAGACAAAAAGGACTCTGCAGATATGATTCCTGGTAAGGGTCTTGTGATGGGGAGATTTTTCTGGAAAACCTGAGAATTTTACCCAGCTGTGGTAAGAAAGAGGGAGTCAGAGAGATACAACGTTGCCGGTTTTGAACATAGAGGAAGGGAGCCATGAGTTAAGGAATGGAGATGGCTTCTGGAAACCGAAAAAGGTAAGGAAATGAGTCTCCAATTCTCCTTCAGAGCCTCCAGAAAGGAATGGAGCCCCATGGACACCTTGATATTAACCCAGTGAGATTCATGTCAGGCTTCTAAGAGAATTGTAAGAGAAATTGGTCTTGTTTAAGCCACTAAGTTAATAAATTTGTTAGAGAACTGCAGTAGAAAACTAACACACCTACGAAAGAAAGAAAGAAAGAAAGAAAAGAAAAGAAAAGAAAAGAAAAAAGAAAGAAAGAAAAAGAAAGAAAGGAAGAAAGGAAGAAAGAAAACTAACACACCTACAGATTGAACTCTCAACAGATGTGGAGAGGGGATGGGGAGGAATTTGTTTGAAAATGGTTTACCGTCTCTCATAGATACAACATCTCAGCAAGCTTGTTTACTTTGTTCACTTTCTCAGGAAACCTTTTTTTTTTAACATTAAGTAAAAGTGAACTTCATCCCAACTGTTTAAATAATCTCAATTTCTAAGTTTGCAACATGTAAAAATGAACTCTTGTTATTCTAGTAGCATCAATTAAATTTCAGTGTGTTTGATTAAAAGGTATAAAATCATATTTTCAATAGTTTTCCTTTAAGAAAAACATACGCTTAACCGCTGTGCCACCCAGGCGCCCCAACATTTTCATTTTCATTTTTTTTAATAAAATAAAGTATTGAAATTCTCCAACTTTTTATAATCAGGAAAGTTAAAATCACTAATTAAAATGGGATTTCAGTCATTTTACACAGTCCTCCTTGATTATTTTAAAATTAGTTTTTATGGGGCTAATAATCTTAAATTATTATTAGGCTAATATAGGTTTCATATTCCTTACATTGATTAGTCCTCTGTAATTTCCCATAATTTACTATGGACAGTGCAGTGATTATGAAATTATGAAACCAAGCTCTGTAAGCAATAGCTGGCGCATGGGGAGAGACACTCCAGCTTTTCCCGGAAATCATGGGATGCGAAAGATGACAATAACTAGAATTAGAGGCAGTAAGCATGATATTGTCATTTCCAAATGGCAGCAGGAATGGAAATAGGTCTCCCAAATCCATCTAATCTTGAACATAAACGCAAATTAACATCCATCTGTTGATTTCCCAATATTTAAGGAGCTGAACAGCGATTACAATTTTTGCAAATATTTTTCAGACATTCAGACTGAAAGAAAACCTTTGACATGACTGTAGATTTCTAGTAGAAATGATTTTTCCTAGTAGTCCAATTCAATTCCTTACCCAAGGAAAAAAGAACAAACAAAAAAACTACTTTTTTAGCAAGTGCATGAATACTCTGCATGATTGCTCCTTCTGACCAGCCTCTCAGTGATCTGGTCAAGGGAATGGTAAGATGAATTCTGGTTGCCCTGAAAGGCAGCTCTTCTGCCGGCATCTCCCCCAGGCTCCTCGTGACTCTCTGAGGGCTCTTGCCTCTCCCTGGTTACCAGCAGGAGTAGAGAGCTCTTTTTGTACCCATGCTGACCAGATGCACAACTATATCAGTGTCCCCTAAATTCTCCATCCCTGCCTAGGGTCAAGGGCAACTACATTGTTCCACCTAAAGGAAAAAACTGATGTCTCTCTTTTCCAGTGATAACGATCTTTTAAATGTGCAAAGCACTAATCAAGGAGACAGTTCTCAATATTCTGCATTTGGATTTTGTTTTATTGCAGCAGGATTTATAACTACACATTTAAAAATCTTTGGTACTTCACTTCTTAATTCAAAAATACCTTGAGTTATAGGTCATAAATATCGATTGAAGATGATAAATGAGTAAACCCAGAAAAATTAACTTGTGGGGGAGGAAATAAAATTGTTTACTTGCCTTTAGGCTCCATTTTGCAGCTTTTATGCATTTCCTGTTTATTCCTAATGTAAGTGTGTAAGAGAACTTTCCTCACAGCCAATTTGTAGCTATGATGTTTTGTTTTTCATAATCCTCTGTTGTTAGGCTAAAGGAGAATAACCTGCTCTACGGGAAATTCCCTCTATCATTTGATAAATGCACTACATTATAATACACTGAAACCAGTCTGGGCCCTTTAAATCACTTAATTACATAATTTGAAGGATTATCATGGGAAGAAGCTTCACCCTGGATTTAAGAAATAACTGCAGTCTTTCCAGTCTGGTTACAACTCTGTTCTCCAGTTGCCAAATCATCTCAGCGTTCTACGCTCTACTGTTTCAGAAGCTTCTCCCGCCTTATCTAATCTGAAAGCTGAAAATAAACAGCTCATGAACATTAAAAAAATTACTAGAAGTCGTGTTATTTCATCTTTACTATTACGTAATTTTATAAAATTTTTCAAAACAGTGACTGCTGGCACTGCCACCAGGTGAGATTTTAGGCAAGCCACTTACTCTCTATGCTTTAGTAAACTCACTAGGAAACAAAAGGGCTGGCCCAGAAGGCCTCTTAAACGTATATATACACCTCTATGGTTAAGTTTTTTCTTATATGAGTTCTACGGCAAAGCTGGAAAATGAATAAGGATTTAATTTGAGAAAGAAAAGAAACTGAAAGGTAAAAGGTATAAACAAAAGACAAAATTCCTCTTCAGGAAAACCCCAAATGTATCTTTTGGAAAACAGAGGAGAGAGGAAAACTACAAAGTTAGAAAATGGACAAACGATTAGTACAAGGGCCTCAATTCATAAAGCTTTTGGGGAAGATTTTTTTAGAAGTAGCTGACATTGGCAAACAGGCTGACCAAGAGTTAGATACCCACCATAAATATGGCTCAGCTTTGCATCTAGGCTGGGGACTGGTTACCTGAGTTTGGATCTTAATTTCTCCCTTCTCTAAAACATGATTAATACATGCTTACCGAATATCTTCTCCATCTAGTAATGCAGCTGCAAAAATTACAATGAGATGAGAATAATTAAGGTCTTCGATATACAAAGTCTGCCTCTTCCCAAGCCCCGGGCTACTGCACTATTGCGTAGGCTTCCAGAAGAGAATGCTCTGATGTTCAGGAATAGACCAGTGGATGCTTGAGGAATACTAGGAAATAAATTTATTATCTATATGTCTGCTTTTCTTAAATTCCTACCTAGTAATGTCTTTTTAGAAGAAAAAACTTAAACTTTAAAGATGTTTGGTAATGCAGAACCATTAATCAGTAGCTGCATAGGGGACTGCCATATCCCTCCATATTGTAAAGAAGCCTGCAAACTGCCACCACTTTATTTGGTACATAAGAATTACCATCTCCTTTCAAGTAGTATGCATTGTAAATTCTGTGTAATTTGGCTCAGTATAGCTCATTATAAACGTTATGCCTAGAGAGATACCTTTCTATTAGAACAGTCAAAAAATAGCAGTAACTAAGTATTCAAATTCTGGCTGAAAGGGGCAAGGCAAAACTTACCGTATAAAAGTATTTATTCCTTGGATTATAGATGATAAATTAGCTTTGTGATATACATGTCAGAAGGGCTATCTTTATTACATTTCAAAACTTTATATCTCAGGTGTCAAGTGAAAGTTTAGAAAATATGTCTTTGTCAAGGTTTAAAGAACATTCGTCCTTTCAAATATTTAGATTTAAGATAGTTTTCTTTTTTCTGCCAAAGTACAGTTTCATTTAAACCCAGAACGCTGAATCCTATCACGCACTCAGAGATCCACGGTGTTAGTGACAATTACGGTGTTTTATGCTGACAGATGGTAGCTACTTTCGTGGTGAGTATAGCATATCCTATAAACTTGTTCAATCACTATGTCATTCACCTAAAACTAATGTAACATTGTATGTCAACTATACTCAAAAAAAATTTTTTTTTAAGAGTAGCTAAAANAAACTTGTTCAATCACTATGTCATTCACCTAAAACTAATGTAACATTGTATGTCAACTATACTCAAAAAAAAATTTTTTTTAAGAGTAGCTAAATGATNAAAAAAAAATTTTTTTTAAGAGTAGCTAAATGATTGAGAAGGAATCAGAGATGTGGGCTAAGTTTTTGTGTGCAGAGACAGTCACCTCTAAAGAAAATTAGGAAAACTGAAAAGACTAACAATAAAGCACAGGGCACAATTTAAATTATGGGATATCCACTGATTTGTGTAATATACATGTATTTCAACGCTGCCATTTAAAATGACATTTTTGAAAAATATTTAATAATGTGAAGAAATATTCAGGAATGTTAAAACTAAAAACAAATGTTTATTATGTAGTATAATCCAATTTTAAAAACATCTCCAGGTGGGAATTAGGGCAATTTTTATTTTCTTCTCTATTTTTTCTTTGTTTTCCAAATTCTCCACAATAAACATGTTATTTGCACACTTACAAAAGAAGCATTAAATGCAGAGTAGCTGGAAGCTTCAATATAAACAATAACCTATTAAATAGTTTATTGGTGAAATGTTAGTGTCACAATCCATCCTGGAACCATCACATGGTCATTTCTGTTTGAATTCTTAGGTAGTCGATGTGTGCATAATTTAACAACCAATAGGTAAACAGTCAGACACTCTATAATTGATCAAAGCATTTAACTTAATCATCAATTCATTATGGCTTATTAAAGGGAATGTAATGTTTAGTGGTCAGTTAGTGGCTTCTGTGATTCATGGACAGTACAGCCACCACGTGCAAAAGACTCCTTCCCTGTACCACAACTTGTACGTGATGCAGGCTGATTGTGGTTCTAACCTAATATGATAAATTCTTATTTAACTTGATCTCATGTCCAAATGACACTCTCTTTTGGAGCTATGCTGTGGGAGGACTGGATCTCATAGGGGGATCCACACAGACGTGTCTTGTACTTGGGGTGAACACTGGGTGAATATAGGCAGATTGGGGTCTCTCTCAATTCATGGTCCCCAACCTTCCAACCTTGTCTCACTCCCTAGTCACCTCTCTCTCTGTCTCTCTCTGTCTCTCTCTCTTTCATTCACCACAGTAGCTATCTCATACATTCTCCACTGTCCTTCACCTCACAGAGAAAACAAGCTGTCTAGGGCCCTCTCACCTTCTTACCACCAAGTTTGGCATCTGTAGCTAACCATTTCGCCTTGCCTCTTATTCAAATAGAAGAGGTGTCCCATCTCCTATCTAAGACTAACGCTCTATCTGGGCACTGAATATTATCCAGCATGATTGAATGTCAAAAGCTTTATTTTTTTTTTCAATTATCTCCTTCTTTTACCTTTAACTTTTGGCTTTTTCCCAGTATTATAATAACATATCTAAATTTCTCCTATCTTGAGAAAATAAAATCTTCTGCAGAATTCTCACCTCCCTACATATAGTGCTCCACAAGTTACAGCTGAATTCTCCAAAGAGTTGTCTACCTTCCTTATCTTCAAATTTATTCTTTAACCTACTACAGCCTGGCCTGAGTGCCCACAAATCCTCAAGAAGTGCTGTTCCCAAGGCCACCAACAAGGTTTCAAAATCCACTAGACACTTAAAAGTCTTTTTTTTTTTTAAAGATTTTATTTATTTATTTGACAGAGATAGAGACAGCCAGCGAGAGAGGGAACACAAGCGGGGGAGTGGGAGAGGAAGAAGCAGGCTCCCAGCAGAAAAGCCTGATGTGGGGCTCGATCCCAGAATGCTGGGATCACGCCCTGAGCTGAAGGCAGATGCTTAACCGCTGTGTCACTCAGGCGCCCCTAAAAGTCTTTCTTGAAACATTCTCTTCCCTAAGATTCAGGTTGCCAAAGATACAGGTTGCCATTTCCCAAATATTCCCAAATATTCAAGTTGCCATTTGACCTGAGTTTCTTACTAATTTCCCTGCTACCTCTCTGGGTGATCCCTCGCAGTCTCTTTTATGGCTCCTGTTTCTCTACCTATCTTGAAAATGTCAGCATTTTGGGGTTCTATCTTAAATAATGGGAGGTTGCCTCCCCTTCTTGCTGTGCATAAACTTGGTGGATGACCCCTTCTACCCTCATGACTTCAAAATCCATCTATGCACTGTAGGCTATACCTCTTTAAGCTCCAGACTGATTAATTTGGCTGCCTGTAGCACAGCTGTGCCTAGATGTCTTACATCAAATTCAACAGGCTCCAAACTGACATTATTATCTGCTTCAAAGCTGCTCTCCACCAATCTTCCCTAGTTCAGTGAACCCAGCTCTCTAAAACAGAAACCTAAGAGTTACCCTAGATTCATCTTGATTCATTTCTCTGAGTCTCTCTCTTGTCTTTCTCTACCTATTCTGCCTCATTATCCATATTCCTCACATCCAATCAATCACAAAGTCTCCCATTATCTTCCTAATATAGATTTTAAATCTATCATTTCTCTCATCTCCACTCCCATTGACCCTAAACCCAGACCACCACCATCTCTTGTCTGAACTACCACAAAAGTCTACTACACCATTTGTTACCCTCCATTCTGGACCCCTCCATGCTGCCTACAAAGGATATTCCTAAAACAGAAATTTTACTGTGATATTCCATTTTGAAAAGTTCCTCAATAGGTTCTCATTGCCCTGAGGAAAGCCTTTAAATGAACATTGAAGGCTCATCACCACTCAGCCCCTGCTGAGCTCACTAGCCTAAATTCTCACCACTCTTTACTCTCACATCTATATTCCAATCACCTTGAACTTCTCTGAGTTCTTTAAAAGTTCATCTTGCTTCTGAACTTCTACAAATCTGGATCCCTAGGTCTTATAACTCTTATTCCCTTCTCTACTTGGCTAATTCCAACTTATTTTTTGTGTAGACTTGAAATGTCAATTTATCTGGTGTTTCCCTTGCCAAAAGCCTAGTGGGTAAGTTTTAATATGGACTTCCCAAATTCTCTACTTCCTTTATTACCCCAAAATATTTTATAGTGCTGCTTGTTTTTAATGTCAGTCTCTCTTCATAGATAAATATTGTTACAAGAGTAGGGATTATTTCGGTCCTTTTAGGTGTATCTAAGGAAGCACCTAGCACAGAATATATTACATTATAGATTTATAAATATTTTTGAATTAACCAATGAATGAATGGTTGAAAGAGTACTGCCTCCCATTTGGGGGTACCAGATTCTAGAATTTTTATCTAATGTACAAATACACCAATATTTATCCCTATTCAAGTCTTTTTGTTGTTTTTGTTGTTTCTGTTATTATAATTAGCCAGGATAACAGGTTCAATTTAGGTACTAATGGACTTTAAGTACTTCTTATTACTCATGATTTTAAGTAGAATGTTATAGTTACAGCAGTAACCTGGAGGCAGCTGGAGAGCTAGGCTGTAGAATCAATAGGAGCAGCAAATATTTAAAATAAAACATACTGAATCTATAAGAAGGGAAAATTCTTGTTGTGTATTTAATAACAATTTTTCCAGAAATATACCTCAAGACAAAACCAAAATAAGACATGCATATCAACACCATCTTTAACGAGGCTATTTGCTATCAATTTATGATACGTAGTAAGTCAAAAGTTCTTTCATTATTATAAAAATGTTACGTGGGATTCTAGTGCTCCTTGCTTATAGAATTCTTGCCCACAAATATGAGACTGTATCTTATATGTATAGTATAATAAGTATTTAAAATACCCTTCAGAGTCTAACAGATAACACATCAATAATAGTTTAATTTACTTGTAAAATTCTCTGCCAATGTTAGGCTTCTAGTCAGCGTCAGCACAGGAACTTCCTAATGTATGAGTAATTCATTTTCTTTTTTCTAATACAAAACACATCCTCATAAAATTTACCAGCTTTCTTTATAGTTAACTTGTGGTATTGACTGTAAACCTGGGCTAAGTAATTGTGCAGTGCCAGAGCCACCACGGGAGGGGCTTAAGGTGTCATGTATTGGCATCACTTTTTCTTTGACTTTAAAGAGAACATTCTGTGATTTCCCAATCATGACAGGATGGTCAGTCTCCAATGCCTCAGCCTTTCGAAAGAGAATTGTGTTAACTGGGTTTAACCTGCATTGTTACTGCTTGTGTGAAAACACTGCAACCAAACATTTCTGCTGACCTTTTTTCCTTTTGGGTCTACCAAGTAGCAGCACTGAAAACATGGATTCCTGCAGCCCACTCAGCTCACTGCTCTGCTGCATTAACAGGTATGAAGGTATATAGTAAATGGTAAAACACTCAGACTTACTGACTTATACTAAGTACTATATCAATATTATTTTTGTCTTCTTCTTCTCCTTCTCCTTCTTCTTCAGATTTAAGTGTAATAAAAGGAAGCATAAAAGATCCATTCACTATTGTCTCCTAAGTACATGGATTCTAATTAGGAAGAATGTGGCTATGACACCACAAAATGGTAACTTGCTATGTCCATAGAGATACAGCTCCCTTTTTAACCCCATTGTTCCTTGAGATTTATGTAGCAGCCTTGTAATACACCTTCACAATCACGCCTTCCTTTCATGCACTATGTATGTGGCAGGTGAAAACTATCAAGTGCCATGTGTTATTTACATTACAAATGATAAACTTTATTTTTCAAAATGTTCTTCTGAAAAGACTGTGTTTTTTGTTTTCAGAAAATCAGACTTTACCAAATCACTTAAAGTACAGTTAGCACTTACAGTTTTGTACCAGGTTTGAGGAAAGTTTAAAGACGACTGAATTCACATTACATGGGATGTAGAAAAATGGAAACTTGTAACCTGTTCATCTTCCATGTTTTGCACCCTTAGGCTGCTTTTGTCTCATCTGTTGGTTTAGTTGGATTCATACCATTTGGTCCAAAAGCACAGTAACTAATAGGAACCAGAAGAAAGCAAACATGAGGAAGAAATCAATTTTTCCCATGACTCAGAAGCCAAATTCCTATGAAGACTATAGGTTCCTAAGAGAAAATAACCAAATCCTAACATCTGAATCCATCAGCTCCCTCTCTTCTTAATGTGTGAGTTCCATGAAAGTATTTTTACTGCACTATTTAGCTTCCTAGGGAAGATCTTAAGAAAGTAATTATAAAATTATTCCTCTTACTATCTTAGGGACTTTATTATTTCATTTTAAAATCTATATTTGATGTAAGTATTTTCAAAAATGTTTTTGCAGTAATTGGTGAATAGCTGTTATTGGCATTTCCAGCTCCTTACCCCACTGGACCAGAGCAGTTCTGTTTTTGTCTGTTTCTCTAAAGAGACCTTTTTAAATAGTTTCTCCAGCTGAAACAATTGGAAACTTGATGGCTTAATGCAGCTCTGTCCAAAAGAAATATAATTCAAGCCACAAACAAGAGCCACATGTATGCTTTTAAGGTTTATAGTAACTACATTTAAAAGAAGCAAAAAAAAAACACAAAAACCATGTAGAATTGATGTTAGCAATATATTTTAATTTACCAAATATATCTGAAATACTATTTCAATATGTAAGCAATATAAAAATTATTGAGATATTTTACTTTTTTGTACATAATGTTCAAAATCTGATGTGTATTTTACATTCTCAATTTGGAGTTATCACATTTCAAGTCTCCAATAACCACATGTGGCTAGTGGTTACCACAATGGACAATGTAGGTCTAGGGCTTTATACTTTTTTTTTTAGAGAGAGAGAAGGAGCGAGAGTGCACATGTATGCACGACCAGGGAGGGAGGAGCAGAGGGAGAAGGAGAGAGAAAATCTTAAGCAGGATCCACACTCAGCATGGAGCCAATGCAGGGCTCAATCTCACAATCCTGAGATCATTACCTGAGTCGAAATCAAGAGTCTGACACTTAACCAACTGAGCCACCCAGGCACCCCTAGGGCTTTATACTTTTTGAGGGCCCTTCACATATATTCTTTTAATTAAACTGCATAGGTCTCATCACGCAGTGTCTACTGTTGGCTGCCTACCCAACATCCATTCTTCCACCTCCCCTTCTTATCAGTACGTGTATTTTTATTGGAGTCTAGGTACTCCAGAGCTGACCTTATCACTAAATACTAGAATGTGTCTGGATCCGTGATGATGATGTGACCCCCTACTAGAAAATGAGAGCCAAGAAGACGTTCCCTGAGGATATCTGGGGAAAAGTTTCTACATTTTTGGGAGTGAGCCATAGAAAAACACAGCTTCTTAGTCCTGCTAGAAGTGAACTAGAAAGCATGTACACTAGTCTCCAATAATAAACAGGGGATACATTTCAAGACACCCAGTGAGTACCTGAAACCACATATAGTACCAAACCCCACACATACTGTTTTCCCTATTTATACATACCTATGATAAAGTTTAATTTATAAATTAGGCACAGTAAGAGATTAACAATAACTAATAATGAAATATAATTATAATTACATACTATAATAAAACTTATGTCAATGTGGCTCTCTGTCTCACAATACCTTGTTGTACGTACTCCACCTTCTTGTGATGATGTGAGGTGATAAAATGCCTACACGATGAGGTGAGGTGATAAAATGCCTACACGATGAGATGAAGTGAGGTCAATGATGTAAGCATTGTGACATATCGTTAGGCTACTACTGACCTCCTGATAATACATCAGAAGGAGATCATCTGCTTCTGGACCATGGTGTACTTGAACCATGGAAAGTGAATCTGTGTATCGAGGTGGAGGGAAGGTTGCTATACTACTGACCATCCTAAAACCTGAGGGGAACCAGCCATCAATAGGATGAGGTCAACACTGTAGACTGCCAAAAACAGGACAAGCCTTGGTCCTTGATGACAATGCTAAATTCTGGGTTAACCAACTCCAAAGGCTGCCCTAACTCTGGATTTGCGGTTATATTCTATTATTCTGAAGCTAGTATATTATATCACCTCTCCTAACAAATGAGGGCAAAATAATTACACTGAAACTTTTGAGCCTCTTTTGAAGCATTGTTTTCCCCTTTCTTTGTTATTTTTACTGTTTCCCTATTGTTGCTAAAATTCCTCATTGTTTCATTCTTATCCTCAGGGCACCTCCCTAAACATCCTTTTTTGGTTTTTTTCTGCTTCGGACACCAGACATTAGAGTAGTGGTTTCTAATGCTTCCACCCACTGCTTCTAATTAACTTCTCTCTTCCATTACAAAAACAATGGTTGTGTCTCCTGTTCTTGTCTATCCTGAAGGTAGTTTTTAATCTTTCTAAGAATTGTTATTACTAACAACAACATGGAAACAATAAAAGTAACACACAAAGGAAAAGGTATGTTTTCTAAAATGCTCACAAGTCGCACGGCATAAATAGTACACAATATTCATGAGACACAGCTGTCTTGGCGGCTCTGGCAATAAAAATACTTGGGTTTGATTTACTCAATACCATTCACAACTCTGGACCTTAAAGCAAGTTGCTTCCCCAGCAAGTGAAAAAGTAAAGCAAAATAAAATAAAGAGATATCATCCACCTTGAAGGATTTATATGAAGATGAAATCCATGTAATATATGTAAAACTTTAAAGGCCAGGATTTATACATCGATTTTCTGATTCCAAATCTAGTGTCTTTTTCGCTTCATTACAGTTTCATTTTTTTCATTTGTCCCACAATCACTTATTAAGTGGCAGCTATGGGCCAGGAAAATTTATAGACTAATAAGGCAAAGTCCCTGTTCTGAAGCCCTTTACAGTGTGCAGTGAGTCGGACAAATAAATGAATATTAACAAGAGGGAGGCCATACAGTTTAGTCATTTATCACAGTGGCTATAAAATCAGACAAATCTGGATTTGAAAGTCAGCCCTGTTTTTTGTTAGCTATGTGATCTGGGAAAGTTACTTAACATCTCAAAACCGCTTTCCTCATCTGAAAAAGGAGATAGCAGTATCCTTTCAGAGTGTTGTTGACAGAATGAAATGAGATTATGTCTGTGAAATGCTGAGCACAGTGCCTCCTATAAAGTAAGCATTTGTCTGCTGTGGACAATTGTCTTCATTGCCATAATAAATATTATGACAATTGTAAATACAACTGTGCATCATTAAGTGATCAGGGTATACACAGGCACTATGGAGTATAGAGTAGGGCATTTAAATCTGTCTCCAGGATCAGGGAAGCACTGCCCCCTAAAATAGCAGATACTCCTGGAGAGTTTTGAAAGACAGAGTTCCTACTGCTGAGTGGGAAATTGTGTGAATCATCCTAGGAACTGCAGATTGATTTTGATGAATGAAGGTAAGGATGCTGGGGGAGGCGTAGAAAATGAGTAGTAAGTGTGGCCAAATCCAGGATCTTAAGGATTGAACTAAGGAATCTGACGCCTTCTAATCTGGGTGAGAGAGTGCTAGATAGTAAAATGCCTGAATTCCTTGTGAGAGAGTCCCAGTGAGCACACTGAGGTTCGTTTGCTAGGGCTCTTTCTCTTCTCCACAATTATAAGAAAAAAAAAGATGAAAGTAGGTTTGCAAGACTCCCAATTGCACTATATCATGCTGCAAGTTTTAAAACTGTCCAAACAAATTTTCTAATTTTGACTGTAGTCAAACACTTTCCCACTAAGCAAAGAGAACTCAATAAACAGTTTTATTTGTTTTATAAATAGTTCAGTGAAAAGAATAATATTTGTGAATTGTACTAGCTGGAAAATGTTTGCCTAGTGAAACTTTATCACTGTATGTGAGTGTTCTAAGCCTGAAAAGATAGACCACTGGATGCAACTGATGTCGCACCTTTATGGAAAACACCTCCTACATTGTACGTATTGTGTTGAATGGAACCTTTAAGAGTTTATTGTAGGACAAGTGAAAATTCTCACCTTCTACAGGGATTTACACAGTATTCTCTAGAAAGCCAAGCTCCTAAGAAGGCCAATGAGTTAATGGATCAATGAGATTCTGCAGGAAATCCTTAATCCCTGTGATTATCTGACCCAGGCGATTGGTGTGATTTTTTTGACTGTTCTCATTCAATCTGTTCTTTTTTGTACAATTTCAATGAAGTAATAGGACAGTGTTTTTGTAAACCAATAAAAGTAGAGACAACCAATATGAAACAAAACACAGCACAAAAAAGCCTTGTGTCTACTAACTTCTAGGAGTATAATTGGGGAAAGTCGTATAATCCTTGGAATCTTAGAATGTGCAATTGAAAAACATGGATGAAGAACGTCACAGTGATAAACTGTTGTGAAGATTAAATTAGATAATATCATAAGGGGCTTAACACAGTAATTCTCAAGAACTTGCACGTCGAAGGCGTTCTGGAAATATGTCTTTTTGTTTGGTGCATCTCTTCAGCTTCCTGTCCCCCAGTCTCCTTTCCACTCCAATTCAGTAAGTGACAGGCACACACACACACGCACACACATCCATGCAGGCACATGCAGGGCTTGAAAGATACAGCAATACTGTCACAATGTTTCTAAAAATGAATTCCATGGTAACAATGAACCCTTACCTGTTCTTACTAATACCTCAAGTTTGAAGAACTTTTTCTGCATGTTCTAAGTGGGAGAGAAATCCCAGCACTTAACTTCCCACTATCATTTCCTACCTCCAACACAAGATGCTGCGAGTGCCTGATCCTTCTTCTGGTGACCTCTCGATAGAGCCAAGGGGTAAAAATCCTAAGCTATAGCAGTCAGGTTTGCACCCAGGACTCTGAGTCTTGAGAGAGCGACACAGAGAAGGGAGCTCTGAGATGGCGGATTCATCCCAGCAGCATGCAGCAAACTGTCTTGCAGCACGACCTTGGTAGTGTGGTCTGATGCTCAGCGTCCAGAATAGCCTGGGTCCTGCTTGTCTTCCAAACCTGGCCTGCCAGCTTCTTAAGGGCCCCATGAGCCCTTGATGTCCTTCTTCTATATGCCCCATGTGCCTGGAGTCAGAGTCTGTTGTTCGTGACCAAGAAGCAAGTTTAGGAATGAGACTGGAGCTCTGAAGTCGGAAGATATTCCCATGCTTCCTGAAACTGATCTACAGCATAATTTAATTAGAAATAGATGCTACTGAAAAAAAAATTCAAAATGTTCCCTAATGTCTTTTATAGAACAAAAGCTAATATTTAGAATTTTACTTCTGGATCTAGGCAAATCCTCAGTCTATTCTTGGAGGAAATGACTACCATTAATAAATTCAAAAACTGCCACCCAGCATGTTGGCTGTTAGCACATCTGCTGATTTATAAAGAGAAAGTTGCCAGATTAACATCAAAGCCAGACTACAACTCACCCTTTACGGCAACATCAAGAAAGAACTCTTTTCTTCGCTGGTCATCTCGCTACAGTGTTAATAGCGCGTGAGCTTTCAGAGCCTCATATGGCCACCTCTGTTCCATTGTAAACCTCACATTACCCTCTTCACTCACTTCTGGCCAATTCTCTGAGCCTAAATCTTTAATTGTGGCCTAACAAAACTAGTCTTTGAGGATGAAGCCGGGTCCTGCGACTTTATGTCATGTATAACTGTTTCTTGTATTCGCAAAACAAAACAAAATTATAATAAAGACGAAAGAAAGATGTTGAAACAGTACTTTGAGATGACATAATCACTGAAATATTGTATTGCTATGAAAGCGAAATGAAAACCCCACATGCAGACTGTAAATATAAACCTATTAACCAAAAGCTTAAAAATAAAACAAAATACCATAGGACTGGGCCAATGAGCTGCAAAGCTATGTCTTAAACTGATTCCTTAGAAGAAGAGCCTGAATTGGGAATTCTGACACATGGCAAGTCAAAGATACAGAAAGAGACAGTCCTGGCTTTAGTCTTCCAGAGGGCCACCTCCAACCTTGACACTCCTGCAATTTATGAGAATCAAGCAATCCTCTCCCTGTCTCTCTCTCTACTTTTAAGCTTAGCTTGGTCTGGATCTTCTTCTGGGGATCATGATTCTGATGACATCTTATTATTTCATAAGCAAACTTGCTTACTTCTCTTTCTCTGGGTGACTACTCTGATTTATGTCTCTGGGGAAAAAAATAGCACCCAGTAGATAGAACTTAATCCTGACTCTGCCCATTATTAGCTGTGTAAGCTTGCAGCAGTCACTTCCTTGTTAAGGAGCCAAAGGGAAAGCCTTTTGTGGAAAGAGAGCCACCTTACTACCAGAGGCCCAGAGAGGAAGAGAGGACCCTATTTCTTCTCAGAGTCACAGGGCAGGGATTAGAGGCATTTCAGAATGTCTTATAAACTCTATCTTCAAATCCCTTTGTGTGAATACATCCACTTCTCCAGCCCACTCCCCCCTCCCCGTCATCGTCTCTCACCTGGACAACTTCAGCACCTTCTCTCTGGTGTCCCTGTGCCCACTCTTGCCTCTCTGTAATCCAGGATCTTTTAAAAACATAAATCCAATAATGTTACTCCCATGATTCAAACCTTCCAGTATTCTCTTAAAAAAAACATCAAAACTCCTTAGCATGGCTTGATCCAGTCTGGTCTCTAGCACCGTCCTGACCTCACTTTAGAGCACTCCAGCTCCCTCCTTCTCACTTGCCTTTAGCTGCTCGAGCCTTCTTTCTCTCTTCCTCCAACACACCAGGTGAGGCCTTTGCTGTTCCCTCTGCCTAGAATGCCCTTCCTGTAGATCATCCATACCTGGTTCTTTCCTTCATTCAGGTCTCTGCTTAAATGCTCCTCTCAGAGGCATTGATCCCTGACAATCTACAAAAGTTCCCTAGGCTTCCTCTATCACATCACGCTGCTTTATTTTCTTAGCAGTGTTTATCACAATCTGACTTCTAGTGTTATCTGTGGATTGACTTTCTTCTTCTACTAGAATGCATGTTCCTTGAGAGCAGGGAACTCATCTATGTCATTACTATAGTTTCAGCATCTAGCACTGTGCCTAACGCATAGTAGATACTCAACAATCACTGAGAGCATAATGGATAAATGAATTCTATGTGGTCCTCAACTTTGATCCTATGTTCAAAATTAACAACGGAAAATAACACCGCCTTTTTTAGTCACAACCTCAAGTCTCTCTAGGGAATCACTCAGCAGACAACACATTCTGTGCATTCTTTGAGGAAAGGGCATACCATCGTTCTGTCGGGTTGTAACACAGTGCCTGGAACACAACTGATATTCAACAAAGTGTCACTTAAATTAATTGATACATCATGGGTTCTGCCCCTGACATTGTCTAGATATATTCATGCTATTTTGCCATTCATAAATTTAGTGGAACTCCTTGATACCTAACACGGAAGTATCATATAACTTAAAAAAAAATTGTCTAATTAAGTTTAGTATTGCTCCATATAAACCAAGGACTAGCATCATCAATACTCCAATTCAGCCAACAAAAGGGAATTGAAATTTTTATAATAGAAAGAACAACTGAAGATGAATTGAGCTATCTGAGGCACCATGGCTTGGAGAAAAGCGCTTGTCCTTTGACTCCCAGCTTGGCCACTTACTAGCTCTGTTATCTTAAATGAATCACAACCTCTTTCAGCTTTCGTTTCTTCACTGTCTGGAAATTGGAGCTAGTAAGGCCTACCTCTTAGGGTAACTGTAAGAAATTAAAACAAACAACTGTTGGTAAGATAGAACCCAGCATAGTATTTGGCTCTAAGAGAATTCTAAGTGCCTCATGAAAAGCAACAAATTTCCTGGAAGTAAAGGTGTTCAAAGCTTAAACTATCTCACCAAGAATATTTTAGAAAGATGTCAAACATTAGATGAGTTGTTTTACTAAATGACCTTCATAAGCCAAGAGATTTTATAATGTGAACCCTCTTATTTTACAAATATAGAACAGGAGTGTAGAAAAGCAATACAACTTGCCCAAGATGAAATACAAATTCCTATTTCTAATCTTCATGGGAATCTACCAAAGCACTTCTCTCTCCCTCATCCTTCAATCCCTTTCGACTCATAACATTTCTTAATATTCTCAGACATATTTCAATAAAAACAGACTCTTTTTTTGGAGCTTGGATTTATTTTCCACACTTCTTTTTTTTTTAATAATTTTTATTTTGTTATATTAGTCACCATACTGTACAACCCCAGTTTTTGATGCAACGTTCCATGATTCATTATTTGCATATAACACCCAGTAAAAACAGACTTTCTTACCATTCCTAGCACACCTGGTTCTATTTTTTCCTCTATGCACCTGCACAGACTCTGCCCCCTCTCCATTCTGTGCCAAACTATGTCCCTCCCTTCCTTCTAAGAAGCACCTGGGGGAAAGAAATTTTCTTTACTAATGACTCTACGTCTCCATCTGACCTCGGTATTTGTGGGCTCTGACACCCTGCCTCTCTAATTCAGGAAGCAAAAACGGAGCAATATTTCTTAATACATTGAGCAGATCAACTCACTTCCACACACAAACCTTTTAGTTGTTTTCCAACACACTTAAGTTGAAAATATAAACGCCCAAACAGAGTCCACAGGGTTCTGTATAGTTGGCCCCACCCGCCTCCCTGGCCTCACCTTAAAGGCTCTCTCTCTCCAGTATGTCCACTGGCCTTCTGTCCATTCCTCTGATGCTTCCGCTCCTTCCCATACTGATAACTTCACACACTGCTCTTTTTTCCTCTAAGTATCATCCCTCAAGATTCATCATAAGTGACATTTTTTCAGCAGACCCTCCTTAGCCACCCCACACCTCACCAAGGGATGAAGAAAGAATCCTCTTTGACACTCTCCCAAAGGACCTTTTTCTTGCCTTCGTAACATGCTTATTGTTTTAGTAATATATGTAAGGGGATACAGAAGCTACCCCCCATTTCTCTCTTCAGGTGGACAGAGGAAGTCACATTGGAGCAGACCTCACAGAATAAGAAGCAATTACTTTGGTAAATGTAGAATGAGTAGGTTGGCATAGTAGAAATTGGTATAACAAGAAAATCCACATAACACTCTTGGTACACACCCCTGATCACTTAGGAAGAGGTAAATCATCATGCTTTCTGGAAAAAAAAGGGGGGGGACTGACAGACCTAACCTCTCCTCCCAAAGATTTGAAGCTAAGAAACTTGGAGTAGAGTGACTTTGGCTACATTCAGTAAAGGGAAAAGACATGGAGAGTCTTTTTTTTTTTTTTTAAGATTTTATTTATTTATTTATTTGACAGAGAGAGAGACAGCCAGCGAGAGAGGGAACACAAGCAGGGGGAGTGGGAGAGGAAGAAGCAAGCTCCCAGCAGAGGAGCCTGATGCAGGACTCGATCCCAGAACGCTGGGATCATGCCCTGAGCCGAAGACAGACTCTTAACGACTGAGCCACCCAGGTGTCCCAAGACATGGAAAGTCTTAAAAGGAAGTTCATTGGAACGGAAAGGCAAACTTGTCAGGAGGTGATCTGAGTACAACGCAGAGACTAAGGACCCAAGAAGGCTGGTTCCAGACGTATGTGGCCTGAGGCCAGCTGCCCTCTGGGTCCATAAACCATACCATTGTGGTTATCCTCTAGGTAAGTACTGCTGAGCTTTATGGCTGTAGTTATGGGTGTGAATTACTGCGCTCTCTGACAATGGCACCCAAGCACAGACCTACTATAGCCTGGGTAGAGACATGCTCCAGCAGGGTGTCAGAACGGCAGTAGACCAGTAGCACTGCCTTTGGTCCCAGACAAGGCCCATCTGCCCCAGGAGCACCATGTGGCAGTGAGAGCAACCGTGGTAATGACCCATGAGACAGGTGACATTTATTTATTGGAATGATTTTTCTTCCCTGTCTGCTACGTCAGGAGGTTGAAAGCTTCATGAAAGAAAATTGTATAGCACAGATTGCACACAAGAAGTGTCATTCACCTAGAATATAATGTGAACAGTGCCCCCTAGAGTTACGTAACTGCTCAACACGCACAATCATATGAGACAGCCCTGGTCACTACGGTACCACCAGGGTGAGCAGAATAGCAGGCACACAGAAAGCCCTCAAAAAATATTTATAGAATGGCTGTATTAAAGAATGTGTGATATACTTCGTCCACTTGCATACATTTCTCTGCCTCTTTCGAGGAAGTTGTTGGGTGTCTTCCCTCATGCATCTGAAACAGTATGTCCACGAGGGACAGTTTTATCTATTTCAAGCCACAGGAAGTCAGAGCTGAAAGGAAGGTTAGAGTTGATAATGGTTTTATTTTACTGATGAGGAAGGGAAAACCAGAAAGATAAAGTGACTACTATCATGTGGTGGTCAAGCCTACACCAGAATCCCGGTCTTTTGCTTCCCAGTGCCGTATTCTCTCTGTGGTCCTCATCTACCTCTCAAGTCACCTTTTTCTGTTCTAATGAATCAGATAGGAGTGCTCACGAGTCAGGGGGCATTGCATCACTAACTGCCACTTGTGCCTTAAGACTGTTGAGGCAGAGGAACGCAGATGTCCGTGTTCTACCAGACCCGTGCACGGTGGTCGGCAGCAGGACATCATCAGGGAAATTCTATACATCAGGACCATGGTGAAAGCTCTACCCTACTATCTGGTGAATTCCCCCACATGCTTCTTATGTTTTACAATCTCTCTTTCAGCATTTTCCACATTAACAACATATTTCTTTTTCCAAATTTTCCTGAGTCACACCAATAGAAGCATATCCTCAACCACAGAAAATGACAGTTATAAAGTTCAGAAAGTAGGGGGAAAAGATCAAATCTACTTTCAGGAAAAAAATATTTTTTAGAGGGGCGCCTGGGTGGCACAGCGGTTAAGCGTCTGCCTTCGGCTCAGGGCGTGATCCCGGCGTTATGGGATCGAGCCCCACATCAGGCTCCTCCGCTATGAGCCTGTTTCTTCCTCTCCCACTCCCCCTGCTTGTGCTCCCTCTCTTGCTGGCTGTCTCTATCTCTGTCAAATAAATAAAATCTTTAAAATATATATATATATTTTAGAAATATCAAAAGATTTGTGAAAACTATATCTTTTAAATTACACTTGATTTTTTGGAGGGTCAGTAATTGCTTAAATTAAGTAGGCTTCTAGTTCTAACCTGACCTTCTATTTTTGTATTTTCAAGATTTTAAAAAATAGTACTGCTATTTTTACTTCTATTATATAACTTTTACCTAAATTAGCTAATTTCCTTCTTTCTAACAGAGTTAAAGCGTGAAAAATCAAGCCTCCTCTTCCATCTCTGCCACTATCTTTCATTTTTAGATTTATGGTTCTTCAAATTCCTATCATAAAAAAAGGTACTGGTAAAGTAACATTATACATTTTTAATAAGTGCCAAAATCACTCAATGAAATGTCTTTCTTATGAATGTTGCCCAAGAGACCGTCTAGGAGGGCCACTGGATGGGAAAATCATACTCTGTGCTATTTGTAGACTACAAAAAATATTAATGCCTTGTCAGGACCTGGTCAAATTGTGAGACAATTTACAACTCTGCAATTCTCACGCTTGGGCCTCATTTAAGGATTATGTAAATTCAATCTTAGGCTGTGAGTCAGTGGTGGAAATTCTGTTTAGCCTCAACATTAGTGATCATCTGCGAAGAGATGAGGACAACTGAGTCACCAGATCTACCCTTAAAAAGACTGCAGAACAATCTGACCAACGACAATAACGACATGCACAATTAATTCGACCTAAACATTTATGTGAGGACAGAGAAGAATATACAAAGAAGTCTATGACTGGAAAAACAGAGGGCACATTATAGACCCGTGGCAGAGGTCCTCAGAGGGTGAGGTGGTAGTTACACCTCCAGGTTTAGGGAAAGGGGAGATGGAACCCAGCATGTTTTAGATTTAGAGAGTTAATTAACTGACAGCCATAAAGGGGAAAGGATTCCAGAGCTGACAAAATGCAGAAGAGAGATGGTGGCACGGGGAGTGGAGGAGGGATGAATTATAATACCTTATAAAAATTTATGTACTTGAGGTTGACCGTTTTTCTTATTTTTTTTCTGAAAAGTTCCATTCTGCACCGCACATCTTTTACCCCCAGGGAACTATAACCAATAGAGTTGTGAAACATCACTTGTCTCTTTTCTTCAGTTTCCTGGGGGGAAGGTCTATCTGAACACAAGATATCAACATTATTATCCAGTAAAACATCATAGTAGTATTCATAATATTAAAGGGATATTCTCAATTATTCTCACATAGATTTATGTTGGTTTTTGTTACAGTCCTATGAAATGGGCTGGGTAGGTATTTTTATTCCTACTTTGCCAAAAAAAAGCAAATAGTTCACAAAGATAACAAGTAAATTGTCTAAAGTCACACAATTAATTGCTTATGTAACTAGGACCAGGTTGTGTCTTCTGATTTGGGTGCTTAGATATTCAAACAATAACCATATATTGGGCATACTTTGTACGCCATGTAACTATGACCATTCCAGGGAAACAAATAAGACACAAGACAGATACTGTACCTTGCCTCAGGAGGTCAATTAACCAATATGTCCAATGAAGTGTGATTCAGACTATGACTGGGAAATGCAAGGTAGGCACTATGGAACAAAAGGGCCAGAGCACCCAACCAAGTCTAGAGAGGATCAAAGAAGCCTTTTCCAATAAAGTGATTTCTTTTTTTTTTTTTTAAGATTTTATTTATTTATTCAACAGAGATAGAGACAGCCAGCGAGAGAGGGAACACAAGCAGGGGGAGTGGGAGAGGAAGAAGCAGGCTCATAGCAGAGGAGCCTGATGTGGGGCTCGATCCCACAACGCCGGGATCACGCCCTGAGCCGAAGGCAGACGCTTAACCGCTGTGCCACCCAGGCGCCCCTCCAATAAAGTGATTTCTAACTTGACACCTTGGGCAACCCAGGAAGGATGACTGCTCAGCAGCTATCAGTTGACCGCAGGGTAAAGTAGCCAATGAAAAAATGGAGAGATGAGAGTGCTGAGTAAAGAGCACAGAGAATTTTTTGGCACTCCATAATGCTACTTCTGTGTGTGTGTGTGTGTGTGCGTGTGTGTGTGTGTGTGTGTGGTGTTCGCCTTGCTAAAGAAGTCATTCACTGTCCAACTGGCATTTCTGCATACGAATGAATTACTATGTTTACTGTAAAATATTGACATATTCTTAGGGGTCAAGACAGAAGGGGAACCCCAAGGAAAATCAGGCTCCATTGGTTACCTTTTTTAATCTGTGGAAGTTGGAATTTTCTAAGGATAAAAGGTTACTTGAGAGGCCATTTAATAATCCTCAAGAAGTATGGCGGGAATTGAAATACTAACTTCCTACTTATCTCTATGATAAGGAATTGAGGAAAATGGAGTAGTCAAACTTTGACATGTTACAGTTGTAGACATTTGAGACTTAAGGCATGAGTGAGACAAATGTGGAACACTGGTGAATTAGAAAAAATATTACATAAATGTGGGGCAACTCGGTGGCTCATTCGGGTCCTCACTTCATGATCTCAGGGTCCCATGATGGAGCCCTGTGTTGGTGTCCATGCTTAGCACGGAGTCTGCTTGAGATTCTCTCCCTCTGACCCTCCCCTGCTCTCTCTCTGTCATTCAAATAATAAAATATTTTTAAAAAATACTACACAAATGTAATGAGTTTAAGGGAGCACTTCCCTCCCAGCTTCCCTACAATGCAAGGCCAGAACTGGAAACTGAAACATGACCCAGAATCCCTCACTACCACTCCTCAGCACCCCAAGGGGAATCATCATCTGTTACAAATGTGTGCAGTGCATATTCCTGAAGGTTATTCCCAGAAAACTGAACCCGTGGAAACTTTCATAATTGATTTCTTGACCTTTACACCTTTTTCAAAAGAGAAAGGCCAATGAGTCACAATTATGTTACAACTCTAGGCCATCTGAATTTCTTCAAATAGAACGGCTTAAGAACTGTTTAATTCTTGGCTCTCTCTGTTATACTCAAAATAAAAAATCTGCGTTTTTTAAGCCCTGATTTATCTCATTAATCTTCAAGTTATATTGGTTTCTAGATATATCATTTAGATAATCCACCATCACCATATGTACTCTGTCTAAAACCCCAGTGACTCAGGAGCCCATTCTTACAAAAAAACAAAACAAAACAAAACAAAACAAAACAAAAAAAACCCAATTGGCTATCCAGTCTCCTTTCCAAATTTCCCATTCCTGTTCATTGAACCATCATTCTTCCCAGTAAGAGAACTTGAGAATAACATAAATGGGAAAAATACCTTAAATGTCTATTGGTCCTACCTCCATACTTCACAGATAAGAAGATATATAAGTTGCCCAGGGCCCACTATTAGAGCTAGAACTCCTTTCCTCTACCTAAGCAAAAACAAACAAATCAACAACAACAAATACTGAAAATAAATGAAATCTAGTTCTAATATTCTTTATACTTGCATTTTTTGAATGATGTAGAAAATAGTGACAATCTTACAGGATGTAGTTAAATGGGAAAATGGATGTGAAATATTAACTGTAATGAAGAGGATAGATTCAGAAGAAATATTTGTCAGTAAATCACTCCTTAAATCAACCATTTCTGATAACTTTAGTTCTCTTTTACCTTTCTTTCTCTGACTCATCTCTTCCCACTGTCTTTACCTAAAGCCCTAACTGACTTGCAAAAACAACTCATAACTGATCTCTCTTTCCCATTTTCCAGTCCAAATCTATCCACACACCACAGCCCTATCAATCTTTTAAAAACTCTCTTCCCTATTCAGAAACCCAAATAGAGGTCCTATGGTTTACTTGCAAAAGAACGCCGTCCTCATCCCATGTTCATCCTAACAACCTCAATCTGATTCCACAAACATTTTCAAAGCATTTTTCCCATGGTTCTAGTGGATGCACTCTGTTCTGGTTTCTGGGCACACTCACTCTCAGCTGCAAGGTCAAGCTCTGTCATCTCTCCTCTTCCCTAAAGTCTACTCTGCTAAATTCAGATGGACATTCCTCCCAGAACCAAAGGCACTAATTACATCAGATCTTGCATTGTTCTCTAATTGTTTCACTCATAAATGTGGGGATTCTGCTTCTCTGAACAGATTATAGCTCTTTGACCAGTTTTCAATAATTCTACTTAATATCCCTTCCACAGCACCTAAAATGTATTGTAATAAACAAAAAAAGTAAAGAATTCTGAATAATCTCATCTCTCATAAAAACAAATTAGACAAGATTTTTCCTATAATGCCAATTCACATGCGTAATCAGTTTCCCTGAAGCAATATCCTAAATAAGGCAGAAATTTACAGGCAGAGAAAATTAGCAATTCCATAATACTTTTCTGTACTATAAACAGGGTTACCTCTGTAAATAATCTATCGCATATATTTATCATATGTGGTATATTTAAGGCAAGTTTCATTTGTCAAAATATATCAGTGATTCCTTAAATTTAAAAGAAGTCACATCCACATCCACTTCCAATAAGCATCCCTATTTGCATTTGTGGATACTGAGCAGAATTCACAGGCTCAAGACTAAAGGCAAAAGTTTCTACGGCTGTTTTTACCCAGTTCCAAAGTCATAGAAGATAAACTTTGTTCCTCAGACCTCACTTTTCACAGTATTAGTTTATATTTACTATTTTTAAGAGAGTCACAGTGTTAGCCACCTTCCACCTGTTTGGGGGAGGGTCAGGTTTACACAAACACAAAATGTACTCATGGCTTTGGTGAACTATACTTTGAGGTGATTCCTGTTTCTGGAAACTTGGCTATCATGTCTAATAACTGGACAATTTGGTGAATTTGGTTCATAAAAAAATAAAATACTAATAAAAAGTCAAATAGATTGCATTGCTGAGTCAACTGGCTGATTCCAGTAGGATTTGATGCCACATACAAAGATAAAGCAACCCTGAATCGTAGATCACCCATCACAGTGACATCATTTCCCACTCTATTCTCAATTTCACATCTCGCATTGTATTTGGTGAAGTTTCTGGGAAAAAGAAAAAGTAAAAAAGTTTTGTTTGCTCCATAGATAAAGCTCTATTTAAGTATTTATGTAGCAGAAACTTGTTGCAGGTTGGACGTTTTCTTATTATGGTATCTCTTCTCTGCAAGTTTTCCAACAGTAACATTGAATATTATTATAGTTGTGATAGTATTCAAAATAAGATATACTCAGGGTCCTTTTAAGTAAGGAGTTTGAATAATTAGATCAGTATCTTATGCCCAACTCAACAAAAGCTAATAAGGAATCTATATTTTTCTATAGTTATAAGACAGGTGTAAAAAAGATCTCTCAGTTCAACATTAATACATTAAAAATTCAATTCACTAAGCTCTAGTGTTTTTATTCTTACAATTCCCTAACCTATTAAGAAAGTGGTTTTGCCAGTTTCTTTCCTCTGCAATAACTTTTTACTGCGGATCTTTCTGAAGATATTTGAAGGTTTAACTTCAATGGTGCACAAAACAGAAGACAGACTATTTCCTTTGGTTTAAAAAGTCTACTTTGGAAACCATGAATTTCTCCTCTTTGATGTGATTACATGTTGAATTTATTTCATTTTAAATTTACTGTTTTTATAAGAACCAAATTAATAGAGTGTCTGATAAAAAGTTGCAAACCAGTTAACATTTTTTAAATGCAGAAATTAAATAGGACTAGTTCCAAATATGTCTTTCTTAAGAGAGTGAGTTTTGCCCTCCTAGCTTACAACTTTCAAAACTGATCTAAATTCTTAGGGCTACCATGCCCGTGGCATTAGAATCAAAATTTTGAAATGAAAACACACTACATGGTTTCTCTGCGTCTGGTTAACTATATAGGTAAGCATTTTCTTCATATGATTTAACTGCATTTCTTTTTGGATATAAAGTGTGTGATAAAAGCAAACTCAAAGAGCAAACTCAAAAATATAAAGTGTGTGATAAGAGCCAACTCAGGCTCAAATGACAGCTGTGAAAAATTCAGATACTCTGTTTGCCTTTAAAGTTATGTTAATTACCACATTAATAAAATGTTTATTTTTTGAACTCTTTCCCCTTTCTGTTTAGCCACCTATGTACCCCCATTCCTCAGCCATACAAGTAAATATGCCTAAAATTGGTGCTGGTCTTGATAAGCCATGGTGATGACATCAGCCTGAGTTCCAGCTCCTGGAACGCAGAACCGTGACCACACAGTGACTTATGAGCAGCTAGGTCCTGACATAACTCTCCTTGTCACCGCATGTCCCTGATTTAAAGCCAAGACTTGTGCTCTAAATATACTACCCCAGTTAAACACAGGTATTCTAGAATATCTGCTTTGTCAAATGCAGGGGAGAGTGGGAAGGAAAAAGGAACCAAGTTTCTGTTTTTAAATAGAAGGAATTTAAAACTAAATGTGGTGTACAGCAATGTCAATATACATAATACCACTGAATTGCACACTTAAAAATGGTAAATTTCATGTTATGTATACTTCATCACCAAAAAGAAAAGCTATAGGAGAGTCCATGTCCATGGATCTCAGAAGTTTTTCACAACTGTCTAATAACTTTCCAGGTCCAATATATAATCTGCTCTAACTCTGCCACAATGACCAGGTCACTCTTTCTGCAATACCTCCTTAGTAAGCCAGGCTGCTTGGAACCTAAACAAATATCCATTCATCAGGTATTTCTAAACAACACTTAGTCACAGAAATCTCTAGCTAAAAGTACCACAGAGGAAAATCTGGAAAGTACCGAATAAGACTGGATGTTATACAAGGAGCAAGTGTAAACATCACTTGCTCCCAGGCTTTGCCCCTCTGTGAGGAGCTAGGAAGTACAGAAACCCCTACCATCCTATCTCAGGACTGACCTTGCCACAGCCCTGCATGTTTGGCACAAGGACAAGCAAAGGCTGGTCAGAGAATTCCCAGGCCTTGGGGTCTCACTGACTGAATGTCGGTTCAAACACTCCTAGAGGGTACAGCACCATTCCAAAGAGCCGAGGCAGGCTGCAGCAGCAAGATGTATCTTCCCTCTCCCGTTTCCAGTCAAGAGTGAGCCTGCAAGAAAGGTTAGCCCAGCTCTGCTGGGCAAGTGCACACTGCCTCAGAAGCTGCGAGACGGCTGTGCCTGCCTGCTGTCGCACGTAGGGTACTTCCACAGATTGAAAATCGCCTCGGCTTGCAAAAGATATTTGAAATAAGGAGAAAACGCACAGCACCAGGCTAAGGTTGTCATAGCCATTCTGCTCCTACTGCACCTATTAGAAACCCGTATCTCTGCCCGTGCACTCAGATGACAGCTGGGCATCCTCCTACTCTCTCTGATTAGAATGGGAGCAGCCCTGTGGTCTCCAGTTGTGCATAAACAAAGCCTAATACGATGCCTGGCATTTGAAAGGTGCTCAGCAAATAAATGAGGAGCTCAACTCTGAAGCCACAACCAAGATAGGGGGACAGAGGCCTCTCCAATCCTCTGTGATTGCAAACACACCCTGCAGGTGCTGCCACATCCAGGGGTTTCCTTTGCCCGCCGCCACGCACGCCCACCCTGACCTCCGCACTCGCTGGAACTACGTACCAGCAACGGCGACCAGCAGACCGACAGCACGCACATGATCCCCATGAGCTGGATGGCCGTCTCGGTGGTGATCCGACCCCACTGGGCGCCGGACTGCGACGCCATGGCCTTGGCCCGGCAGCGGGACACCAGGGCCTTAATGGTGGCCAGGTTACAGGCGAAGGTGACGGCCAACGCCGAGAGCCCCAGGAAGGCAAAGGTGGAGGCGAAAAAGAGGTTGCCCCAGTTGTGCGAAGGGCTAGTCCCGTTGCCCCCTCCCCCGGTGCTAATGAAGCACCACGTCCCTGGCCACTGGATGGTGTACTGGCCTACGCCCAGCACCGGCAACAGGGCGAAGACGAGCACCGCCAGCCACACGCCGAGCAGCACCGCGCGGGTGGCGCGCGTCTTCATGTGGCTCGCGTACCAGTGTGGCGCCCGGATGGCCAGCGCCCGCTCGACGGCCATGGCGCTGGCGATGAAGAGCGAGGAGAGCCCAAAGACAGTCATGGTCAGGCCGAAGAAGGTGCACAGCCTCCCCGAAGGGTCGAGATGCTCCCAGCGCTGCTTGGACAGGTACACGACGATGACCACCGGGCTGGTGAGCAGTTGCCCGACCAGGTCCGTGAGCGCCAGCCAGCCAATGCACAGCAGGAACGACTTCTTGCGCTTGCTCTCCCGCCGCCGGTAGCTCCGCGACACGAGCAGCATGGCCAGCGCGTTGCCCACGAAGCCGGTGATCAACATGGTGATCGGGAAGGCTACCGACACCGAGCCGCAGTCCTCGCGGGGGTCCCGGAAACCCGTGAGGTTGCCCTGCGCCGCGGCGGAGCGCTCGGGCGCCCACATGCCCGGGTAGGAGTGGTTGAGGCGGGTGCAGAAAGGGGCGCTCCCGTCGCCCCGGGTCTCCTTCATGTTGGCTTCGAGGTGAGGAGAGGACGGCGCCCGGAGAGCAGCAGCGGGAGCTGGCGGGCGGGGCGCGGGCGGCGGCGAAGGTCGGTGTCCACCCGGACTGGGGCTAGGGCTGGGCTGCCCTCCATGATGCGGGGCGTAGCCGCCGCCTCACTTCTTTCCTCTGGCCGCGGCGCCTGGGCTTTCAGGCAGCCGCGCCGTCGGCTCCGGGAAGCCTGTCGCTCCGAGGCGCGCGAGGTGCGGGCCCCTTCTATAAGGCCGCGGAGGGCGGGGCGCCCGGGGGTGTGGGCATAAGCGCGCTGGGAGGAGGATGGAGAAGCAACTGCGCGCGTCTCTTGGCTGCTGCGTGACCGCTGTCCTGGCCGCCTGGACTGGAAACTCCCAGGAGGACTCCTTGCTCCGACTCCTGGCCGGACGGGACGCCTAGTCAGTCCTCCCTTCCCTGCGCCGCGCCTCCTCCCCTTCTCTGTCAGAGGAGCGCCCGTGGGCGGCCCCGGTTAAAATGTCTCCCTGCGCTTCCAGACCCTAAGCAAGTTGCCAAGGCCGACCTGAGCGCCCGCCCCCTCCTTACCCATCCACCGACGCTAATGTAGGGACCGGATCCTCCTCCGGAAGCTCTTTTGTAACCCTGGCAAGTGCAACTCACCTGTCCCTGAGCAATCCAGGCCAACCACACTCTGCGTAGCTGAATGTGAACTTTTCTCCCTTTCTGTACTTTGGGACTCCAGAATGATCGTGAGCCGACCAAGCGGCTCTGTTGCCAGGGGGCGCTCTGAAAATACAAAACTAATAGTGCTTTGAGACAAGGGAATACATAAAGGGGAACAAAATCAGAGAGTGGAATTCAAAGATGAAATCTCAACTACCGCTCTCCACCTAAAATCTCCCTCTCCCCCCGTTAAAAAATTAGCTAGGGCTAAAGTGGCTAGAGGCAGGTGGCAGCCACTTGCAAATCTGAGATAATGAAATCAACTGCCGCCAGCCTCTGGGAGCTGGAGGGACTGGGGTGCGGAGAGAAGCATGCTCTTCCAAAGCCTCCAACCGTTCTCCAAGCCTTGCCCATTCTCATACAGTTAGGATTAGAAACTGTAGTTTAGATGTTAAGAAGGTCTTCACGTTTAGTGAAAATGGGCATAATTGTCTAGTAATATCTTTTATTAAACAGATATTTAGTTTTCACAAGCCGTTTCCTGTTTTATCAGAGATCTTCCAAGGTCCTGTTGCTATTCTTACTCCCCTTTGACGATGAGGTCCTGAGGCTCCACGAAGTTAAAGGATATGCCCAAGGTCTTCCAGCAATTCTCCAGCCTCCGTGTTGTTTGCATGGATACCATAACCACTCTCAGCAGGTGAACATCAATAGAAACATTGTTCCCACATTTTGGAAGGGTCTTGTTTTTTCTGCCTCTTCACATTGTCCAGGAAATGAAAAGATTTTAAAATATTTGTAAATTTCATTTTCCTCATATTTAAGAAAATTAAACCTCATCATATAGCTGTATGAGTACCATTACTCAGACTTCAGATAGACTTCTCGAGCAAGCTCCGTTATTTCCTTTGCCTTTCCTAGCTTAGTTGTATCTTTTTTGGCTGTAAATGAGTGGTAGGTGATGAGAATGGAGTATGTTCTCACATTCTTTCTTCCTGTGCTGTTGTACTGATTCTGTATGACAGCTTGAAAAATATCATTATAGGATTTGTATAGCTTTTAATTTTTAAAATATTTTATTTTTGTGAGAGAGCTAGAGAGCATGAACAGGTGGGGAGGGGAGGAACAGAGGGAGAAGCAGAGGTGGACTCCCCGCTGAGCAAGGAGCCTGTTGTCAGATTCGATTCCAGGACCCTGGGATCATTATAGGAGCTAAAGGCAAAGGCTTAACTGACTGAGCCACCTAGGCGCCCAGATTTGCATAGTTTTTAAAGGAGAAAAGCAAAAATGTAATTTAAACTTCATTTTAACAACATGCTTTAATGATATTATTATTCATTTTGTGTTTTGATGTCTTTTAAAACTTTTTTACACTTTTGAATTTTCTCTTTTAATTTTTTAGAAAGATTATTTATTTATTTATTTGTCAGAGGGAGACAGAGCACACACAAGCAGGAGGAGGGGCAGGCTGAGGGAGAAGCAGGCTCCCCACTGAGCAAGGAGCTCCCCATCCTCCTTGCTCTGCAGGACTTGATCCCAGGACTCTGGGATCATGACCTGAGCCAAAGGCAGATGCTTAACCAACTGAGCCATCCAGGCGTCCTGTGAATTTTCTCTTTTAAAATGTCATATTTCTAATGAGAACAACAGCTAAGAAGGAATAGTAAAGTGGTTTACTTTTTAAATCTTCCCCAAACTTTTGTCTTATTAATTTGAATTAATCTGAAACCCTTAATCGTGAAAGTTTTTTTCTAAAATGTCATTTTAAAAATGAAATTGTTATTGATGTTATTATTAGATACATACTTTATGTAACGCATTTGGATGAAAGTACATATCAAATTAAATATTTCAGCAGTGAGTCTCTACTGTAATTATATATTTAAAGACTTAAGACTTTTTCATGATTCATACAGCAAAGAAAGCAAAGTTGATGTTTCCCAGTTACATCAAAAATTATTCTCATCTTTATGAATATTTGACTTACCTGAAAATTTACTTTGCCCGTTGCAGTGCATGTTGTAGCTAACTGGACTTTGTAAGAGTAACGAGCATCGCATAGTATGGAAGAGTTAATGTTAGACTCTTTACTCACCTCTATACCAAAGCTCTAAATGTGTTGCATTTCAGATGTTTTGTGTGACACTTTCCTCCTTTCAGCGATTTGCTTCATCTTACTGTAAGTTGTCTGCTTTGTAGTTATTTACCTTATAAACTAGTGATTTAGGGAATCTGAGAAGTCACAGAATTGGATACTGCCAGTTGGATTCTGGTTGGCACCTTTTGGCGTGGAAGTGGAACCTGAATTGTGTTGATCTGAAACACCAGCACCCTCTAGTGACCAACCTAATAACATGCTGTACGCTACAGTAAAGAGAATTTCTAAATGACAGTTATATGCTTTACCTAAGGAACCTATGCTACCTTTCTTAGGGATCTGCTCATTAATACATAACTACGGTCATTTTGTTTTCCTTTGAGTACACAAACTGTCATGTCTGCTTAATCAATAGACCAGTGGGGTAGTAATGTTAGAGTCAGATCATTGAAAGACCACATATTCAAATATTTTTTTAAAATTTAAGTATATATTCACCCATTGAATATTTTTAAATTAAATCCTTCTCTAGAAATGATTTTAATCTACAGATTTACTCCCCCGTGTATCTTACATTTTTAAAAAATTCATGTGTATCAGTATTTAGCTAGTATTGATGAATTTATTCTGCTACTTCTACTGAACTTGTATCACGAAATCTTAAAAGAGACATGGTTACAAAAACAAGATTGATAAACGGGCCCTTGGTTACCTCATTATGGATGGAAAATATCTGCAATTCTTAGTCCATAGATCCAACTGCTAATTTCAGCATATTTTTAAGTCATTCATTCATTCATTCATTCAAGAAATGTGTATTGAGCACCCAGTCCATGTCAGACACTGTACCAGTTGTTAGGGGTATAAAGGAAATACATGGAAGTCTACATTTATAGAGTTTATGTTTTAGACAAAATTCTTGATTTTTAAAATCTGAAATAACACAAGAAGGGAGTGCTAATTTCAGTGGTTTTTGTGATTTACTATGGAGGTAAGATCTTATATAAAATCTAATTTAAAAATTTATGTACAATTTTCATGAAAAACTGGAAAAATATGTACAGTTTTCATGATCAAGTGAAATTGATCTCAGGAAACCAAGGTAGATTTAAACACTCAAATATCAATCAACATAATCGCCATTTTTAACAAAATAAAGGAAATGCTTGAAGTCTTCATTAAATCAAACATCTGGGTACACTGAGTCTCTTTGTATTGATTGCATTTTCTTCAAAGTTTTCTTCCTGCTTCTTTACATGCTTAGTAGTATTCAGTTGAAAACTGCACATTGTAGTTAATATACTGTAGTGACTACAGATTCTATTGTTTTCTTAAGAGAATTACTGATTTGGTCTGGGGTGGGGGGTTTGTGGAGGAGGAGGTCAGATGGTGCAGTCATCCATCAGGTGTTTCACTTGCCTGGATTCAGACTGCCAACTTTTCGTTGAATCTGTCTCTTGTGGTACACAGCTGCTCCTATCTCTGCTCTGTTCTCATGGTTTCTCACGGCTGCTCTGTGGATTATCTACCCTATACTACATAATTTGTCGGTCAGCTAGTGATGGGGACCACCCTCTCTGTTTTTCTTGACTTACAGGGCTTCTTCTCTAATTTCCAGCTGCTCTGCCAGCCTTGGGTTGTGCTCTGACATTTCAAGCTTGTAAAGCTTCAACTTTTTGCCACCTGAGGTGCATATGAGGGGAATAAAGTCATTTAACAAAAACATCAAAGTCATGGACGTAGTCTTGAGCAGTTTTAAGACTAGATTCTACTCTGGCCTCTGCTTGCTTTTTCTCCAGGCTTCAGGGGGATTCTCTCTCATGTCTAGTTTACACGTGTGTGTCAGATGACTGCACCATCTGACACACATATTTGGGCAGAAGTTCTCTCTCATTCCTTTTACGGTTCTTATCGTCTGGATTTTCTATTTAAATTTGCAGTGGTCTTTTCAGCCTTGAACTCGTCTCTGGCACTTTTTCACCAATGAGACTGATTTTTCCACCACTGATATCCCACAGACATAGTCATGAGTGTTGGGCATCACCCTCAGTCCTAAAGGCCAGTAATCCTTAATTCTTACCCCTTTTAGTTATAGAGTTTTGTTGTTGTTTTGAGATTAAAATCTTCTCCAATTTATGTATGTATGCTTTTGAACGCTTTCCAGTGAGTTTTATTTGTTTTAAAATTTTTAACCAGATTTTATAATTGTTATCTGTAGGGCAGTGTGATAACAACATAAAGACAGACATATCTGTTCAATGAAACAGAATACTCTACCTACCTATATTTATACACTTGTACCTATACAGGTAGATATATATGGCTGTGTGTGCGTGTGTGTGTACAGAGAGAGAGAGAGAGATAAAAGAGAGGTTATATACGTATGAATTCAATTAATTTTCAACAAAGGTGTTAAGATAATAGTCTTTTCAACAAATGTTACCAAAAAAATTGGATACCTATATGAAAATAAAGATGAACATAAACCTTATCTCATGCCACACAAAATGGACTGTAAATTAAATGTAATTATACTTAATCTTCTAGATTAAAACAGGAGAAAAATCCCTGTGACTTCTTTGGCCGCCCATCTTTACTGGAAGTACTTTTGCAACTTGTCTTTTGTTTTTAACATTTAACATCTGATTATCTCTTTTGGTCAGTATGTATAGAAATTCTTCATTCTTCTTAAATACCACAAATAATCCAAAAAATTCTTTCTGAAGATTTGGATTATTTACAATTTCTGCTATAAGAAGCAATGGTGCAGTAATATTCTTGTATATATTGGCGTGTGTACTTGTAGGACTTACTTTTTACATGATAAATCCTTAGAAATGAACTGCTATACATGAATGACCCCCAAATTTATATCTGCAGTCTATTATTTCTTTGAACTCCAGCTTCATATATCCAACTATTTGTCATTCCATTTGGATGGCACATAGACATCTCAGAGTGTTCAACTGGAACTTCAAATTTTCTTTCCCACTGCTGGTTCTGTGTGAGTCTTCCCCCTCTCAGAACACAACACTACCGTCCACTTGCTGAAGCCAGAAATCCAAAGGCCATCCTTGAGTCTTCCTCTTCCATCAGCTCTCCCAATCTATCATCCAGTAATACTAGTTTTAATTCAAAATATAGCTCATATACATTCACTTGTCTCTGTCTCCTCATCTACCACCTGGTTCAGGTCACTACCATCTTTTACTTAATCTACTGCAATAGTTTTTTCTAATTGCCTTGATTTTATCATTTTAAATTTTATAACAAATTAAGCTAAACAAAAAGTTTAACTAGAATTTATATTTTAAAATGCTAAAAATATCTTCATCTCCCCTTTTCACTCCCAAAACCAATATTAACAGATTGAGATGTATTCTTTCCAATTTTTTTCTATGTTCATGCAGATTATTTCTCAAAATATGAGTTTCTGCTTTTGTTTGCCAGCACAGTACTGTCGTCTAAAATATTTACAATCTGATAGGTGAAATGTATTTTATTGTTAATTTGATGTTAAATCTATTTCCCGGTCTATTAACTTCTTTAATTGCTTTGTACATTTTCGTATTGCATTGTCATATGCTATTAATTTTTAGGAGTTCTTTGTACAGAGATCTCACCTTTCATTTTCCTAGTCACTTGCCTTTTTAACTTTTTGTGTCTACTATCCTACGTAAAAAATTTATTCAGAAAAAAATGCTCATTTTTTCCTTTATGGTTTTGAGGATTCCTGCTTAAGAAAATTAAGGTCTCAGGGGTGCCTGGGTGGCTCAGTCAGTTAAGCCTCTCTCTTGATTTTGGCTCAGGTCATGATCTAGCCGTTGTGGAATCGAGCCCTGCATCAGGCTCTGCACTCAGCATGGAGTCTGCTTCTCTCTCTCAAAAAGTTAAGGTCTCTTCTTGATTCCTAAACCCAAGTTACATTCTGAAATATTTTTGCTTTAACCCAATAGATTTACATTTTTTACTTTGTAGCAAGAGGTAATGAGGTGGAAGGTTAACTTCCTTTTTGAAGGACTATCATGGGGGGCAATTATTAACAGATTTGCTGTAATTTTGTTTCTATGCTTGGGGTTCTTATGTGCTTCCTGCATTTGTTTAAGTTTCTTTTCAGGCATGTGCTGATCATGACTTATCTGAAGACGAGGCGGACCTACTAGGGATCTCCACGTGCGCGCTCTTCCTATTATTCACCATACGAATGAATCTTTGTCCTTTCTGTCCTCCCCACTCCATCTCAACTCATTAAGTCTCCACCCAGGAAACTTTTGGGATGTATCCCAAAAACCCAAAGGAGTAAGGTGGAAGCTTTCAATAGGTTTCACCTTGCTTGTTTCCCTTTATCAGATTATCAATCACTGTTTTCCATTCTTTTAGTTCAACATTACTGAAAAATCCTGTTTAATACATTGTTTTGGGTGGAAGGGTAAACCTTGCCAGGAAGCAAGTTTTCTGCTCATTTTTGTTTTCTTTCTACTCCATGTTTGATCTATTTTTGACATGAAAACTTAGATATTGGTTTACCTTTTTTCCTAACATATGCTTTCAAAGTTACACATTTCCCTCTAAGCCCTGCTTTAGGCGAATCTGATAAATTTCCATTGTCATTTGTTCTTTGACATATGGGGATGTTAAATCCAAACTACTTTCTAGTTTTGCTATTGAGTTCTAGCTTAAGCCCACTGGACAAATATGTCCTGTGCTATAAACCCTTTGAGAATCGTTATGGTTCAACAGTCTGTGTGTATTCTATGTGCAGTTGCTCAACGTAATGTTTTGCAATTATCAATTACATCAACTTGACCATGTTTATTCCATATGCTTAATGCTATTGTCACTGAGAAAGCTATTATGAATTCTTACACAGATATATTCACCCTTTCAGTCCTAACATTTTGAAGTTATTAGACTTTGATACAGAATGCTTTATGAGAAGCCGGGGCTTAAACTCACTTCCAAATTTATGATGATCATCTTAGTGCTAAATAACCTTCTTATCGGGGTGCCTGGATGACTCAGTTGGTTAAGCGGTTGCGTTCAGCTCAGGTCATGATCCCAGAGTCCTGGGATCAAACCCCATGTGGGGCTTCCTGCTCAGAGGGCAGTCTCCTTTCCCTCTCCCCCTGCTTGTGCTCTCTCAAAAATCTTAAAAAAATATTAATATTGCCACATATTGGTTACTATTTGCTTGGTACCTTTTTTCCCATCTTACTATCAACTTGTGTTCTTATCCTGAATCCATCTTAAAGATATAATGGGATTCTGAAAATTTTAATCCAGTGAGATAACCTGTAATTGGGGTGTATAATCCATTTTAATTACAGATATAGTTTAACTCGCCTGATGTAGTTCATGATTTTAAGAAAACCTTTTCCATTAGCCATCAGGGAAATTCAAATCAAAACCACACTGAGATACCACCTTACACCAGTCAGAATGGCAAAAACAGACAAGGCAAGAAACAATTGTTGGAGAGGATGTGGAGAAAGGGGATCCCTCCTACATTGCTGGTGGGAATGCAAGTTGGTACAGCCACTCTGGAAAACAGTGTGGAGGTCCCTTAAAAAGTTAAAAAATTGAGCTACCCTATGACCCAGGCATTGCACTACTGGGTGTTTACCCCAAAGATACAGACGTAGTGAAGAGAAGGGCCATATGCACCCCAATGTTCATAGCAGCATTGTCCACAATAGCTAAATCGTGGAAGGAGCCGAGATGCCCTTCAACAGATGACTGGATTAAGAAGCTGTGGTCCATATATACAATGGAATATTACTCAGCTATCAGAAAGAACGAATTCTCAACATTTGCTGCAACATGGACGGCACTGGAGGAGATAATGCTAAGTGAAATAAGTCAAGCAGAGAAAGACAATTATCATATGATTTCTCTCCTCTATGGATCATAAGAACTAGGATGATCGGTAGGGGAGGAAAGGGATAAAGAAAGGGGGGGGTAATCAGAAGGGGGAATGAAACATGAGAGACTATGGACTATGAGAAACAAACTGAGGGCCTCAGAGTGGAGGGGGGTGGGGGACTGGGATAGACCGGTGATGGGTAGTGAGGAGGGCACATATTGCATGGTGCACTGGGTGTTATACGCAACTAATGAAGCATCGAACTTTACATCGGAATCCGGAGATGTACTGTATGATAACTAACATAATAAAAAATCATTAAAAAAAAGAAAACCTTTTCCAATTATCAAATTTTCATTACCTGATTTTTCTTAACTTTTTGTTGTACCTTCTTTCATGGTTATTGCAGAAACTTAAATATGCTTCCTTGACCATTGAAGTTTACCTTAAATCAGTATGAAACTTTCACCATTTCTTGAAGAATGAAATCTTAAAATGGTTTAAAATCGCTTACTTTCTTCCTTATCTTCCAGGTTTTAAGCCCAGCACATCAGTTACATAACCCCAAATTTAGGGCTGTATTACTTTGATCACACAAAGGCTATAACTTTAATCTGCTTAAGCAGGCCTTCTCACTGTCCTTTTCCCATCAAGAAGGTCTTTCTATTCTTTCTCCAAGAAGCAGCCAAACTTATGTTAAAGCTAACTAGGACTATTTCAAACCTTTCAATATTTCCCAACTGTTTTTAGAATCCAATTCAAATTCTTCTCTATGGCCCAGAGGCTTTGCATGATGGAGTCTCTACCGCTACTACTTCATGTTATGTTTTCTTTCTTTACTCATTATACCTTACACCACCTTCACTGGCTATCGTCTTTGAACAGACTTAGCAACTCTGGTACAGATCTTTCAGGAATTACTCTCCCAAAGATAATTTGCCTCACCTTTAGGTCTTCTACCCACCACTCCTTATTTCCTTCATGGTACTAATCAAAATTTGTAATTATCCTGTTTTCCTAGTTTTGACAGAAGAGTCACTAGAATACCTTGCTGTTTCCTCATGTAATCATTAACTAGTTCACTGCCAAGCATGCAGTAGCCTCAATCAACATTTGTAAATAACTGAATAAACATAATGCTTCAGTATGTTCTAAATACTGACATTGGCAAATCACCCTCTAAAAGGCCTGTGCTACTGCATGTAGCACTGGGTGTTATATGAAAATGAATCATGGGACACTACATCAAAAACTAATGATGTACTTTACGGTGGCTAACATAACATGATTAAAAAAAAGGGGGGGAAAAATAAAAGGCCTGTGCTAAATCATCCAATGATGAAAAAAAAAAATAAGGATCTTAAAATGAAGAGATCATATAGATTCAAAAAGCCAGAGCAAATGCAGTAAAAATGGCACTAATGACAAGGGTGTAATGGTGTGTTAAATGTTCAGTCTTTGTAATCCTTGAACAAGATTTTACATGTGAATTACTTATAAATCCTGGTATTTCCTTTCCTTCTTTGCCTACATAAGAAATCAAATGTAGAGGAAAGTTTGCTACTTCCTAATTGGCTTACCAAACTCGTAAGTCTAATTAAGAGTTCATGTCAGTCATCATTTGCTCAAAATGTTTATAATGGTCAGATACTTGATTTAGATCTTGATATGAAATGCTTTATGAGAAGTCTGGGTTTAAACCCATTTCCACCATTAAATGGGGGAAAACATAAAAACACAACTATTACAAGTAAAATGTCCCAATCTGTCTCAGCACTTTTCCATCCTAGGGTTTTAGTACTGCAAACTCTGCAGTGCTGCATATGTAGCCTGGGAAGTATGGATATGGGCTTTGTATCTGGTAGCCAAGTGAACCACTTCTTGACCTTTCCTTTTCTGTGATCCTAACGCAGCAACAATGGCAGTTTTGAAAGTATGACATATAGCAATGCAATCTTGTAATGCTAATCACACAACTTACAAAGGTGCAAATAATTTCCTATTCTCTGATTACTGATATCACATTAAAATTCTTAAACTCTAACCTACAATTTTTGATTACAAGAATGCAGATGATTTCTCTGCTCAGAATTCTACCATTCAGGCAACATTTTCAGGTTTGAAGCCAACAGGTAGATTAAAGAAGGAATAATTTCACCATGAAGAGTAATATAAAGACTTATCACTTTTATCTATCCACGATTTAACACTCCCATTTTGTATTTATTTTCATGTTTTCATGTCCCTACTGAGCAAATAAGTTGTAAATCACACACTTTCCTCCTAAAAGCCAGTGTTGAGTCCAAGAAAATGTTCAAATCATTTTTGCCAATAATATGTACTTCAGTGGTGTAACTATCAAGCAGTGATATATTCTAAGCTATTTTCCACTAAAGTTTTTAAAAAGGCTTGAAACTGTATTTTTTTAAAAAAACTACTTATTAAATTTGGTTATACATAGTGCATGATATGCCTACTGTTCTAAAGACCTACATTTGTTGACAATATTTTAATATACACAGAATCATTTTAAACTATTTAATCTGCTCTTAAACTATTTAATCTGCTCTTAAATCAGAATGATAAGGCAAACTACATTTTAAACTCATTATTTTGCAAACCATGCACCCCATTACACTTAGTTCAATGATCATGCAATCTGCAGGAACTCAATTTACCAATTTATAGCAAAGTTGCTCCGGTTAATATTTTTGCTGAGGCTCATTGGGAAATAAATCAGTAGCTGACCAAAAGATATTACTTTCAGCTTAGTATTTTTCATTGCTTTTGTCATTAAAAAAAAAAATCTGAACAGATTTCAAAATGTATACCAGTGAGGCTGTTGTTCCCAATTCTATCTTGTTTGCAATAAATACAAACTGCATCCTTTAAACACAACACTGAGGAACACAGCTTATTTACATGAGATTTCTAGAGATTCTATAGTCCAACGAAGCATAGCTGCATTGGTAACTTCAAAGTTTTCATAGCTTATGAAGAAATGGTCTCATTAAACTTTAGAAAAAAACTTCTTCTTGAGACTTAAGTTTGGGAATTAATTTTCATGCCGGTTAATCTTGCAAAGATAGAACTTCAGAAAAACACCAGCAATTAAAGAATTATTTCTGATAAGAAAAACATCCTACATTAGTACCGGAAAAGACAACTGATCAAAACCTCTTATGAAACAAAACCGCTATTAACGGACTCCTTTGTCAAACACTGCGTGCTTGCCAGGACAAAGTGCTGTTTAAGAACTAGGAATGCTGGGTGAAGACAAGGCCTCACAGGAAATTCACATAATTCCTGTGGAAACTCAGAAGAAACAGGGATAGCATCCCAGCATTCTGAATTGAGTCATGAAGGCCAAATGAGAAAGTGATAATAGGGGTGTGTGTACGGGGCATTTCAAGCATAAGAAACTTGCACAATGATGAAAATCTATCACAAGTGGTTCAGGATGGCGCAAGTGGCTAGTGCCTGAGTTGTGGGGGAGGAAAAGGTGTGAATGCTGGAAAAAAATAAATGACCTCTTAATGATATGTGAAAGGATTTCAGTTTAATCCTGAAAGCCAGGAGAAGGCACAGATTTTAAGCAAAAAAAAGATATAAACAGATTTGCTTATCACCAGTGAGGAAATAAACATTTGAGCATTAGTATATATGAAATAACATGAGTAGGGGGAAAATAAGAGCCAATATTTGCAGGTTGGAGATACTCAGCCTTTGTGATGACCCTGATAACAGCTAGCTGTTTCATCTTTGGGTAGGTACAGTACCTTTTTGCTCTGAGTACAACTTTAAGGTCTTAACTCATCGTTTTCAGTGTTCAGTGTGGTCCCATTTAATTCTGACAGATTATGAAGTTCCTTCTTTCTCTAAGTCTTCCCAGTCATATTTTTGGTACCCAATACAAGATCAAAACTTGAGCCTTCGCAAATTAGCTCACATTCATTATAAACTTCTTCAAATCTATTTGGGTCAATTCAAGAGTTTTGCTTTCATTCAAGCAAAACTAATTCTTCCCATTATTATCACTTTATTTCTACCATAAAATATTTTATAGGCACTCCCCCACTGAATTAAGATAATGGGAAAAGGGCTGTCCTATATATTTTTAGCTCCAAATCCAGTCCTTTTTACACCCTTGACTACTACTGTATAACTTTCCTCATAATCTTCCTAGGTATATTATTTAGGAATTCACCTGGTTGTTGGAAATATTTTCCTTATGCTAGTAACTTTTATTTTGCTAAATATGTACATTCAGGAACTATCAGATATTACATTTATCAGTGCATGCAATGCTATGTAAAGAAACCACATTGTTTACTGGTCATGCTCAGTGACTACAAACTTGGTTCTAATAGTAACCGGATCCGTCGCTCCTGATAATTGTAATTAATTGTCAAGGCTCCTTTTTAAAGTCAAAGTGCAAGGCCCCTCCACTCCTCACCCTACCATGATGAATCTAGATCCCATTCCTTCACCTATTTGATGGTACCTCTCCAACAATTCTTCCCTCCCTCCTCCATCATCTACTTTATTAGTTCTACTGGAAGAATGGAGGCATGTCAAAAAAACCACAGGAACCAAATCTCTAAGAACTTCCCCAAGGCCAAAGCTGGAACAATTTGAGCAATAAAGCATTGGACTATGGCCTAAAGTATTAAAAAAAAGTATGCCTGAGTCCATACAGATACAAATGGAAGAAGTTTTTTTTTTTTTTTCAGAATAATTCCAAGCAAGTAGATAAGCCTTCCCCCAATAGGAGTTTAATTCCCTGATCTCCACTCTGAAGGTGGACTATACTTAGTAACTTGCTTCCAAAGGATAGAGTAGGTTAAGGGGCAAATACTAACTACAATGATGAATTTGGGCAAATCCAGATATTATGTACCCCAGATACATGATGCAAAAGGCACCTTTTCTCTAATATTCTAACTTACCCTTCTCCCAGTCTAATCATCAGAAAAACCAGACTAACTCAGAATGGGAGATATTCTCCAGGATACCTAGTCAATATTCCTCAAGGCTGTCAAGGAACTAATGAAAAACTGTCAGACCAGAGGAGACTGCAGAGATATGACAACTAATTGCACTGTGGTATCCTGGACTGCATCCTGGAACACAGTAATGGAAAAATGGTGAAATTCACATAAATCTGGATTGCAATTAGTAGTAATACATCAATACTAGTTTCTTAATTTTGTCAAAAGTACATGGTAATGTGTTAAGGATGTGTTAAGGATGGTGAAAACAGGGTGGGGGGTATACTGGAACTGTGCAATTTTTGCAACTTTGCTGTAAATCTAAAGTTATTCCAAATTAGCATGTCTGCCTATCCAGCTACCCACCTATAAATGACTGAAATACACTCTTACCAAACCACTAAGAAACCCTTGACCATTTTGAATATTTACCTTCTGAGACAAATTATTTATTAGAGGTAAAACTGAAATTTTCCATCAGACTTGGGGGTAAATCCCCATTTAGCCATTCTTGTGGCTCCCTTGGACAAGTTTTAAATTTCCTTAAGTTATAACCTTGCTTTTTATAAAAAAGTTATGTAAAGCTGACAGGGAGAACCATATATTGCCTGTAATCTCTTACTACATACCTTAAACTGTCTTTTAATTAAAACTGCCCACTCTATTTTGCAGTTCAGGAAAGCTACAAGGTCATTTAAAAAACATCTCATGACTATCAAAAACAGGGGGCGGAGTGGAGAAACTCCCTGCCTTTTTTTTTTTTTTTAAAGATTTATTTATTTGACAGAGATAGAGACAGCCAGCGAGAGAGAACACAAGCAGGGGGAGTGGGAGAGGAAGAAGCAGGCTCATAGCAGAGGAGCCTGATGTGGGACTCGATCCCATACGCCGGGATCACGCCCTGAGCCGAAGGCAGACGCTTAATCGCTGTGCCACCCAGACGCCCCAACTCCCTGCCTTCTTATCAACATCTATGCACTGGCTGTGGAAGCCAGAATACAAAGGTAAGAGGGGAAACAATACTTGTTTTACTTTTATAATTGTACCTAGAGATGGTCTTGTGTTTATAATTTGCCCTGAACTCAAACATTAGATATCATTCAAATATTGTTTAGACAAAAGGATTCTAAATGAGAACTTAATTTAGCAGTTAAAGAGGACTGTTGTTCAGTGTTAAAAAGTCAAAATTTTAAGTTAATTCAAGCAGCACAAATATGGAGTGCTATTTTACCACATGAAATAAAGTGTGTGATGTTGTGGTAGGAAATATTCAACAAATCTGGGTATTCTTCATTAAAAAGAAAGTCACAAAATTTTGAGTATCTAACGTTATAGTTATAGTTGATCATGACTTTGGTATGTTTTAAACCAAGCATTCCTGTATAAACACAGGGTGATGTTATACAAAGGTAAATGAATATAAAAGAATTTAAAATGCACAATAAAAAGTAACAGGACTGTAATTAGCTTAAAAATGAACATTCACTCAGAGCTTAAAAATTCTAATTTATTTCTCACAAATGCCACTTGATGCTTGACTCACAGCTTTATTTACATTTGTCTACAGCATCATTTCCTCATGAAATGAACTAGTACAGCTTAAACCAAATGAAATCATAATCATCTGAATTGTCTGTAAACTATTAGCTAAATTTATAACCTTGCATTTGCTTAGTACAGCCAAAGTTTCAAATACAGAAAGCACAAGAATAAACCAATGGTAACATGTAGACTCTAGAAGATCATCTGGGCAATTTAGAAGGTGGACTTTCAAGAAGTCTGAGGCACAATTACAAGAGAGTAAAAGTTCTTGTGCAACCTACAGTAAACGTAGCAAAGAAAATTAAGACATAAAAAAAAAAAAAAGGGGAAGTTCACTGTAAAAATATTATCAAAATACTTCTACATAAGATATTTTGCTTTCCTCTTTAGATCAGTTGAGAAAAATCACTCATTTTAAAATAAAAAACAAATAATTTTGTTTGGTCTGTCTACTAAACATCTTAAAACTTTAAAATTTTTAATTGCAGTAGACAATAATTTAAAATTAAGGAAAAAAACAGAAAGTGGGTACTGATCCCCATGACAAAAAATCCCCAAGCGCACTGTCGATTTCCCTTAATATACTTACCTTGCATTGTCACTGAAGATACTGCTAAGAGAAACCTTTCTGTTTTCAAGCCAGAGGACAAAATGGAGCTCAAGTCACCAGATTTTAATTTTGAGAAATAAACTCTGAAAGTATTTTAAGCCATAAGTAATTTTAAGTGAATAGGAACAGTATTTTCTGCATGTCATGCTGAAATAAGCATTTGTTACTTAAAAGAAAATTTTATGCAGTGTTTGAACATCTCAAGGCAAATAAATGTTCACTTCACAATCTCTCTGGTGGCCTTTCAACCAGAGAAATACACTTCTGAAGCTTTCTTCAATTTGTTCCTCATTAACTATGATTTAACTTTGCGCTACCATATGTGATAACTGGGTTTTTAAAGGTTATCACAGAGCTTCTTAAAATATTAAAAGATAAACATTTTGAAATAGATGTTTTTCTCATCAATAATACCAGTAAAAAGAGGAACTGGTTTTACACTTTTGTTCAAGATCATTTGTCAGGCAAGGAGAAATGAATAACACCCCTTTCCTTCTGCAATTCACAAGATGTTTCTTCATTAAATGTGGTGGTACAAAAAGTAAAACTGAGTAAGAGAGAGACAAAGATTCTAAGGCACCCTCAGCATAGGGAATTTCAAAATAAAAGTTTCCAGTCGGCCGTTTTTTATTTTTTCTGATAAGAATCACTTTGACATAGATTAAAATAAACAAGTTGACTCCTTTTCCCAGATTAATATAAACAGATTGTTTCCAACTACTTTACCACAGTCTTGCCTCCATGCCCAAAGTTCAGGCAAGCCTAGGTTATCCTGTCTTCAGTCAAGAGACAGTTCATATTCGGAAATGAAAAAAACAAGAGTTCAAATTAGGAAATGAAGTACTTTGTCATAGCTGAAATGGTTTTCAGTGAAGCAAATGGTTGTAAATAATGAATGATAAATAGAGCATCTATTTGGGGGACATTATGGCTTAAAATACTATTTACTTTAAATTTCACAAATAAACACAGCTGTATTGTTCTGAAAAGCAATGAAAGGCATGCACCTCTACTAGCAGATTTAGCACTTCTGACCAAGTAAGACACCAACTTCTTAAAAAATATGCTTCATGCACTGTACTGATTTTTTTTAAGATGTAAATTTTAATACATTATTTCTTTTTTGAACTTGAACGGGAACCAGATTGGGATGATCCAGAAGATGACCTGTGGTGCCTGTAAGACATAAAGACAAAGCAGATACTCTAGTAAGCTAGAGCTGGTTAACAAGCATTCATTCATAAGACTGAGAATATAATAAAAAATAAAACCTCGTTATGCTGGCAAAAAGATTAATTAAAATTTAAGATACAAATGTATACACATAATCACTAACTAGTGTTTAGATGTTGGATGTGAGCCCAGTAATAGCATAACTGTAATTTAAAATTCTCTATAATTTACAAGTATCTTCTCAAGATATAGCCACCTCTCAATTATTTAAGGTAATGAAGGAAAGCCTTGCAAAAATGTGTAAAATTACAGATAATATACAACAAAAGCATATAAACTTGGTAATGGAAGTGTAACTAAATCAACCCCTGTGATACACTGTAGTGTGGTAAGTCTACATGTAAACACATACTGCAAGGCTTCTGTGTATATATTCATAAATAATTACGTTTGGAAATCTAGGTCACACAAGATGATTGTACAATTAGTTATAGGGTTATATTCATGCAGCTAATATGAATAAGTCAATATATCAACCTGGGTAAAGTAGTGGTGTTCCGAGGGGTTGGCCCTGGGCTCAGGGTTGTTTAGTGTTTTCACCAATCACCTGGCTTATGGAATAGAGAACATGTTCATTAAGTTTAGATGACAACAAACTAGGGGAATTATATGTGGCTAAGATAAAAATCTGCAGAGTGGTAAGAAAGCACAGAATGAATTTCACTCAAGTACAGAGTAATTTTCTTACAAAGGAACAAATGCACGAAAACAACACTATAGTCGTGTGTAACCTTAATATCTAAACTTTAAAATGTGAAGCAAAATTAATCACTCTGTATAAGAAGGAATCATGAGGTAATCCTACCACTGAAACCAGCAATAATTAGATTCTACTTAATTCTTATTTTCACAAGCTGAAAGGATATGGAAAATTTGCAAAGATTACAAAGGAAATCACTAAAATGCCTATATAATTAGACATTGAGAAAGTTAATGAAACTGAGTAATTAATTAGCCTGCTAAAGAAAAGGCTGACAAATGACACCTACACTCTCCAAATTTTAAAAATGTCAATATATTAAGGTGATCTAGTAAAGGTCTTTCTCTTAAAAAAAAAAAAAGATATGGACTGCAAAATGAAAAATGTATTAGCTACAAGAAAAATTTCCTTATATCCTCATAGATGAAGGGCACAAAACAATAATTGCTGTGGAAATGCATTTATAAATATTTAAATGAGAAAAAGATTTCCAATGATCTAAAATAGTTAATTTTTTTACTAGAGGCCCCAGAATTCTGATTTCTAATATTTAATGTAAAATTAATAACATAAATACATTTAAAAATCAACTTCTAAATTATTTCTACATACAGCCTCTGAATTACAATCTTAAAAGACAGAAATAACCGAGAGTTGGCTATAATAATCATATACAAAAATAAAAATTTAAACAATAAAATGACCGGATAGTGAAAGAGTGGTTTGATCTACAACTTTTCTAAGCAACCTGATCAAAGTACACAGGATAAACAAGTAATTAATGGTTTTGAAGTTCAAAGTTGAAAAGTGTAATTTAAAATTGGAACAAGGAGATAATGAAAATCTAATGCTTGACTAGGAAGTTTAATCTATTAAACACACTTAAGAACACCCATTCTTATTTCTACAGAAACCCAAACCTTTCAGGTGACCGTGATCTTGTTCGTCTTTTTTTGCGATCACCAGATGAAGAAGATCTAGAACGACTTCTCTTTCTGTTCCTCTCAGGAGATGATGATGAACTTGAGTAAGATCTTTTTCGTGGGGAAGAAGAGCCCCTGTGGGACCTGGAGCTGGATCTTCATTGATTGAGAAACAAATCAAACATTTCATTAAAAGGAGAAATGAGGCAGATCATTTAGTTAACAGCTCCAAAAATAAACAGGATATAACAACTGAAAATTTTGTAAGAAGGAATACTTACTGCATACTCAACAGAAGACTTCTGGTTCAACCATGAAAACAATTCTATTTAAGTACAATTACTTTAATTTCATCTTTTTAACAGTCTAAGTGTTCATCACTTATAATTAAAAACCAGCTTATTTCATTTTAAAGTATACATAAATAACAAAACCAAGAGGTAACTGCATTTGCACGACTTTATGTCTAGAAAACATCCTCCCATTTGGGAAACAAGCTTGTATGTCATATACAACTTCCCGAGGCAAACAACAATTCCTGGGGGAATTATGCAACTTATTAGTTAAGTTGCTATAAAACAGGCAGGGATAGGGGACAGCAATGAGAAAGAACAGTAACTATTAACTGCCAAATAATCAAAGAAAAATAAAACAAATTAACTTTAAAACTCTGATTTATATTAACAATCTTTATTTTTATGAAGGACTATTCATGAAGTATGAAGTGTTGACATTCACATGTTTCAGGTAGAAGTAAATGTGCAAATGTTTAAATGCAAATTTTCTTCATTTACATATTTTGGTTGAAGGAATTTAGCTCAAACTTCCCAAAAAATTCACCTTTGGGCTTAAAATAAAATCAGAAAGCCCAAAAGGAGAATTCTTTGGAAAGTTATAAGCAATGAAAAAAAAGTTTGGGAAGAACATGAAAGCTGTTCTGTAAATCTGAATTCTAGTACTTCCCAAAGGGAACTAGGATTTAAGGATCTTCACCTAAGAAGCACTCAAAAGATCTAAAACATTGATAATACATAATAACAATAAACTCACTTGCTCTCCATTTTGTATTGGCTTAATACAAGCTTGCATATCATTCTTTCTTCCTTTAGTGTTAAACTGCAATTGCCCTCTAATGCTACAGATTTGGCTCCACTAAGCAATTATTTTTACCAAAAAACTATCATTAACTTCAGTGTGAATTTCCACACAAGTGGAATTTTAGTCATTTTCTTATTCTTGTTAAATGCTTTAAATAAATGATTAATAAATCAACTTGAAGGGTAGCATATTTTGACCAAATTTAGGAATAAAACTTCAAGAAAATAAACACTAATGTTTCATTTGCTTATTCACAAACTGTTTCCCTATACAGGTTGGACTAAATGCAAACTGAAGTTAACAGTAATGCTTACTTAAGACCACATCCTACCTAGACTAACCAACCATATAGATGTATTTCTTAACCAACCATACTTCTTAATTTAGTTTGTAAAATTTAAGAGGAATGCTTGTTCTATATATAGTACTTATGTATAACATTTTATATTTATAATTCTATAGTATTTTGTATAATATTACCAAAAAATAGAAATATGAAACATTCCAGAAACTTTATCCGATGTAAATGACAAAACAGTTTCTGTAATACTGAAACAATTGCCCTACAAAACAAAATCTGTTTTGAGGCAAGGTTAATTCTCTTCCTTTTAAGAACATAGTAAACTTTTTCTTTGCATATCTCTAATTTTATTTGAACTATTATTGCAAATATGACTCTTATGTACTAGAGATCTGGTGATAAGACTTGGCTCCATCTTCCTACTTCATCACATTTTAGCTAGCACAAAAATAACAATCGTTGCATTATGCAAAATAGTGATCTTAATTCAATCATGGGAATGTCTTGGCACACTGCTGGCAATGGAAACATCTCATGGTGAGAAAATTAAGCTGAGGCAAGTGCATTAGTTTTCTAATGCTAAAATAAAATTGACAAGTAGAAGCAAAATAAGGAAAAAAGCAGCAACGCCTTCTGCAGCCTTTAAATATTTTTTCTCTCTGCTTTACAGAGAGATGCTACCTCATTCACCTTGATTTCGACCCACGAGATCTCGAACGTTCTCTGGAACTGGAACGAGATCTTGACTGCGAACTGGAAGAGCTTCTTGAACGGGACCTGGAACAACATGGAACGATTTTTTTTTCCAGGACCACTTAAATGAACTTTGTGAAATGAACACTGAAAGAAAAATATATATTAGAATTCACTTTCATATAAAAAGACAACTATCTGAGATATATATTTTCAAAACATAGTATTTTAAGTAACTAAAACATTTTATTAAATATTTATGCCCAAACTTAAGCTATTTTTTTAAAAAAAAATCAACTATCACCTTCCAAGTTTGACTAAATTACTCCAAAAATCACTCAAAATTGTACAAATAAAAACACTAAGCATTATCTCACTTCATTAATACTGAATACTTTCTGTTCACAAATAATTTTTAAAGCAACCCAGGATTTACAAATCCAGGCATACTGAATGCTGTTGTTTATAATTTAACTTCTCTGATAGATCTCTATCAACTTCCCTAATAAAATTCCTTCTGTTTCCTTAGTCTCTAGCTAGTACGACACTTTAAGTATGACGACATGTGTATGTTTGTTTAATTGCTATGTTTTTCTGTCTACTCAAAGGTTAGAGAATTAAAGAGAAAATACATTAACAATCCTGTCATTGTCTTAGGTAATTATATTATTAAAAATGATACATACAAGGGGAGATACAGCCCATTTAAATTTTAAAAATCACAAATGAAATTAAATTCAATTAACCTAATATGTATCTTTATCCCTTAAAATACCACCCTATAGAAAGAGATTACTATTATATTTACATCTTAAAATTACTATATTATCACTCCTGTAAGCTTTCAAGCTTTATAATACACAAATAAAAATTATCTAACTGTTAAGTACTCAATCAGCTAACACTTTTATCCCTAAATACCATTAAAATTCACGGCCTATGGCTTCACTGCATCGTGAATAGAATTCTTCAAGGGAACACTGTCTTTATAAGGTACTGCTTTTGCTCACCTAAAATTTTCATTGTTGACTATCCAATCAGGTAATATTTATTGAAATTTTACATTACTAGCAAAATAATACTCAAGTACAACACCAACTAAATCCTCTTTTTCCTGGACATCTCAAAATCACGAGCATTAAGCCAACAGAACTAGTATGTCTGAATTTACTCTTTTATTCAAAATACCTCTATCAATTATTAAAACATTGTACATTAAGCAATGATTTAATTAGTGTCTAGAAAACTTCTATACTAGACTTTAACATCATGAGTGTAAATATAAATCTTCACTTAAAAATTCCTAAATGTATACTACCTATTTAGATAATTAAGTATCACTATATGTAATGATTTAATGAATTTTTAAAGTATTTTAATAAATGGCATGGTGTAAAAATGAACCGAGGAAGTTTCACATTAAAACTCTGCATTTCAGAAAATACTAGACAGTAACTTCACAGCACTAAGAAAAAATTATTTTGTAAATGTTGACTTGAATGAAATCTCTAATAAAAAGGAAAGCTTATTCAGTCAAGAAAATCAAAATTTATAAATAAAGAAGTTAGATACTGACATTTTGACTGGTGTTACCCTTGACCTGTACCCGTTTACCTGGACCTAGACCTTGAACTTGAGGGGGAGGATGAGCGTGATGAAGATCGTGAATGTGAAGATCGAGACTTTGAGCGACTTCGTCTATTAGATTTCTTTTTATTACTATCTTCTTCTTCACTGGCATCAAGATTATATTTTGAGAGATCAGCATCATCTTCATCCTCATCCTAACAAAAATTTAGTCAATTATTTAGACATTTGCATATTAATGCTATCTACTAGGAATAATGAACGGTTCTGTGTACTGGACATCTCCATAGGGATATATGGTATCATCTACATCTTGGGAAATTCTCAATCCTAAAACTTGCCTACTATATTCCTCATCTCAGCTAAACAGATTTGACCATCTCAGACATTTCATCGAAGAAAACCTAAAAGTCATACTTATTTCTTCTTTTTCTGTCACAATGTATTACCAAGTAAGCTGTCAAGAATTTTCAATTTTACCCCTTCAAAGTCCGTGAATCCCTCTTCATCTTAGTTCACAATTTTGCTCTTTTCTCCAGTACATTACAGTATAATCTTTCACGCAGTCTCCCTAACTCTAGAAATTCAGTCTGCCTCCCCAATATCTCAATATATTGATAGTCACCACTCTGAAATCTATCATATCTGTTTGATCTCATTTGTTAAGCTTTAAAAATTGTTTCACACTGATTTGTTTAGTTGCATTTGAGGGCTTATGATCAGACCTCAACTCACCCTTAATCTGGATGTATACATCAGGCCATAAAACTTTATGCTCGACTCACAGAATAAATACCACCTGATCTGATGGTGGGGTTTGTCCCTCTCACCACATTCTCCCCTCTGCTCTAACCACATTGGTTTATATATGATTTTTTGATGTTGCTTGTTTCTTTCCTACTTAAATGACTTTTCTCTGCTGTTCTCTGCCTAAAAGTGCTCTGACCACAGCACTTGTGGTCAGCACCTAGTATCATACTATCATTCAAGGTCTCAGCTCAAATTACATCTCCTCAGAAATCTCTCCAACCACTGAAAACAAAGTAGCTCTTCTCATGATGTTACCACATTTATCTCTACGATGCCACTGCTATCTAAATTATCTTGTTCATTTGTATCTTTCCCCTCTAAAATTGAAGTTCCAGTAAAAGAAGGATGGCTCTGTTTCCATTATTATTGCATCTAAAGAGCCAGAATAGTGCCGGCGAGAGTGAAGCTCAAAATCTTTTTGAGAACAAATGAATACATAAAGCATACCTTCACTACTAAACAAATATCGTTGAAAAGATTCGCGTTATATCATAGCTCAAATAAGACTAAGGGGAAATAAGACAAGGAAATCATTTACCTCATCTAATTTATATTTAGAAAGATCTTCATCCTCATCCTCTTCTTCTCCCTCAGATTCTTTATCTTCAACTTCCTTTAAAATAGATGCAGGACCAACTGCTTTCCCTCTGTATTTTTTCTTTTTACGTCCAAACTAGAGAAAAAGTTTCATATTTCTGTCAGCTTAAAATGTTTTAAAATTACTATTTTTCTAAGAAATTACTTTTATATATTTAAGTCAATATTTTCAAGTTAATTGTAACAATTATATATTTAAGTTAGGACTTTTTAAAAAATGGTAGGCTACTTTAAAGGATACAAAGTATACTTAGAAAAAGAAGATACATTTATTGTTCCTTCGCATTTAAGATATTTTTTAACACGTTTTCTAATTTGTGTTCAACCTGCATATTAATGTATAGCTTACCTCATCATATTCACCATCAGATTCTTCTCTTTCTATATATTCAACATTTTCTCTTTCATTAAAACCACCACCATAGCCTAAAAAGGGAGGGGCATAAACTGTTACCCTATGACAATTCACTGAAATAACGAAAACATGTCAAAATCACCTCCAAGCAATAGAGGAAAAGAAAAATCTCATCAATGACATTTGCCTTAGCTAATAAATTACTAGCTTAAAAAAAGCATATTAAAAAAACATCACTACGGGGTGCCTGGGTGGCTCAGATGGTTAAGTGTCTGCCTTCCGCTCAGGTCATGATCCCAGGGTCCTGGGATCGAGCCCCGCATCGGGCTCCCTGCTTGGTGGGCAGCCTGCTTCTCCCTCTCCCTCTGCTGTTCTCCCTGCTTGTGCTCTCTCACTCTGTCAAATAAATAAATAAAATCTTAAAAAAAAACCAAAAAACCCAACATCATTACAGAGAACCGTGTCAAAGATAGATACTTTGACTGAAAAAGCTCTGGTTGCTACATTTCTAGCTCTTCTCAATTTCAAAATGTCTTGTATGACTTAGAGTATGAATACATGGGTGGAAAACATCTCCTTAAATTCTATGCTATAACCAAGTTTTGAAACTAGTTTCTTCTGTACTTAACCATAATTCTTCTAGGAGGAGTGGGTTCAGTAAGAACTAAGAATCAAATTTCACTGATTACCAGTTGCAGACAGACTGTATTTTTCTGATATGTTGAAATTTTGCTAGGCTAAAATGTAGCTAGGGTTTGGAATATTCCTAATTATATAAACAAATACGATGACATAATAAAGGACACCCAAATTGGTTTTAATACTATTTTTAATATATTGTTCAAAGTCACTCAGGTTCAGTGAAGTAGGCAGTAAATTTTTAAACTGAAAATACTCTATTAAAAAGTAATCAAGATCAGCAAACCACTATTCTTTGATGTCACAACGACCATCTACAATTGGACTGACAGTTTTTTGACACAGGCTGAAGAGAAATTGTAGTTAGTTTTAGAGAAAGAGTGAGATTTTGAATAAATCTCCCACTAAAAAAATAATGGACATACGTAGGCAAGAGGAACATTATCTACCTACTACTGCACATACTGGAGAGCAGTACCAGCACAGAGAGGCAATGATTCCAATTTAAGGATTTCATGAACGAGCAAAACACTAAATAAATTTATGAACAAAGAAGTATTTTTAAAGAATTTAGGATATGTGGCTTTAAAATTACCAATCATGGGCATTTAAAAAATGATCAATTACCCTATCATCATTTTATAAGACACACAAATAGAAGGGATTTAACTGTCCCAAGAAAATAATTTACTAAATTTAACTTTCTTAAAAAAAAAACCAAAGCATTAATCTTGTCTTCATTATAGTTTAAACCAGTGAAAACTGTAGGTGCTTATCCCTCAAATACTTGCTTGTGATCCCTTTCCTCCTCCTCCTACCTTATTTCAGAGACAATATGGACTTCAATTATATTATACAAGAACTTCCTTTCGCTTCTGTATATGACATACACATGAAGAGGGTATTAAATACCAGTAACAACTTTCTCTTAGTAAAATCTTGCCTCTAGCTTTTCGGAAATTAAATATAAAAAGAAACACAAATACCAATGAGTATCTGCTGAACCTCAAGAAAACAGTTCATATTCAATGCTAATTTTAGATTACAAATACTGTGGAAAGTTATAATTCAATATAGTTTCTTACCTCTAGATATATTTAATATTGTATCAGTATGTCCTGAGATTAAGGGATGAGTAGTGTAAAACACAACAAATTTTAAAAGATAACTAAAAATAAAGATCTAAGCTTCAAAGTACTTAGAAGTAGGAGAAAAACAAAAAAAACTTTCACAGGATCTAGATGGAAAATAAGTCATTTTAAGAGATGATTAATAATAAAGATCTAAACTCTATAAACTTAAAAGGAGAAAATCTAAAACAAAAACAAAACAAAACAATCCACAGGATTTATATGGGAATTAATTCACATATAAAAAAAGGGAAGTGAACAAATACAATGCAATAGCATGATTAGCTTCAGGTTAGCAGTACAGAAAAATGCCTGATAAATTAGACTGTTTATATGTGGAAACACGTAAAAATATTAAAACAATTCCATTTAAAATCCAATAGTTGGGCTTCTAGAGAGTTCTTTGTTCACATTTAAGTAATTTGCAACTGAAAAATGACCTGGTAAATAAATTATTGCAGGATTTAAAAAGTGAACTGTAATTCAGAAGTAATTTTGCATAGGTATGTAAGTATAATTAATTTTTTTTTTAAGATTTGAGAATATGAGAGAGAGAGAGAATATGAACAGGGGTAGGGCAGAGGGAGAGGGAGAGGCAGACTCCCCATTGAGCAGGGAGCCCAATGTGGGACTTGATCCCAGGACCCCAGGATCATGACCTGAGCTGAAGGCAGCCACTTAACTGACAGAGCCACCCAGGCACCCTGTAAAATTACTTTAAAATGAATATCATAGCAAATATAAAGCTATTCACATGTTCTCATACATGTTACAGAAGAGGAACTTAATTTTTGAAAACAAAGACATTATTGAAGTATAAACTATTCAAAACTAGGAGAATGGCTAAGTAAATTATTTGTATAATTATTTGAAGGGTTAATGCAGAAGTCAGCAATCTTTCAGTAGCACATCAAGTTTTCTTTTACTCAAACTATCCCATATTTAGTAAATGCTTCCCAGAACCTCAGACTTCCTTATTAAAAATAATGGAGAGACAGTGGAGAGCAATGCTTAGGTTATTTTCACACCTTCAACTGTGACCAGCAAAGACAATTAGTTATAGCCAGAGAAGTGGGAAGGGGTCAAGACACCAGAATCACAGAAAAAAATATTGAGTAAAGGAAAAGCGTAAGACATCAAACTTTGAGGACTTTAGTTTCTCTTGCAATAGTGAAACTTTAAAGGAAGAATCAAAATAAGTCAGAGAATATGAATAGATATAAGGCTTTTTGGGAATACAATTTAAAAAACTGTTAAATGTTTTGGACTTTATCCTAAAAAAAGTTTTAAACCAACGAAGTTTTTACTTTGGAAAACAAAACATCTCTGGCTGCCAACAGGGTGGGCGGGGGGAGGGCACAGAGTATGTACAGATAACAACTAAGGGGCTATTTCTCCAAGACAAGATATAGTGGTATTCCTATCTAGGAAAGTGGTGGAAAATAATTTGGGGGGGAATAGAGGAGAAATGAAGGAGTTATTAAGCACATCTAGATTTCTGGCTTATGCAACAAGCATATGGTGGGTAGAACTAATCATGAGAAAGAGATCACTAGAAGAGGGCCAGGTCCTGGGGGAAAATCATGAGTTCAGTTGGGATATAATAAGTTTGACATTTACATGATAATGTTGAATAGGCAGCTGAATATATATATATGGGTCAAAGAAATCTCAGCTGAAGACATACATCTGAGTATTATGGTGTGCCAAGGATTAAACTTAGGGCTTAGAAAAAAACGCCCAGAAAATAAAGAGCAAAGAAAGAAAACTTAAGAGACTGGACCTTGAAGAAACTTAACAAACATTCTGTGGCCAGGCAGAAGATGGTTAATCTAAGGACACAAACTATCAGAGGTATGGGGAGAAAAAAGATCAAAAAGATGAAATACATACTTCAGAGATGAAGGCAGGGAAAAAAGGGGAGACTTTATTAGAAGGCCCCAATCTACCCAATCAATACAAAGGCCAAGAATGAGAAGAGTGGGGTAAAATTTGAGGATTGAAAAAGAAAAAATATCTAGGAAATTGGACTATAATCTCACATGAGAGAATATTATTTAAAAAAGGGGGGGGGACTAAAACAAGAATTTCTGTGGGCAGTCTTGACGGCATAGGTCCAGATGATTCTGGAAAGGCTAATGGGTCTCATATTCCCAGAAACCACACAGTGCAAGCGGTCTGAAGTTCTCAAGGAAAGGAAAACAAGGAAGTAGTTTACTAAGTCTAAGTCTGACAATGATAACTCTATATAGAAAGAAGCCTTTGATTATATGATGTACGAATCACTACATGATAAAATCAGATTTGATGATGTGGTTGGACTTATTGCTGATAAGTGAAAAACTACATTCAATTAGGTAAATATTTTCATCTCACCACAAAGAACACACAGAGCCAATAGTAACCTATTACTTAGGCCAATGGTTAGCAAACACCACCCAAATCACCTAAAGATTTTTGGGATACAAGCCCAAAGAGCTTTCATAGTTCTACTTTGAAATCTGTTTTTTAAAAAGTTTCTCAAATGACACCAAGGCACAGCCAAATTTGAGAATTACAGCCTAACCTTTAGACAACTACCTTAAAAAGGTGCCTCTCTGCCCTTTCTAATGCCACTATTTGTTAGCACAGGACTTATGAACTGTGATAGCATTAAACAAAAGATGACTTTTTCGGGTATGAGAGAAAAATATCAAGATAAAAACCTAAGAGCAGAACAGCCAGAATCCTCAACTACCATGCTCTTATATGAGAACGTGGTAGAACTAATTTTTAGTTATTTTAAAATCATTTAGTTAGAATTTGATTATATTTTACCTGTTCTTTCTTCTAACTTAGCATACTTTGGAGTATTACACATGTTACACTCTGATCTTCTGGCCCAATTCACATTACTGCATCTTTAGAAGAGAAAAATACCAAATTAATAAGCTATAATACAATGTAAAAAAAAGGAAATTTTTAGACATTCTAGAATTTTAAAATAAAAACCTGGATGAAATCACCACCATAAAGAAATGCTTAAGAACACCACAAAGAGAATGTACCAGTAGCTCACATTTTCTGAAGAGAAAATATGGATTCCAACAAGACTGAACTATCTAAGCAGAGAAGAAAAGCTATACAGTTTGAAGAGTGCCTTTGTAATTTTTTTCAAAAATGAGGCAAATAATACCTAGAGATTTTGATGCCTCAGGGGGAAAATTTGTTTTAAATTGAAGGTTTCACTAATTTTTCAGTCTCCAAACTCACCTCAAAGTACAGTAAAGTTATATCTTCCAAATAAAGTTAAATTTTTTTTTGAAGTGCAAGCACTGAATTTCACGGCGTTTCAAATCAAGTGACTTAATCTGCTGGAGAATTCTCCAATATAAATTTAACATCTACAGGATCAGAAATTTATGTAAAACCCTCTTCTGATTCAGTCCTTTTTCATAGATGTGATTCATTTGCATAACAGAAAAGATGGAAGTTGGAAAAAATCTACACAGAACTTGAAAATCAAAAGGATTAAGAAAAACTACCTAACGAGATATAGTTATGGCAAACAACTTATGATTCTAAAACTACTTTGTAAACAGGCAAAATGAATTTTGCAGTGTATTTTGTATTAATGATGGAGGCTGAAAATTTTTGAGATTTTTCAATAATAGAAAGTAGGTTTTGGTAGTTTTAAACAGCCCCTTTTTCTGGAATGCAAGCTTACCTTAAGCATTCATTTACTAGTATACATAATCCATCACAATAAAAACGAATACTACCATTAAAATAGAATTTAAAAATTCTTTATATTTCTCTATCAGACACAGACTAAACAATCAATGTATGTTTGATTTAAAGGTTTCCCTGGTTTGTCAATGTGACTAGTAAGAATTGCAAGTATTGACAAATAGTGGCTAGACATATTATTATGGAAGAAAAAGTGGATAATTTAAAACACATACGTTTTGCACTGCCAGTCATTAGCACTAAAAAGGCCTCGGCTCTTTTCTGCAAGTGTCTTCCCTATTTCAGTACCTCCAGCTTTCATCATCTTAGCCTCAGTTGTTTTCTCTGAAAATAGGAAAATAATGCATTATGAACCGGGGAAATTAAAAAAAATGATCTGTATACAGTGGTAACAGAAGCTTTCTTAAATGCTTACCCCGACCACATCTATTACAGCTGGTTCTTCTGGCAAAGTTTACATTTCCACATCTGAAAATTAAAAAAAAAAAAAGACATTATTTAAATTTACAGAATTTTAAAAAATCTATATACACAATTTTTTAGTGTGTCCTTACTATATACCTGCATCCAGAACTTCTAACACCATCTCAAATTACAAAACAAACAAAAACAAAAAAGCAGCCCCCACCCCTAATCCTTGCAATTTAGGTTGAAAAAATATAATATTTAAAGTCACAAGTCCAGGATAAGAAACCTCCAATCTTTCACTAACTGGTTATGTGATCCTGGTTAGTCATTCAGGATCTGTGTATTTCAGCGTTCTATTAGCACCTATCATTGATTATAACAAAATCTCCCTGGCAAAGCTAACGTGAGATAGGACTCTACTTCAACAATTACTGTGAGGCACCGAGAGTTAAAATAAAATGAAACAGCTTGAAAATAAATCCTAGTATAGAAAATAAGAAGATATATACCAAAAAATGTTAAGTATTATAAGAAATACATAATACTAAAGATGGACCAAGGGGGAAAATAAAGATAAATCAGAGATGGCTTCATGGATCTTGACAAAATCATCTTTTTATAAGCAGGAGATGGAATCTAAGGAAAGAAGATAGATTATACTAATTAAAAATACAAACAGGTTCAGTAATTACAAGGAAATGGGAGCTTTCTGGGAGTATTTATCAAACTTCTGAAACCTAGTTGAAAAAAATAACCATCATAACCAATAAACTCAACACAGTGCAACACAGTATCGATCACTTTATGTTTATATTCAGCAAACTTAATTAAAAACAAGAAAACTATCAGGTTCACTAACAGTGGTCTTAAAAGTGCATCTGTAGAGAATCACATGCAAAGCTTAAATTTTTAAAAGTTGATTACTTTTCTTTTAGGTGTTATACTAGAATAAAATAAACGTGAATTATGAAATGGGCACTAACCTGAGCACACCATATAATTTTTATACCTTTTTCCCCATAAGAAATATGCCTTATGACCCAAATAAGCATTGAAAATATATCATGAATATACAAACTGTAGAAATAATACTCTATTCACCTAATTATAACGGAGTTGAATGTACTCTTAGACCTACTTCAAATATTTGCATTTGCTGTCATAATGACACCATCAAAGACACATCATTCCACAAGTAACCAACACAAAAATCACAAGTTGTTTATATTTTGAAAGTTTTCAATAGTCTGTATCACTTACAACAATGCTTATTCACAGCATATGAATTTGTTCTATTATATACTGTCAGGCAGACCTGACCCTTCAGATCATCCCAATCTTTATGCAAATAAGCCATCCATTTATTATGAAATAAACACAACAATACTTCATTTAAACTACTTAAAGTGTGGATAGAAGTCAAATGTTGGGGAAATACGGATTTAACGCCCTTTAAGGACAGTAAGTGATTTAACTTTTCTAAAACTATCAACAGCTATCAATTAAGACTATTCACATTTGGTATATTTCATTGCTCTACAATTTTTGGACAATTACTTTCCATGTATTTCCAAATAGGCACATTTGACCACCCTTCAAAAGAATCTGGCAATTTAATAGAGCACACTGGCTTCAGCAACAATGTCAAAAAGCTCAGCCACTAAAACACGTGCTTCTCTGTTGCCAGGAATCTCCAGGGCTGAACAGGCAAAAACACAGGCCTCTCGCCTTTCGGCTCTAACGAGGCGAAAGGTTCAACTCTTGTGGCGAAATTAAAGATCAATAAAGAGAAAAAAAAATCAGAATTTCTTAAATCAAAGGTTAGTGTTTGGGGGTGGGGGGCGTACGAACAGTACGGAAGAAAGCCGAAATTAAAAACAAAAAAAACAAGGCAAATCATGAGAAGCAAAAAGACGAGTTCAAGAAAGGAGCTTCCCGCGAACGAGAGTAAAGTTCTGCAGGAAAAAGTCACGTGGGGCATATCCAATAGCAAGCTGGCCTGGACTCTGGAGATTTCCTTATCGCTGAAACCCGGCCGAGGCGGGGGTGGGGTGTGGGGGCAAAAGGTAGGCCGTCTCGCTCTCGAAAAAGAGGGGCTGCTTTGGAGAGACAATGTCGAGGAAACTTGGAAACACTCAACACAAAGGCTCCCGAAAGAGCTCATCGAGAAGAGACTGGGGCCTCCTTCCCGCCTGGGAGCTGGCGGTTCGCCGCCTCAACCCGGCTTGAGGTACCGGAGACCGTAAAAACGGAAAACGCCGAGTGAACCTGGGAAAGCTTCCACTGATAAACCCTGCCCCAATTCTGGACCCTTCATGAACTCACTTTTTGTCAGGGCAAATCCAGTCACCGTCACTGACTCGGAAATTCTTGGTCGACATCTTGGACGCCGCCACCACAGCCACCCACAGCTACGTCTTCGCAGGAGGAAGCGGGCTGGGGACTTTCGGCACTCCGGGGCTGTCCCCACGACGCCTGACTCCGACGGACCACTGCACCAGGGCTTGATAATGAGGACACTCGGCCGGGATTGAATGTGAACGTTATAGTCCAGAGTAAGATGCGTGTGCGATTGTTTCCTGGCCGAAAGAGTTATGGTGCAAATGTATTCTCTGGAGCTAAACTAACAGGCGCCGCCGGGTCAGCCCAGGCGGGAGGCCTTCGTGGCACTGGAAGCCTCGGAGAGCCCCCTACAGGCGGGAGGACCCGAAAGGAAAATATTTCCGCTCATATGGGCGGAGCTAGGGAGCCTAGGCGGAAGTGACTGTAATAGGATTTGCGTTTGGGACCGCGGGCTCAGGCTAGGTTTAGTGGATAAGGTATGGTGGGTTAGTTAAGTATTTGTAGAAACTGTTTTAATAAAGGATTGAGAACTCTGTTCTTTAATTTTGCACACAGCACATGGATATCATTTAGAAACTTACTGTTTTTTGACACATACGTGGATACAACGGATAAGCAACGTACACGTGGGAACCGACCAGTAATTTTAGAACTAGGGTATTGCCAATATTGTTAAAATTATCTGTGTCTTTTACCCCTTGCTTCCTTCCAGGGTAGCACTGTCCTCTATTTTGGGTTTATTCTTTCGCTTTTTAAAATTTTATGTTTATACCATTGAGCTTTACAAGGATAGTAGGTTGTTATGTAATTTGCAGCTTCTCCCCCCCCCCCACTCTACTGTACTTCCAAATTGGTTTTAGGTTGTTAAATATGTTTGTACCTGTAGTTCCTTAATTTTCCTGCTGTATACTGATAATATTTCTTTGTGTGACAGTTTATTCCTTCTATTTATCATTTTTGTCATTGCAAACCCTAGTATAAACATTCTAATGCATGGTTTCCTGTACCAAAATGCAAGAATTTTTCTAGAGTACAACATATACCTAGAGAGAATATTCTCAACTACTTCCTAGTTATAATAACTGTTTTAAAGTCTGATAATTTTAACATCTTAGTCATTTAGGGGTTGGCAGCTGTTGATTTTATTTTTCCTCGAGAACTGGTTATATTTTCCCATTTCTGTATTGATTAATTAATTCTCTTTGTTGAGTAATTATAGTTTTTATCTTAAACATTTTGAATATTATGTTGCATAGACTCTGGGTCCTGTTAAAAGCCTTTGGGGAATACTGATAATTTTGTTTTGTTTTAGGAGGTGATCAATCCAGTTTGAGTCAGTTCCACAAGTTTAGTCTCACTTTCTGTGTGCTGGTCCCTATCAGTTCAGTTTTCAAAGGCTTTGTTACTTTGCTTTGAGTCCGTCCTATACATATAACACTAAGGGATTATTTTGGAACTTGGGCAGTACATTAGTTCCCCCTTATTTGCAGTTTTGCTTTCCCTGGGTTCATTTACCTGTGATCAACTATGAGAAGCAGATGATTCTCCTTCTTACTTATCCTCAGAAGGTCAATAGTAGCTTAACACTGTTACAAATGCCTATGTCATTCACCTCACTTCATCTCCTCCTGTAGGCATTTTATCTTCTCACATGAAAAGAAAAGGGTGAGCGGTGCCTGAGTGACTCAGTCAGTTGAATGTCCGACTCTTGGTTTTGGTTCAGGTCATGATCTCTGGGTAGTGAAATGGAGCCCCGCATCAGGCTCAGGGCTTAGCATGGAGTCTGCTTGAGATTCTCTCTCTCTTCCTCTGACCTTCTCCCCTGCTCACACATGCTAAATAAATAAATAAATAAAATCTTAGAAAAGGGTGAGTACAGTACAAAAATATATTTTAAGAGTGAGAGACCACTTTAACATAACTTTTGTTACAGTATATTATTGTAATTGTTCTATTTCATTATTTATTATTGCCTAATTTATAAATTAAGCTATAAATTATCATAAGAATGAATATATAGGAAAAAACAGTATATACAGGTTTTTATCTACAGTTTCAGGGAGCTGCTGGGGGTCTTGGAACATATGCCCTGTGGATAAGGGGAGACTACTATAGTTTAAATTGTAGTTTAGTTCACATACCTTTTGCTATACAGCTTTGTGTCTTTCCTACAGATGCTTAATTCAGGTGTGAGAACAGAATTTATGTGGGTTTATGCATAGAATTAGGGAGTCCCCTTCTACAGCTCTTTTTGATATTCATCTCATGCTCTCTGTTTTGCAGGGACCCCTCTTCCTGGCCTTCCTGCCAGAAATACGAGGGTTTTCTTGGAGTTCTAACAGCTGACTAGGGCCAACACTGGGGCAAAGAGGTGAGAGAAAAAAGCATGGATTCCCTCCATACCCTTCATACCACAGAGGCCTCCTTTCCCACTTCCCTTGTTTAGAAATGTAGGGTTTCTCTTAGTCCAAGCCTGGACCCCAACGCTCAGGTCAAAGCCCAGAGGGAGAAAAGGAGGGGGGGGGAAAGCCAGGTATTCCCCCCTGAACTTTGGCTAACAGAAATCCCTTTTCTCCCTTCATCCTGATAGAAATACAGGAATTCTTTTCATTTTTGCTACCTGTGCTGCTGTTAATTTTACTAGAGACCAGGCCTCTCGTCAAAGCTGTGAGAGAAAGTAGAAAAAAAACAAATGGCATTTCTCCAACCTTTGATTCTCCTCAGTCTGCCTGTTTGTTTACTTTTCAGAGCCCTCAGGTAGTTGTTTTTTTTGTATTTTGATCTGAGCTTTTAGATGTAATCAGCAGGAAAGAGTAGTAGTCTTATTTCATCTTGCTCTGGCAGTATAAGTCAAGGAAATGGAAATTTCTACTGCATATTCATGAGAATGATTAAAATGAAAAATTCAGACAATTCCAAGTGTTGGAGAGGGTGTGGAACAACAAATTCTTATACATTCTTATACATAATGTAAGTGTCAATTGACGTATCTCCTTTGGAGAACATTTGTCCAGAATCTATTAAATCTGAACCTTGTGACCCTGAAATTCCACTGCTAAGTATATTCCCAACAGAAATGCACATTATATTCACCAAAGATATATATAATAATGTTCATTGCTACATATTCATAAAAACCCCAAACTAGAAATTCCCAATTATTTATTAATGAAAGCCTGGATAAATAAATTGTCATGTATTCACACACTGGAATATCATATATAGCAATGAAAATAAAGTGCAACGACATTAAACAGTGTATAGTATAGTATTGAATTGAAAGTATAATACTGAATTAAAAAAGTGTAATATTGAATTGAAAAAGCCAGGTACAAACTAGTACATTTACATCAAGTTCAAAAGCAGGCAAAACTAATCTAAGATAATGGTTACCTTAGGACATGGGGAGGAAATAGCAACTGGAAGGGTACATCAGGGGCCTTTTGGGATCCTGGTAATATTTGTCATGATCTGGGTCTGGTCACATAGCTATCTTCATTTTATAAAAATCCATCGAGCTGCACACTTATGATTTGGCATTTTTTAAAAGAAAAAGTTTAGAAAACACTTATATTTGCCTATCTCACCTATCCCCTCATTCAGTAGATGCTTGGTGAATATTGTACCAATTTCAAGGGCAGAGAATGTGATCACAGACCTGCTTGTGACATGGTGAGTATCACTGGTGGGTACCTTCTGGCCCTAATAGTGATTGAGCTCTCCTACAGTTGTAATATTGAGTCTACCATAACTTATATTAAGTCATATTACAAGGCTATTAGGAAAAGATCTATTCTTGGTTCTAGAATTAACAGAGTTTAAGGTGACAATGACCCAGTTTCTGAGCTTTACATTTGTAGATTCAAGGAGAATTTTCTAAAAGTACAGATAAATCAAGAAGATTTTGTTTATGCATGTTCAGTCACATTCAGAAAAAAATCTGCTACTCAAAAACAATGGGAAGTAACTTTTTATAAAATTCCAAATCATTAATTCACTAAAAGAGTCATAATTGAGATATAGTAAAATAACTTTTTTTTAGTTGACCGGAATTTTTTTCCTTAATCATGGTACATAATTCTTATGTTCCGAAGTATCTGGAATTACAACTTAGCAAGCAACCGTAAAAATGTTTCCTCTTGAAATAAATCTTACTCAAACAAAAGAACAAGGAATTTAAATAAATAAATAAAATACTGAATTTAACTGTCATACTAAGAAAGTCCCTAATTTTAATCTGGGCACTTGTGGAAAGTAAAATTTACTTCATAGATCACAAGGACAGCAGTGACTGGGCAGAGTTGTGGCGTATGTGAAGTTGTGGCTGATCTTAGTGCCGTCTGTGCAGATATTGCAGGATAGAGGGGGGTGGCTCTAACCTCCAGAAAGGGACTCAGAATTTGGAAATGGAATAGTAAAATACCATCCTTTAGAAGTGAGGTTGGAAGGATTAACATGCAATTGATTAAATCAGCCTTCTGAAAATAGAATTAACTCACTCTAACATCTGATTTGTAGTTGTAACATGAGGTGAACAAAAATCTCCTAAAGCCAATCCATATTCCTGAGGGAATTCTTTTACAGGTAATAATCGCTACTATTTATTAATCACTATATATTCAGTAGCGTGCTAAGAGCTTTATATTCATGATCACACTTAGAATCCTACCAATCTTTAGGAAAGATATTGTTAGCTTTGTTTATAGATGAGAAATCAAGGTTTAGAACTCTTAAGTACCTCGTGAAGGGCTGACTCAAGTCTGATTTCTTGGTTTCTTTTCTTTTCTTTTTTTTTTTTTTTAAGAGTTTATTTATTTATTTGACAGAGATAGAGACAGCCAGCGAGAGAGGGAACACAAGCAGGGGGAGTGGGAGAGGAAGAAGCAGGCTCATAGCGAAGGAGCCTGATGTGGGGCCCGATCCCATAACGCCAGGATCACGCCCTGAGCCGAAGGCAGATGCTTAACCGCTCTGCCACCCAGGCACCCCTGATTTCTTGGTTTCTAATCCCAGTTCTGCCACATGTTAACCATGTGACCTTAGGCAAATTACTTGATCTGTATTTTGGTTTCTTCACAGAGGAAATAAAGATGATGATAATAGTACCTGTATTTTATTTATTTTTAATACCTGTATTTTATTTATTTTTTAAAAGATTTCATTTATTTGAGAGAGAGAGAGAGAGAGAAAACAAGAAGGGGGGAAGGGCAGAGGGAGAGGGAAAAGCAGACTGTCCACTGAGCAGGAAGCCTGATGAAGGACTCAATCCGAGGACACCGGGATCATGACCTGAGCCAAAGGCAGATGCTTAACTGACTGAGCCACCCAGACACCCAATAGTACTTGTATTTTAGAATTGCTTAAAGGGTTAAGTGAGCTAACTCACTTAAGGCGCTTGATAAACAGAACTTAATAAATGTAATTATTATTATTCAATTAAAGGCTAGAGCTTGTGAATAACATCCAGTTAATGTATCAAAAGTCAATCAAGTATCGTTAGTAAAAATTTTCTTTGAGAATCATATGTCAACAGAAAGATGATTTACGATAAGTCTTAGACAATAGTAAACAAAGCATAATATACCTGGTAATGACCAGAAGAGAAGGCTATTTGTGCTCAAGGATTACAACTAACTTTTCAAAGAGAGATATCCCGAGAATAGAAAAGGAATTTCAACCATCCCAGTTTGAAAGAAAAATCCCTCAAGACTACCCATTCTCTTTCTTCTAATTATATGCTCACCAAACAGCACTCTGACTGATCATTTTCTCTCCTGAGTACATTTAAACTACCATGGCAAAATACCCAGAGCAAATTCTCCATACACATTATTCTTTTAGATTTAGCTGTCTTTATAGATTGATAAATTGACATTCTGAGATGCATATCAGTTTCTTATGGGTCTGCATAACATGTTGATCCCCAAGAGTCTTATTAGCACTGGTGGAAACGATAAAGTTGAGTTTCTGAACCTACAAAGCTAAGAATCTGGTTTTGGGTATTGTGCTACAGCTCTCCATGCTGGCAGGTAACAAAAATCATGATAAAATGGCTTAAACATCAAAAAGGGAGGGAGTTAATATTATGGAGAGAAGGTGTTTGATGGAATAGCAGGACAAGAGTGCAACGCAGATTGAGGAGACTGAAAGAAGCATGCCAGCACTCTTCCAGCAGTCTCTTGTCACTGCCTCTCTGCCTCTCATTCTTCCCTTTCTGTAGACCAGCTTTCCTGCTACTTCATTCACGGAACAGACAGAAGCAGTACATACTGCCTTTCGACCTGAGCAAGTGGGGCTCGTAACAAACCCTGTACCTTTGGGAGTCCCACCCTTTGGAGAACCTTCTTCAAATGTTCTAGGTCCCCTCTGGTGCTTGGCAGCCAGAATCTAGTCCTGTGCAGGTCTTGGCAATGGAAGCCCTTAAGTGTTCTGTTGTTGCTGGTGGTGGGGTTTGGCCTGCTCAGCAGGCCCTTCTGGATGGGATACTCTAGCCCTGAGCCTGGACCTTATTGGCCTCAGTTCCTGTTTCTCCCTTGCAGAGTCCTCTTGACAATAACCCCCTCTCACTGTGAATGGAGTCCACCAGGTGCCGGATGAGCTCTGGGGCTTACACCTATGGGTGTAGGTTTTAGGCTGCGTGGCCTTGCCTATTCCTGGTGAGCCAAAGCTCCCACTGGCCAGGACAGTATTTCTTTCATGGGATTGCACCAAATTTTAGCTGCCAGGATGGGACTGATTCACTGATTTGGGGTTGATTTTCAATAACATTGGACACAGGACAAATTTAGGACCTTGGTTACCCACTGTCCTCCATGGGCTGCCTGTGTGAGGTGGTGCATGGGTGGTTACCTGTCTGTGTTCAGACCTAGGAGCCTTCTGGTGAGGAGCAGCTGAGAGGTGTGAGTAGCCCATGGGTCTTTAATCCAGGGGTCCCTGCCCTTAACCCATTGTCAGTGCCCAGGGCAGTCACACCACCCTTTTGCAAGTTATGTGCTATATGTCAGGTAATCCTGGTCATGGCCATTCTTGTCCCCTTCCAGAGCTTTCCAGACTGTAGTACTGCAAAGCCAATGGTCCTTTGTTATCAAAGTCTTTTCTTGCCTTTAATCAGTGTGGTGACATTCTGCTGTCCTGGGTTGGTCTTAAGCCCTGTGGGACAAGAGATAGTTATGGCTTCCCTGAGTGGGACTGCCCTACTTGCTCTGCCCAGGGTCCCTCATCTGTCCCCACCACTGGTAACTGGTATGTGGAAGGCAGGGCTGTGATCAACATTAAAAAGGTCACATTCTAGCAGTGCAGTGATCAAGGCTTAGTTCAAGAGAAGACATGGTTGGAAGATGTGTTGTTCTATGATAATGCTCTAAATTCCGTAAATAAATGCTATAAACTTCGAAATGATGATTTAACATTACTATAAAACAGAATAATTGTTTGGGGCGCCTGGGTGACACAGCGGTTAAGCGTCTCCCTTTAGCTCAGGGCGTGATCCCGGCGTTGTGGGATCGAGCCCCACGTCAGGCTCCTCCGCTGTGAGCCTGCTTCTTCCTCTCCCATTCCCCCTGCTTGTGTTCCCTCTCTTGCTGGCTGTCTCTATCTCTGTCGAATAAATAAATAAATAAAATCTTTAAAAAAAAAACCAATAATTGTTTGCATTTTCCTGTATCCTCTGGCTAAGGCTTGCATTTGTGGTCATCATCAACAAAGCACATTAACAATGTTTGAGAGTCATTGGAAACCATTATTCAAAGGCAGTACAATGGATGTTGCTATGAGATGAGTGATGATGTAATCAGAATTCAATAAATGACATTAGGGAACTGCAGAGATCTATACCGTTTCAATTTTGAAAAGTTCCAAAGAGCCATAGCATTGTGAATAATAATAGTGTTGCTACATTTTCCTTACAGCGGGATATATGAAATTAGGCAGGAATGGTATCTTTGACGATAAATAACACAAAGAAGTAGATCCTGGAAGCTAGGAAAAGTTTTCTTGTGCATTGATTGGACAATAAACATCTGTGTCAGTACCTTTTTCTTGCCCTAAATTTTTACTAGTAAATCACTACACCTCACATGGGCTCATGATTTTTGTAATTACTTCTATAATCAAATTGTTGCTATTGATGGCTCCCACCTGCACACCCCTAAGTATTTCCGCAAAGCCTTGTATACCCTAGAGGCAGTGCTGGACAGAAGATAGTGTTAACAAAGCTACACCTTTATATCTCTTTTGCATTTTAGAGATTCTCAACTGGAATCTCTTGGCCCCAACTTCAAATTTCCAGACAAAGGCTCTGGCTTTGCTAGCTTGGTCCCGTCAACCATGTCAGGTGGTCAAGGGCATGATGTAGTGTACAGCCCAGACTTCTAGGAGGAAAAGGGAAAAGGATAGCACCCAGAGAAAAGAAAAAGAAGTTGGTTATGTTAGTTTTCTACTGCTGTGTAATAAATGACCACAAAGTTAGTAGCTTAAAACAACCTATTTTATTATCTCTCAGTTATCCGCTGGGCACACAGTTCCATCTAAGGCTCAGAGTCATCTTCCAAGCTCATTCAGGTTGTTGACAGAATTCAGTGCCTTGCAGCTAGAGTCTCATTTTTTTGCCAGTTGTCAGCCAGGGCTGGCTCCTAGAGACTGCCCTTAGGTCCTAATCATATGACCCTCTTATAACACGGAGTTTATTTGTCCAAAGCCTGCAAGAGAATTTCTCTACAGTCTATTCCTGCTGCTGCTGTTGCTGCTACCACCATCACTATTACTATTACTTGCTACCGCTACTGTAGTCTTATAGAATGTAATGTAATCACTGGAGAAATGAATCCATCACCTTTGCTATAGAATGTAACCAGATCAAAGGAGTGGCATCCCATCATATTCATAGGTCCTGCCCGCATTCATAGGGGGAGTATAATACGTGTATCTAGGAGGAACAATCTTGGGAGCCATCTTAAAATTCTGCCTACCATGGCTCTTAATAGTCAATCACTCCATGAAATGGCTGATACAGTTGCCTCTGTCTTAAAGCACTGAGAAATCTTTAAACTGACCATCCTCCTTTTTCTTCTCAGCATTCTTTAAAGAACAGCATAGTTTATAATACTGCTTAGGATTTGTGTGAATATTCATAGACTTTCAAGTCTCATGTACCCCAAAAATATATCTCTGGGAATAATTTGTAACACAGATCTCTTTTTCTACAATTCGATGACAAATTATTAAACAGTGTTTACTTAGTACACTTACAATTTGATATTCTTAGAAATTCAGTGGATTAAATGATGTGAGTATACACACACACACGCACACACACACTTCACAAGTCCCCTACAACTTAAATTTTCTTTTTGTTCTGTGCAAACCATTAAAAGGGAATTTTTGCCAACTGGTGTTTCAGAGTTCTTTATAAATTAATTATTGTATTTACTAGCCATGTGGGAGTGGAAAAGTCTAATTGGGTCAAGGAGGCTGGCCCTCCTGGAGACTGAAAGGCATAAGGTATAAGGTATCACTTGTGCAGTGCTTTTTTGAACACGTTAAAAAAAAAAAGTGAACAATACTGAAATTACATGCAAATTTATGGGAAAATCACATCATAATTAGAATAAAAATTTATTGAAATTTGCAACAAAATATTTTAGCTGACATGGACTTCACACGTGTTCATGCCACCCGGAGGAATGGACTGCTTAATGTTAAGAGCACATTCATTCACTCATTCCCTCACTCATTCAAGGGGACAGGGCTAGATATTATAGCAACAAAGAAGACAGTATCACAGCCTGGTGCTCACAGAGTCCTGGTGAATATGGATGTATAAAGAGATGGAACAAAGTGTCATAAGTGTAGTATGGGCATAGAGAATACTGTGGGCATTCCTAGGTGGAACAACTTTCCCAGTTCACAAGTGGGGAAGGGAAATCCATCAGGGTTAGTTCATTGCAAGTAACAGAAACCAAATCTGGTTAAACTTTATCTTTCAGTGTTAGGACAAGTGGGAGCAAGCCAGTCACGTGGGGCGTGAAGCTTAAGGAGGCAGTCTCACAGCTGCTGGACCTGGAGGTGTCATCTGAGAGTAAGTGTCTCCTTAAATTTTGGGGGTAAACAGCTGCTCACTGCAGTCTTGGTCCTGTTTTGCCCTTCAGTTTTACCAACTTAGTCAAAACTCTTTTTTCCCCCCTAATTTTCTTCCCAATGAAAAACAGTTGAGAAACTCATTCACACTGATGTAAATAACTAAAAACAATTTAAAGTACACATTCTTTTATCTTTTTTTAAGATTTTATTTATTTATTTGAGAGAGAATCAGCAGGGGGAGGGGCAGAGAGGGAGAGAGAGAATCTTAAGCAGGTTCCATGCCCAGCCAGGGGCTGGATCTCAACCCCGAGATCATGACCTGAGCCGAAATCAAGAGTTGGATACTTAACTGACTGAGCCACCCAGGCGCCCCAAAGTACATATTCTTTTAAAAGAATTTTCAGCTTTGCAGAAATCATCAAGCCCTTAAACCATGCGGGGAACCTCAAATGCTGACAGGGCCACATAGTAGCAGGAGTGAATGAAGCAAGCCTGTGTGAGACGCTGTGCAGTGAGGGAGATTGTGATCGGCTTTCAGAGACCTTCACATTCAACCTAAAAATAGATACTGTTTTGGCCAAACAAAAAGTATCTGCTGGATTATTAGATCAGTAGAATAGTTGTTTGTATTCCCTGCCTAAGGTTAAAAAAGTTCAGTTGCTATGTCAGAATTTCCGTAGGCAAACAGTGTAAGGTCATAATGGAATTGGATGGAGAATACCTACTTGGGGTATTCTTTCTTCGATTAAACTTTCCTTGTGAGGCCTTATTAAACATTTCTTTGGCCTAGTTATTCCCACTTTTTGCTGTCACAGCTTATTGTCTTGCCTGTATTCCATGAATCACAAGACATAACTGAAATGTTTTTCCACAGCTAGTAACTAGAGAGAACTACATAACATTTAGGAAAAAGAAAAGTTGCAGTAACACTAGAACTCTTAAGAGTCTCTTGTCTAGACAGAAGTAGGAGACTTCTATAGAGGAGACAAGAGGAGTCAAAGTTTATATATGTCCAAAGTACTTTCCTATTACCAGGAAACTCCAGGTGCTTCTGAGGGGACTGTCAATCATGGTACTTCCCTAAACCCCAAGGACAGGTTGGGATTCTTGTCCCAAGCTGTCCAATTGGAATGCCCAGTCTCTTGAAGGGGAGAAAGGAGCAAAGCAGCCAGCCTGTAATCCATTCACTTCCGTTATTAGAGGGACACCACTAGGGGAAAGAAAAGAAGAAAGTCACATGTTCTAACCTTGTCAACTGGACTTAAGGCAAATAGAATAATGATTTTAGACAAGAGGAGCAGGCTTTGTCTACAGAATGCCCTTAGCAGGATCTCCCTTGGCAAAAATTGCTTTCAGTGAACAAACCTGGAATCTATTGATTTCTGGGACATGGCTTCCTGGGACCATGTCATATAAGCTATACAACTCTTGGAGATATAACGTGAAGATGGTTTATAAATAGCATGCCTCCTATTCTGTGAGGTAATAATCTGCAAAACTTCACACAGAAACTTCATCTATTGTTCTGGACTGATGGATAGCAAGGACTTTGCAAAAATGTCCCAGACCTTTCTCTGCTTTGTCTTTGTCTCTTGATGTCCTGTACTCTTGAAATTTTTAGTAAAGCTTGATCTAGGAACTATCTCTGAATTTTGTGAGTCCGATTTGTTAATCCAGTCCTGTGTGTTAGCTCGACTGGTCATGGTACTTGGTTGAAGAATGAATATGTGAACCAGAAAAGACCAATCAGAATATTCCCTAGGTTTCATTTAGGAACATTGGGTGAGGAAAATTCTCTCTCCATTGGGGTTCCTAGAATGGTAAATGTGGATGTGAGACACATTGTAGAGAGAGAGTCCACCCACATGAAACAAGTCAAGCAGACACAATAAGAGCTGATGGGAGAGAAAGGAGAAGTAAGGGATGGGAAGAGAGAGTGAATTCTGAATATAGCATTTGAATCCCTGAATTTTGTTCTGTCTGAAGCCATGTCTACCCCTGTACTTCCTCTATAAGCCAAGTCGACACATTTTCTTTGTGCTTAAGCTAGATTGTGCTGGGTTTCTGTCACTTACCGCCAAGAATTCTGACTAATATCATAGCTGGAATTTGGTATGGACCAGACTAGGAGGAGGACTTGAGGGCTCAGGGACAGACAAGCCATTCAGGAAAGAGTAGTTCTCAGAGATAAAAATCAGATGAGAAACAAAGAAAATCCGTATCATAAAGCTATTTAGAACTTCTGCCTCTGGTTCATGCATAAACATTATTGAAAGGTTAAATAAGATTACAACTATTATAACAATATGTTAAACCATCTTATCCTAAGCAGTGTGGAGTCATGCTTTTCTGCCTTCTTTTTCTTTTGCCAGCTGTACCCTGTGACCTCTTTTGGGGCTATGTGACCAAGTAAGACAGTGTTTTGCAGCTTTGGCTTTTGGTTGGGAAGCAGAGCTCCATTTTAGAAATTGTCCCTTTATGTTGTAATTACCTATTTGTTTTCTTTAATCCCCAATTCCTCATAGGTAGGAGACAAATCTTATTTATTTCTTCAATCTCAGCACCTGGAGCACAGTTAGTGTTCAATATTTGTGGAACAAACAAAGAGAGGAGTTTTGTTTTTGCCATCATTGAAACTCTGCCCAAGCCTGACCAATGGGAAATTGCACAGGCATGATTCCTTCCTGTTCCCTACCAAATGTGCATAATTATATTACTCAGTATGCGACCAACTGTTAGATTGTGATGAATGCTATCGTAGTTAAGGCATGTTGCTAACATTTGCAGTGAGCAAGGAAGGACTGTTTTAAATTGTTCCACAATTTAGAGTAGTGGTTAAAATCATGGGCTTTTGGAACTAGAATTCCTGCTCTACTGCCTGGTTGCTGTGTAACCTTGGTTAAAGTGTTCCATCAAAATACACGATACTGTTGTTGTCAATGTTTAATAAGTGCTATATTTAAACTCTCTGGGTTTAAATATAGTAAACACGGTAAGCGCCATGTGTTTGCTGTGATTAGTCCTATTCTTCTCTAAGCCTCCCTTTTATCACAGGAAAATGGGTATAAAATTACATCTGTGTGTAAATTTCAAACAAGATAATGCATATAAAATGCTTGGCAGTAAATGCACAATACAGAGCAAGTATTAATAGCTATTACTAGGATATAGTTAGATTAATTAAAAGTTACTATGTGTACCAAACCTGGATTACCCATTTTCAAAAACAAAATAATAATATAACTCATTTAACATTAAAGTGCACTCATAGACTCTTAAGTAGTATAATGTTGGGGTTAATGGTAGAGGTGTTGAAACCAGTTCACCTGGGTTCAGATCTTAGCACTATGACATATTACTTGGCAAGTGATTTAAGTTCTCTGAGTCATCTCTGATAAAATGAAAATAATGATAGTATCTGCATGATAATGTAGTTCTGAGGATTAATTGAGGCAATGCCTCTAAAGTAATAAACACAATGCCAGGAAAATAGTAAGCAGGCAATGAATATTAGCTCTTATTATTGCTCTGAGCCTCAATCAATTCCAATGGTAAAAATGAGGATAAAGATATCTATCTCACCAGGCTGGGATATGGATAAAATGTGATAGTTCCAGTGAAAATGTCTAGTAAATAGTAGGTATTTCATAAATGCCAGTATTCTTTCCCATTTTTATGATTCAGGAGACAACTCAGAAATTTTACAATGCCTTAAGGTTATCAGTATAGATATCAATTGGATTTCTATGTGTGTGGTTATAGGATGGAGAGGATTAGGTAAAATTTGATCAGTGACACATACTAAATGCTGTGTATTGAATAAATATCATTCAGACCATTCAGTTGGCTTATTAGCTGTTATATCTTATTAAAGAAGATTGTGCCAGGAATACCCCATTTTTGTATATTTGTTTGATTCAGGCCACAGATAAATGGCGATTTATTCTATTCAGAGAAGGATAGAAAAGTAGGCTGGTATTTCAAGTTTCTTGCAGTGAACATGGCGCACAATCTGCTAGAACTGAAGGAGAATGTTATTAATCAAAGGGTGCACAGGGAGGCAGAGGACTTCATTATGCTGTTTTGCTCCCACAACTTGCACCTGGAGCTTTTTAATGAATGTGCCCTTTGGAGACAGGTGGCACTCTGCAAAGTGTAAACCTCTCTAAACCTCTTCTTGTCTCAAACTGACACGTCTTCATGGCACTGTGAATAATCAATCTATGCCTTAAATGATGTGAAAGCTTTGGTAGGAGTATAATTAGTTGAAACAATTTTTTTTCTTGGTCTTTAGGAGTACACATGGCTAGAACAAGGGAAAGAAAGAATGTCAAGAAACAGCTGGAAAAAAGAAATGTATTCATTGAAAAAGGCAGGCCTATAAATGATGATATTTTGTGCTGGGTGAACAAGCACAGTAGATGGCAGTTTAGTAACACCCAATACATTTTGTCACGTTTAGAAGTCATCTTTTTAAAGAATATGTAGAAAAATATGTATGTTTCATATATTTATTGTCATCTTTTTTGGGAAAAGTTCTGCGTGTGATCTCCGTTGGCATAGAGAGACAGAATTGTTATAAACTTGTCAAATAGCACAGAATATAAAAGGGACATTGGGGTGCTCTGGGATTTTTACACCACATTTTGTTAGCATCTCATTCATTTTGAAGCATATAAAGACTTTTTTTAAAATATATATTTGAAGCAATAAAGCACTTGGAAATTACTCTCAAGTAAAATAACACCACAACCAACAACTGATTTCTAAGAAAAACTGGCTATACTTTTGCATTTCATTGATGGTTCTTTAATTGTTAGTTAAAGTATTAGGCAAACTATTAGAGATGTGGAAAGAGAGCCAGGGACAGAGGATATTAGGAAGAGAAGGTAAAATTTCCAAGAATTTTTGAATGCGAAAACGAGAAGAAAAAAAAAAAGAACCCAACTTTTCCTGAGTTACAGGCTTAGGATTGCATCACTTGTCACATGGAATTCACCAAAAGTCCAGGCATTAAAAAAATTCTGATCCCAGAACAGAAAGCTGACAGTTCTTCCTACAATGGAATCAGACCATTACACACGCTCTGTTGGTTTAATTGAGCATACATTATATCCTTCAGCAAGAAATCTTCTGCCATGGTACCCTATTTTCTTGGGCACCAGGGCTTGACAGATTTCTCACACAAGTAAGCAGTTGAGAGTGATACAATTTTGACATGAAATGTGTTTATACTTTGAAAGCCATTAAACAAGGCTTGTTTGCTTATAATTTTCTAATAAAATAAAGGGCCTTCTGTGGAAAGCAGTTTTAAAAACACATCATAACATTTTTAAGTGTGTAGGTCTTGCAACGTTTGTTCTAATTTTCTAGTGACAGACACAGAGTAATAAGATTTCCCTAACAGATGCTTAGTGCTGGGTACTCACATGTCACTCAAGCTGACAAGGTTTTAGGAAAAAAACACTTTCGTTACCATGTTACCAGTTCGAAAAATTAACTGCACATAATTGCACATAATTCAGTTTTGCTTAATTGAAAAGTATAAACGTCACAAAATATAATTTATTAAAATTAATATGATAGAATTAATTGGAAACATACCCTAAACAGCCCACTAGATCCTATTCTACAAATTTGTCTGTCCCAGACAAGATTCTAATCCTACATACCTGGAGAAAAGCATTAGTTTAGCTTACAATAGGATCATAAAATTTTGGAGTTGGGAGAGAGACTGTGAGATCATCTATTTCAAATAAATGCCTCCTTTTAAAGATTTTATATACATATATATATATATATGAAAGGTTTGAATTTAATTGATATTAAAATAAGATATAGCAAGCACCATTCAGGTTGTGAATGAAACGAACATAGTTTCTTCATTCATACATTCATTCATTCATTCTATCAACAGATATTTATTGAGCATCTCACGTAACTGGTATATTCCGGAATTATGCTAGAGACTGGTAATGTGAGAATAAATATTTCACTCTTTCGGCCTCTGAGGAGGACCTCAGAGGATAGCTGGGAAGGTAGACAAATAAATTAATGACTGTACTGTACTATGATAAAGGCCATGACAGGTTTGTATACAGTCGTATGGGAAAAATGATGAGGAAGCAATCTATGTCACTTGGGAGTTTTTCAAAGACAACAGACAGGAAATCACTTGAGCTGGAGCAGGAATTCTCAAAGGAGAAGTGGGGGCTGAGGATCTAGGAGAGAAAATAGATATGAAGGCAGAAGTATGTTTGGAGAGTGAGTGTGTGAAATGTAGGGAATGGTGGGAAGTGATATAGAACCAGACTTGGAAAGTTAATTCAAGGAAAGACTACAAATATCAGATTCTAAAGAATCTGGCATTACTTTTGTAGTAAAGAGGGCACAATTGAAAAAATGTGCAAGTGAAGACAAAGATATCATCTGATTTATATTTTTGAAAAGTTACTGACTACGTTAGTCGTAGACATGTTGAAGTATGTTTTGGTGTTATACTTGGACAGTGGAAGTAATAATGGACAAAGGTGTATATTAAGATATGTTTTAGAAACTGACTGAACTTGGTGGTCAGTTGCTTGGGAGAGACAGGTGCTAAGGGAAAGGGAAAAGTGGATGACTTCAAGAGGTCTGGTTGGCATGATTAGTTTTGAGGGCTTGGATAGGCACTTATTTAATCCTCTTCACAAGCTTTTGAAGATTATAACAGATGAGAAAAACCGAAGTTTTGCAAAGTTAAGTAATTTGACAAGGTTACCACATAGGTAGTAACTTATGGAAACCAGGTTTGAGCACTTTCTGTTTGACTAATTCCAGAACCCAAGCTCTTAATCACTGTTCTGGTTCTTTCTGTACTGACTGAGTGGGCAGTGACACCTTTTACTGGGCTGGGAAATACAGGAAAAAATGTTTTGGGGCATCTGGGGTGGCTCAGTCGGTTAAGCGTCCGACTCTTGATTTTGGCTCAGGTCATGATCTCAGGGTCGTGAGATCGAGCCCCATGTCAGGCTCCATGCTCAGCAGGAAGTCTGCTTGAGATTCTCTTTCTCCCTCTGCTCCCACCAAGCATGCTCTCACACATGCGTGTGCACACATACTCTCTCTCTCTCTCTCAAATGTAAATAAATCTTTTAAAAAAAGTTTTGAATAGAAGATGATCAGTTTGAACTTTAACATCTTGAGTTTAAAAGGCCAAACAGTGGAAATATTCCTAAGAAGATTGGAAATAACAGTCCTAAAGCTCATGAAAGATGTGGAGCTAGAAAGTTCAGATTTAGGGGATATCAGTGAAAAAATGATGGTTGAAGCCGTAAGAGTGACTCGATGGCCCAAAGAATAGGCATAGGGAAGAGGATTGAGCAGAAAGTTTACAGTGACAGTGGGACAAAAAGAGTCCAGGGAATGAGACTGAGAAGGAGCATTCAAATGGCTTAAAGGGAAACCAACATAATAAAACTTCCACACAAATCTGTGAAGTAGAGACTTATTTTTCTCCCTTGAGCATATGTTGGAGAGAAAGTTGGCATCATCTTCTTAATTGTTCATTATTGCATTAAGAGCATTCTTACAACTGTGAAAACTGTCACTCCTAGCCTCTCCTTTTCTGAAGTTCACAATCTTTTCCCATTCAGGGTCACCATTTTCTACTCCACACAAGTTCCCATCGTCAAACTAGACCACGAATCCACATTTTTGATGATGATGGATGCGCCCACTCTCAACTCAATTTCTAGACTGTGCTTGAACTAACTTCACCTCTGACATGTTTCCCTATTGTTCCAGGAACTGCTCTGTTTGTGAAATATTTAACCATGAAATTCCAATGACTGAGCATAATGTCCTCCTCTTCCCACTAACTCAATTCAGATTCAACTTAGTTCACATCGCTTATTGAGTATCTATCATATGTTGTGTCCTAGGATTTGGTAGATATAGATATATATCTCTCTGAATATATATGTATTTACATATATATATGTTTCTGTCTATCTCCATCTATATCTGTGTCTATATCTGTATCTTAGCACTGAGACATTGTTAATCTCAAGAATTTCACTTATTAGGAAGGGAGCAGATATGAAACATTTTTTGCAATCTCAGTGTAGTAAGTAAAATGCTAGAGGTATATTATAGGAACAGTAGTGTGATATGATGGAAAGTTTGAGCAGTTGTACTTGAAATGGAGATGGGAGGTATATTATTCATTTATAATTACATAACTAAACCCCTAAGCGTAGATGCTTAAAATAGCAATGGTTTATTATTTCTCACAATTCTGTGGGTTGACTCAGCCCTACCTATATTCAACTAGTAGTTGGGATGGGTAGGCAGAGCCAAGAAGTTTCTACTTACATGTCTGGGTATAGGTGCTGTATGCCAACTCTCCCTCCCTGTGGCCTTTGTCTCCATATGATATACTTCAGGCACAATAGCTTGAACTTCCTTACAGCATGGTAGTTGGTAGTTACACTGGAACTGGCACAGTGCTAATTCTACAGCATTTTATTGGCCTGCCCAGAATAAAGGGCCTTTTGTAGAAGTAATGGCATGAGTGTTGCTGGGATGGGATAAAAATTGAGCAGCCATTTTTTTTTTAAATACAGATTACTACAAGAGAATTTAAAAAGGAAGAGATGCTTGAGATGAGTCTCAAAGGCTGAGAAATTCGGAAATTTGTCAGGTGAAGGGGGATTTAGAAGAGGAGCTCTTCAGGAAAAATAGCAGTGACATAAAGGGAGGAAGCAACATAGTCATTCGATTGCCAGGACATGTGGAATGCCTGTGAGCATTTGTGGGAAGGAATGAGAAATGCACTTGCTAGGCAAGTAAGGTTATGGAAAGCCTTGTTATAAGAAGTAAATTGAACTTTATCTTCCAGATAAAGGCTGCAGAATAGCCTTAAAGAGGTTTTATGTAGGGGAGCGGCTGCTCTTTACTCTCATTGATTCTTCTACTTTGCAGGCTTTGTATGTTCTTGATCAATAAGCCTTTGGCTTTCTTTCCTTATTCAAACCAACCTACAACTCATCGTATTCACTTAAACCTCTCTCTCACTAGCCCAACACTCTCATGACCTTCTTTTCATTCCATTATCCTAAGCCTCAATTCTAGAAAGCCTAACCATCTGTTTGTTCTGATCTTAACACCAGGCATTGAATAATACTGGAGCAAATCACACACCATGTTGATTACCTGCCTTATACATTCATGATCTCCAACCTTTGTTGGGCTCTTAATATCCTCTAGCAAATCTTTACATATTCTTGCCCATTCCCCATGCTGGTCATTTCTTACCAGTCTTTTAAAGTTTTGCACTTAATGCTGCCCTATTTCCCCTTAGCAGATTACCTTGACTATTTCACAGAGGAAATAGCTGTTATAGCTGTGAAAAACTTGCTTCAGACCATCTCTTTGAAATTCTCTTATTCCTCTCCTGGATCGTCCCCCTCCTTTCCTTCCAAATTCCTGTCATCTGCCTGGGAATTATTTTACTTCTTCTTCACCTCTGAATTGGCTTACAGTTCTCATCCACCTTCATCTTCCTTCCTTCCACAGTCATGATTCCTCCTGTCCTTCACCTGTGCTCATACCCCAAGCCTTCTACCTCTTGCAAGTTCTTGCTCTGACAGTGATGTCCTCTCTTACTCGCTTCTTCAATCTATCTCTTCCCACAGCTTTCTCCTCAGCCTAAAACATGGAAAAATCTTCCTCATCTGGTCAGCATTTTCTTCCGCCTTGCTACTCCCACAATCATAATCTCGCAGTGTACCCTCCTGCTGAATCATTCTTATTTCATATTTCCTCCTTAGCAGCCTGCAGTTTGACTTAAGTCTTGATCAAATGTCAAGCAGTTTCTAACACATGGTATGCATGCAATAAATGTGTATTGGTGATCGATTTCTTTTTTTTTTTTTTAAGATTTTATTTATTTATTTATTCGACAGAGATAGAGACAGCCAGCGAGAGAGGGAACACAAGCAGGAGGAGTGGGAGAGGAAGAAGCAGGCTCACAGCGGAGGAGCCCGATGTGGGGCTTGATCCCACAACACCGGGATCACGCCCTGAGCCGAAGGCAGATGCCCAACCGCTGTGCCACCCAGGCGCCCCTGGTGATTGATTTCTAATCGCCAATATTATGATCTCTTTTTAGCCCTCATTTTACTTATGGTGAGAGGCGAGGGACAGGTTCCCTTTTAAGGTCCTGCCCCTGGCACGGTGGAACTTGAAAACCACACATACAAGTGGACATAATGGCTGGGATTCTGTACTCCACAGATTTCTTAGAAAATCAATGTTATTCTATTAGCATTTTGGTTTGTTGGAGCCTGTGTTGTAACAATTGGTAAAATGTATTGAATATTACCATTATTGATATTTCATATATATATAATATATATAAAGATTATATCTTATACTATATTTTACTATATAAAAATTATTATTCTTTTTAAAAAATATTTTATTTTATTTATTTGACATACAGAAAGAGAGAGTGTGTGTGAGCACAAACGGGGAGGGCAGAGAGAGAGAGAGAAGCAGGCTCCCCACGGAGCAGAGAGCCCCATGTGGGGCTTGATCCCAGGACCCCAGGATCATAACCTGAGCCAATGGCAGACGCTTAACCAACTCAGCCACCCAGGTGCCCCCATAATTATCATTCTTATTACATCTCTCTTGAAGTGTGGTGCCTATTTAACACATGATAACCACAGATTTTTAGAGCAACAAAACTTTCTATTATGCTAGACAGATTTAGGAAGACAGGAATCACGTTTCCTAGCACATAATAGATAATCAATATATTTTTATGGAACGAATGGATGATGTTTCTTGTATGTAATCCAGCCAAAATTTTCTATATGAACATAGAATGTATTTCTGATATTCCAGATTAAAAATACCATCCACTGTTAGGCCTCAGAATGTTCATGCATTCTAAAAGACTGTTGTGCTATTGTTATTGAAAGAAAAAAAAAACTCCACCATTTAGTACAGCAATTCATAGGTAAATTTTTTTTGTTTTCTCTGGAAAATTCATCTGTTACGGTGTTGTTTTAGATGCAGTCTTTCCATAGAAACACACATAAACTCATGAGGAGTTTGAACTTAAACTACTGCTATAAAACTAGGTACTTATTGCCTTCAGTTCATCTGACTCTTATCTTATGGAATGTGAGCTCATTTAATGGCATCAAGCAAGAGAAACTAAGATAGCATCCCGTGTACTGCATCCCTTTGGGACCATCCTGTATAATGTTGACATTCAGTCTCAGCCAGCCTGACAATGAAATGATCCATTTATCCAACACAAGCAAGCAAAGGAGGGGATACTGCATCTTTTCACTCTACCTCCCACTCCCAGAGCCAGTCCGATGCTTCCTTTGGGCCAAACACACGCACACATAAAGCACTTCATCAACAATGTTTCATGTTTTCTGTTAAATTGGATTTACTCTTCTTATGTGAATTTTCCCCTAGATACTCTTTCCAAATAGTGCAGAAAATATTTGAAGTGAACTAAAACTTTTCAATAATAAACTTTGTGGTTATAAAACCCTAGGACTAGGAAACACTTATAAGCAAATACAAATGAACAGCTTTACCATTATATAGACAAGACTACTGAGGAGCTTAGGAGAAATCACTGATGCTTTAAAAAGAGAGATGTATTAGTCTTAACTTTAAAAATCAAACTTTTCAAAGAGGCAGTATTTTCTAATTGGGGACTTTTATAAGTTTCTCGGGAATCTACTCCATAAAGTAATTGTTTTAATCACCAAGGGTATTGAATAAATTTTTTACTTCTGTAATTCCATTCCCTGATAGTTCTGTTTCTTTTCTTTCTTTAAAGCACCAAAAGCAATCCTCTTTTTACCTAGTCTATGACTATTATGGTTGCTTAATTAGATTTTTTTTCTTACTGAAAATAAATCATTCCTCCTTGGGCTATGTTTTATTGCCAACGGAGAATTCTAGAATGACCAAATAGCCTCCAAATTTTTACTGTTGCAAGCGACCTAAATCCAACTCAAACTAGCTTAAATAAAAATAAGAAATCTCCAACTCATAACTGAAAACTCCACAGGTGAGCCTTGGCTTCACATGCAGCTTAATTTAGAGCTCAAATCATCAAGAACCCCCTCTGGGTTGCTTCTATTCTCAAGCTGACTTTCCTTGTGAGCATAATGGATAAGGCAATTCTAGTTCATCACATCTCTACTAATTCCAGTTGAAAGTCAGAGCTTCTCTTCTGCAGGAACATATGTACCAGTGAGTTATTATGATGGTTAAAAATAGTAGTATTTGTTACATTAGTTATTATTATTATACCCTTAAGTTTGTGCTACTTGTCCATCTCTGTACCAAGCACTGCGGTCATACAGGATATCTGGATAGTTTTAAGATCCTTAGAGTTTTAGGGGAAGGTGTTCAATCCCTTACAAATCATATATTTGAGAATAAGGTAAGTCAATTCTCTCATGGATCAATAGAGTACTTTTTGCCAGAAATAAGGGTGAAAAGCTGGTAAGGCAATTGTGATGGTTCATTTTATGTGTCTGAATGAACCATGGGGTCTCAGATATTTGGTCAAACGTTATTCTGGGTATATCTGTGACAGTATTTTTGGATGAGATTAACATTTCAGTCAGTAGACTGAGTAAAGCAGATAGCTCTCCCTAAGGGGTGAGTCTTATTCGATCAGTTGAAGGCCCAAATGAAGAAAAAACGATGACCCTCCATGAATAAGTGGGAACACCTCCTTCCTGACTACTGAGATGGGACTTCAGCCTTTTCCTGACTTTGTACTTGAACTGAAACATTAGCTCTTTGAAGTAATAAGTAGGATTCTAACAACAACAACAAAAAAATAGACCTGGACAGAAAGATTTTGGATGGGAAATGTGGCAGAAAGGCTTACAGGAAAGCATGAGAAACCCTGCTTAGCTACAGATGGTATGAAGGCTGGGTCCTCTATCAGTTAGTGATCTTTCAATTGCAACATTTAGAAAATCCAGCAGAAAATGTCTAAAACCGGAAGGGAATTTGTTGGTTCTCATGACTGGTACTTACAGCTTGTGTGCCATTTATCAATTTCTTGCCTCTAGGCTCCAAATTCACCCTTCGATATATGCTTTATGGTAACAGACAATCCCTTTTAATGTTTCGCCTTATAAGTGAGACTTTTATGTAGGCATTGTTAGTAGAGGGCACTGGATGGGCCTCGGAGGAGGAAAGGGCTCTCCTGCCTTGTCTGGCTGTTGCTTGATAGGTTTGCAGTGTGGTTGTATGGACATCTGGTGAAGTTGTGCCCCAGAATGTGGTCCTTTGGCAAACTTGCAGGCTGGCAGTTAGCACTGTGCTGCATGCTGGACGTAGATTAGCACTCCACAGTCTTCCTGTCTGCACCAGTACCCCATTTCCCTTTTCAGGTCCCTGTGTAAATTGTCTGTGCCCTAGAGGGTCCCCACTAAGCCAGCTTCTGCTCCCTCTGAAAGCCTTGCATGCTTTGCCTGCCATCCAGAAGGTTTCTACCCTCTACAGGTTGCTGACTGCCTGCTCCACACCTGCACTCCACAGGGTTGCTTCCTGATTGCCCAGCAACTGCAGAACAGCTCAGGTCTGGGAAACAGATTTGATTTCCGGGCTATCCAGTGGTGGAACTAAACTACACCTTCTCCAAGGAGGTCTGAACACCAGCATTGATGACGGGGTCTCCTTCCAAGTTTGTCCTTCCTAGGGTATTCTTCCTCAGCCCTAGGGTACCATACAAAATTTCTTTATATTTTATAGTCTCTCTTATCACAGCATAATACTCCTTTATATTATTATGTTTATATTTCTATGTAGTTTCTACCTCCTGATTGGACTCAGACTGGTATACTTTTTCTCAAGGTTCAAAAATTATTACCAGGAGCAATCTCTTGGCTATGCTTTCCTCGGACTGCTTCCACCTCAGCTGGTCTTTCTTTTTGTGGCTTCACATATTATATTTTTAAACTATCAAATCCATTTGAAGACTCAAAACTTTTCCCCAGAAGCCCCAGCTCTATCTCGCCACATGTCAATAGCTTGGGTTGGGTTACATGCACATCCCTGATCCTATTCCTGTGTCCATGAGGGATTCTCAGTTTCCCACTGTCTATCTACCTGGAGATAATCACTTCTTCATTCTAGGATTTCTCACTTCTAATATGCTACTTCTGATATCAATTTCTACATCACTTATGAATTTTGCTCTTATTGGGTCTTGAGCCTGCTGGCTTTTGTGCTGGGACTAAACCATCAGCACTCCTGGGTCTCCAGTTTGCCACCTGCAGATCTTGGGACTTGTTAGCATACATAATCACACAAGCCAGTTTCTTATAATAAATTCCTGCTCCTCCAGTTCCCACAACTTGTTGGTTCTGTGTCAGTATTAACCTCTGAAAAGTAACGGAACAGAGGAAGAAGATACAGAATGGAAGGGTAGGGGAGTGGATGAAGACATGAGGATTGGAGGGATGTAGAGAAAGAAACAACATGACACCTTTCTTTCTCCCTAAACCATGGATTAGTGCTGCCTGTTTTTGAATTCTTTTTTTTTTTTAAAGATTTGTTTATTTATTATTTTTTGGAGAGAGAGTGAGTGAATGCAGGTGGGAGGGGCATAGGGAGAGGGAGAGAGAGAATCTCAAGCAATGGGGCTCAATCTCACGATTCCCAGTTCATGATCTGAGCTAAAATCAAGAGTCAGATGCTTAACGGACTGAGCCACCCAGGCACCCCATCTGTTTTTGAATTTTATATGATGTCATTAGATAACATAAATTATTTTGTGTCTAACTTCATTCAGTATTGTTATGAAATTTGTACATGCTGTTGAATGTATGTATAGTTCATTAACTTTCATTGTTTTATAAGTATTCCAGTGTATGAATACACCACTGTTTATTTATCAAAGTGACTGCTTAAGTGGAATTTGGGGGTTATAGGATATCCATGTGTTTAGCTCTAGGAGATTCTGAGAATCAGCTTTCCAAAACAGTTCTATCCATACACTTCCACCAGCAGAATATGAGTTCTTGTTGCTTCATAACCTCTCCAGCACTTAGTATTTTCATACTCCTAATCCTTAGCATAGGAAATTTAAGCTTAATTTTGTCTGCAGGGGTGAGCCCCTGAAGGATTTTCAGTTGGAAAGTGGTATGAATGGGAGAGCTGCACCCATAGTGTTGCATAGATTAGAGTGAGAGAAAGGCATGCGGAGGGAGGCTAGTTGGAACCCTATTTTAGTGATTTCATAAAAACAATATGAAAACAAACTAGAGTATTAACAGAGGGGCTAAAAAGAAAGATCCTGCTGTAGCGTGTGCCTGTAAATAATAAGATTTGGCAATTAATACATTGTGCAGGTAGAGGCAGCAAGGGTGACTGAAGATGAGCACATGCTTGGGCTTACGTGACTGATGGAACACCGGTAGATTCTAACCAACTTAAGAAAGCTTGGGAGAAAATGATGGTTTGAGGGAAATAATTTTTACTCAAATTGTATCATTTGCCTTACTTAACTTTTTACCAGACTCTTAATTTAAAGCTGTGACAATCTTTTTTTCCAACTCTCATTTCTTATCGCTGGAAGATCACTCTCAGTAGAAGTTGGATCTGTCAGAGAAGAAAGAACCAGGACTATGGTGGGATAGTTATATTGCCTCCCTCTCGGTGAACTCAGTATCCGGAGGAAGCAACAGAAGGTTTTCTATTATTCAAACCTGACAGCTTTGGTGTAAGGAGTGATAGTAGCTAGGAGAGTGACAGGTCTGGGACTTCTGGGAAGCCTAAGTCCACACAGCTTTAAAAGCAGGAGCTATTCTGTGCGCTCAGTTCCATCACTAATTCTTTCCTTCTCTCTAGGCGTTTGTTTCTATCACTGGCGTAAGCAATTGCTTCTTCTATTTTTGCAGCACATTCTTTGTCTAACTGGGTATTCACAGAGATATGCCAAGCATGTAGATGCTCGAGGACGAGCACCCCACTACTTTCACATGTACTGGTGTTGAGATAGTAACTCCGATTGTTTTCATTTTTGAGACAGTTTGCTGGCATAACCGTCCAGGCATTGCTGTGGTGGCCTATCTATATGCATTCCTGTTCGGTGGATCTCATAGGCTGTGTGTCAGTTTTAGCACAGCTCCTTTGGCAAAGGTTTTCCTTTTATACCTTTGGTGATATTTTACCTACCATCGTATCCAAAAGCTTAAAACGACTTGTTAAGCTTATTTATATTGTTTCCTCCAACGGAATCACTTGACAAAGGATTTGTCTTAAGTTTCTACTTTCCAGGCCTGTTACTGTATCTTAATAACTTACAGTGTGGCACCAACAGGAAACAGAAATAATAGTACCTTATATTTCTAGACTGCTTTAAAATTTTCACGGCACTTTTACATCTGTTTTATTTCTCTTTACTCTCCCCATCACCTTAGGAGTGAGGTGTTATTATTTTCATTTTTCAGATGAAGAAAACTAGGCTCAAAGTCAAGCATAGTGTCACAGCCAGACTGCAAATCAGATCAGTGCCTGTGATTGTTAGTTTTGTCTGGGCCCTAGTCTGCCCAGATCTCTGGTTAAACCTTGATTCTGGGTGTGTCTGGAAGAGATTAGCATTTGAATTGCAGGACTGAGTAAAGCAGATTGCCATCCCTAATATGGGTGGGCATCATCCAATCTGCCCCCTGAGGCCTGAGTAGAACAAAATGATGGAAAAAGGGTGAATTTTTCTCTCTGCCTGTTAGAGCTGAGACATCAGTCTTCTCCTGCCCTTGGACTGAGACTTACACCATCAGCACTCTTGGTTCTCAGGCCTGTAGACTCGTGTTGAAACTTACACCTCTGGTTTTCCTGGGTCTCCAGTTTGTGGACTGCAAATGGTGGGGCTGCTTAGCCTCCATAATCATGTGAGCCTATTCCTTATAAAATATCTCAGTTTCCTCTTGATTTACTTTCTCTAAAAAACCCTGACCAATATAGTGTCCTTTTGCAGTGCTTCTGCCCTGCTTACCTTTTGCATCTAGCTATAGGTTTTCCCATTATCCTTCAACTATTGATCAGGAACTATATTCCTGTCAGGTGAGGATTATCCGTATATTGAGTATGTATATTTTAGCATTAAAACATCAGCAATTCTCAAAATTATCAGGTAAAAATTTAGTACCTAGAAATGAGGTAGGGAAACTGAAGGGCTCCCGTAAAAGACTGCTTTTTTGCTACCTCTGTTCTTGCTAGGACCTGCACTTCCACATGCCTTAACGTATGTCCCCTTTGTAAAGGTCAAGGAGTTGATTTCTTTGGAGTCTTCCAGCCTAATAGATAACATCTCACCAGGTGAGGTTGTCATGCATGTTTTCTAAGACCACTGACTCCAGACACCTTGATGCCAAGACCCTTGGCTCCAGGGCATAAGTGACTTGTGGAGGACACCTAAGCACTTGTCCTTGTTTTGTCCACTTCCTGGTTTCTGAGAGGGCATGTACACCAGACCACCATTCTCAATAAAAACCCCAGACACCAAGCAATGACGAGATTTACTCTTTTCTCCTTTCCAAGACTTCCAGATGCTTGTCTGTATCTGCGATCTCTCTACATCTTCAGTAAACTCTGCTCTCACTTCCTCTCACCTGAGTTTGATTTTCATCCTGCGCAAAGCCAAAACCCTCTTGGTTCATCCTCCGGGTCCCCCCGCTGGGTCTTTGGACCCAGCCAGCCTGCATCAGAACCAGTCTGCGTTCTGGAGTTAATCTTATGGCATAAGAATTTACCTTTTATCTTTTTATTTATTTGCTTTAACCAGTATCACCCCACTGCGTGAATAGGGTTTAGATGAACAGCCCGTGATCTTTTATTATAGGCCTGTCTTACATTTGACTTTTTTGGGGCACCAATAAAAGCTGTCAACCACTGTCCGATTATATTGCCAAAAAAGTTGGTTTTCGTGATCTAAGAATTGCGTCACTTCATATATAATATTTTTCTTTTTTTATTATTATGTTCAGTTAGTCAACATGTAGTACATCATTAGTTTTGGATGTAGTGCTCAAGTATTCGTTAGTTGCATATATAATATTTTCCTGATAGAAATAAATTTATTTTCCTGGATATGTTACATAGATCTTCAGTATGTGTGTATTTTTTAACAGATTGGTTATTGGTAAATGTATTAAAATAAATAATCCAAAACAAACCAAAGAGAGAAAAAGCAACTCTTGTGTTAGCTTAACATTAAATATCAGTCAGCACCCAGATGAAAGACTAAAATGCAGGTGAGAACAGATGTAATGTTTGTTAATTTATTAGCAGCATGCAACTCAATCACACATTGGAGTCTACTGGCTAAGATCAATGTAATGGAAAACACAACTCTCTTGAGTGCTGTTCTTCTAGGCTCTTCTAGTGAAAAGATATTTTTAGGCAACACTATGAAATGCAGAGAACTGTGAAAGGTAATGAGGTGTTCTTCACAAAGCAGTGTACCATGTCCATTCTATCACTGAAAGAATAATGACATGAGTCAGAAAAGCTGAACACATATACATTTAAATTCCTGAAAAATGATGTGGGTGTGCAGTTATTTAATTATTTGGATATTTTGTCAATGTTAACTTCCTGGCTAACCAGTGAGCATCTTTATATTCAGCCATGTAACAGATTTATGAACAAAGTTCAACTTCCCTGCTTCTGTGGGGAATCCAAACAACATGAACAAAGCTGGAGAAAGGGAGTTAGTAATTAGGTTCCATAATGATGAGAAGTAGGCAATTCTTATTCAAGACTATGAGGATTTTGTGAGCCAAAGAAATTGGCAAATATGAACTTTAAATCTGTAGAGGTCAGAGGAAAGAGAGAACATTAGATTTGAACAGCCAAAAATTAGGCCCAAAAGGTATGTATGTATGTATGTATTTTTTTTTTTAATTTATTGGCTCCATGCCCAGCGTAGAGCCCATGCTGGGCTTGAACTCATGACCCTGAGATCAAGATCTGAGCTCAGACCAAGAGTCTGACCCTTAACTGACTGAGCCATCCAGGCACACCTAGGCCAAAAAAAATTTTTTTTTTTTATTTAAAGATTTTATTTATTTATTTGACAGAGAGGGACAGCCAACGAGAGAGGGAACACAAACAGGGGGAGTGGGAGAGGAAGAAGCAGGCTCCCAGCGGAAGAGCCTGACGTGGGGCTCGATCCCAGAACGCTGGGATCACGCCCTGAGCCGAAGGCAGACGCTAAATGACTGTGCCACCCAGGCTCCCCTAATCTGGCAGTTTTAAACTGGGCAGGGCTTTCAGTAACTGTGAATGTCCAGAAAGTTAGGGACCAAGCTGAAGTGGATTCAGCAGAACACCACTGAAAATAGGGGGACAGGAAAATAGATGCCCACACCACCTACTGAGTTTCTTTTCCTCAGTAAATGTAGTTATACTAATAATGGTGCTGGATGAGGTATTATCGTCCTTCTTGCCCCCACCCCTGCAATTTTTACTAGATGGAAATTATGACACAAAATCGGTCCCATTTGACATCTGATAGTAGGCCAAAAAATTTTTAACCACAAAATAAGATAGGAAAAAAGCAAAAGCCACTGGGAATGAGCAGGTGGTTCCTTGACAATTTCTTCATTTGACAATGCTACGGGATAAGATGATTGAGATTTTTCTTTAGAACAGTGGATACATGATGAGTGAAAGGGGTCAGGATGGCTAAAGGGGCCAGGAGCTGAGCAGATGATTATTGATTACTCTTCCTGACAGTACTTTACCCAGTAATCTGTCATTAGTTACAAATGTAGTCAATTATTTTGTTTTTCTAAAGGATTCTAAACAGATTTTGACTGATTTTTAAAAATTGAGCTGGGTGATTTTGGAATTCAATTAGTAATACAGACTCAGAATGGGAGAAAAATTTCAAAGTTATCCAATTGCTCTTAATAATAGGAATTCTTTCTATAATGTTCAGATTGAGTAATAATCTCGTGTTTGGCTCTCTGTTGACATGGTACATGTTATTTTATGAGACATTCCATCCCATTGTGTACAGCCTTGTATTTGTAATTTTTTGGCTGCCTAAACAGCTTTTCTGATTTCTAGCAGCATTTTGATTTATGTTTGTGAGAAACTCTCTTCTCTATTAGATGCAGCCTAGTGGCACTACTTACTAATCATGGCCCTGACCGACCCCACCCTAAATGGGATACCAACACAACCCAAGGTAGAGCCGCCAGCCTCTCCGTCTAATCTGGATCTTGAGCACAGTGACAAGTGTTTGGCGTTGTTTCATTTCTAGCGCTGGTGCCCTGACCAGACTATTTTTTCCCCCCTGAAACTGCTTGCATTTCCTGCCTTCTCATTCTCTGAATGAATCTACCCTGTTTTTTCTTGTTTCCAAAACTGATTCTCCTGAGTCCTGTCAATTATATGTATGACAATCAACTGGGGAGCCTATTAAAAATGAAGAATCCCAGACCTCACCCCCTCAAGTTGTAATTTAGTAACATGGAGTGGGGGTACAGGAAGTCAAATATACAACACGTCCTCTGGGTGACACTGATGCAGTCAGATTATGGACTGACTTTTGGGAACCACTACTCAGATGATATAACTCAAATGTAAATTTGTACTTCAATAAAAAAATTTCTGAAATTGGAAAAGGCTTGCTGACCACCTCATTAAATGAATGAATCCCAGTTCTTTCATTCACTCAGTAATGCAACAAACAGATATTGAACATCTATCCTGTGCCAGGCGCCATGATGAGCCTTGGGATTTATGATACCATTAAGATTATTTCAAACTTGCTATTGGTGGGCACTGAAGCACTGAAAAAAGAACAAGGAGCACATATCTGTATTTCCACATCCTATATTCAGTACATATTACCAATGATCTTCAAAAGAAATGAACAAGCATTTACTTCTGTATTTCAATATGCTCCATACTCATCAAAGATATAACAATGTAGATTTTTAATTCTAGGTATGTTCTTTCATGTATGTAAAACCAGAAATCTCAGCTCTAATTAATTAGTCATTGACATGATAATAAAGTTCAACCATAACAGTTTTTTGCCAGGTTTAATAAAACAAGATTTTCTTCTTTTGTTGTTCTATGGATTTCCCTCAGAGTTAGACACATAATGTACAATAAAAACAACTGTATAGTTGAACAGGATATGAAAATGTTCAGAGGCTCCTTCTTTCAGCTAAAAACAAAAATAACTCTTGCAAAATACTTTCTGTTAAATTAGGCTCAGACTTCATATTATTTTGGAGGGTATTTTAAGATTCTAAATTGATGGTCTCGAGTCAGTTTTGAAACTTAGATCCCACCTCACAAATTTTTGTTGACCTCTAAAATTTCTCATCATAAGCTTGACTAGTTGTAAAATATATAGTTTACAGAAAATTGTGAACATTAATATAAAAATTTCATTAGTCTTTGAAATGCATCCATTTGATTCCTGCCATAATCCATATAAAAATACATGAACAAACTCACTTTAATAATCAGAAATTCTTCGTTTATTTTTTCTCTCTGAGCTCCTATTTCTATAGCACTTTTCCAATAAAATTTTATCCTAGTTTAATACATTTTTTTCTGCCTGAGAATCTTTTAGTGATCACTTTTTCCTGCCATAAAAACAGATATGTAGGTTGAAAAGTAATTAAAAATTTGTGACCATACGACTCCAAGTGTTAAAATTTCTTCTGAATTGATTTTTCATTACATGAGTCAATATAAAATTAACCTAAACAACATAAATAATTATACATTTAGATAAACATAAGGATAACATTTATTAAAAATGTATCCATTATTCAAATGGTTGAGCTATTTTTTGTTCAATAAATGTATGTATCTGTGAATGCATATTACTTATTGCTACAATGAGGCAAAGCTCCGCATCGATCTGTTCTATTTTTGTTTTTATGGATGTAAGATCTGAGAAAACATATTCCATAAATAAGTAGATGAGAATGGAAAGAGTTTTGTTTTAGCAATGTCACTCAAATATTTGAATTCCTTCCAAGTTATATGCCAAAATCACATAGTTATCTATCATCAAAAATTATTTTTAATGATCTACCAGCTGTCATCTTAATTAGGTCTTCTTTCAATTTTGTTAAAGGCAAAGAATCGAAACCAATTCCAGATTTTATGACTCAGTTATTAGTCATTTACTTTCTCAATACCAGCACCGATATTTTGAATTGTCCTATTGTTTGCAATTCTGGAGATTTTTACACTCAGGGTCAATGTACCATAGTAAGATGGTAAAATGGATGATAGGCATGCCTCTCTTTTTTAAAAGGAACAACTGGCATGAATATTCTCAGGCAGTCAAATTTTGGAAAGAGTACATCTGAAACTTGGGATCTGAAAATTAATTTCATGAAAATTATTCCATTCCCCCCAAAGCATACATGTTCCAGGTAAAAATCTGATGGTATAAGCATGTCTACTTTTGAAGATAGTTATTGGTTATTCAACATTATGTGAATGTACATTTTTCTATATTGGAACAAAGAGACCTATTCTATAATAGCTGCAAAAAAAAAAAAAATCTCCTTTCCCACATTGTCTTCTTACCATGTGACATTGACACTCCTCTTGTTGAGAAGTGGGGATCTATTTTCCTTTCCTTTGGATTTTGGGGGGATTGGGACTGTTAAGGAAATAATGCTCTGTGATTTCTGAGGCTAGGTCATTAAAAATGATAAAGTTTCTGCCTGTCCACTGGGATGTTCATCCTTAAAACCCAACTCCCATGCTGTGAGGAAGCCCGACTAGATAGGAAGGCTGTGAGTTGGTATTTTGGCTGAGCCTCGTTTGGGGTTCCAGACAACAGCCAGCATCAACAACCATATGTGTATGTGAGGAAGCCTTTGAGATTACTCTAACTTCAGCCACCCTGGTCATCTGGATGTGACTGCATAAAAGACCTTAAGCAAGAACCCCAAAACTGGGAGAGATAATAATATTCTTACCATTACTTTAAGCTACTGTGTTTTGGGATGATTCATTATGTAATAATAATAATCAGAATAGTATCTACCAGAATACTTTAGTATCCTAAATCATTTGACACCCAGTGAATTCAAAATTTATGGAAGTGTTACCTGATATCGGGTGAAATTTATTTTTGCATGTGGTGAAAATTGCAAAGTACATTAGTAGTGCATAAAGATGCCAAGGAACATTAAATAGTTAATGTTTAATTTCATTAAAGAAAATATAGCTTGAATTTCATATGTTCCAATTTATTGTTGTTTAGAGTACTGCATGTATATGACATCACCCAAACCCCTTATCTTTTAATTTTTAAAAATTTAATTATGGAGCGCCTGGGTGGCTCAGTCATTAAGCGTCTGCCTTCGGCTCAGGTCATGATCCTGGGGTCCTGGGATCGAGCCCCAAATCAGGCTCCCTGCTCTGCTGGGAGCCTGCTTCTTCCTCTCCCACTCCCCCTGCTTGTGTTCCCTCTCTCTCTGGCTGTCTCTCTCTCTGTCAAATAAATAAATAAAATCTTAAAAAAAATTAATTATATTCTCAAAGTAATACTTGTGCTTAAATTTAAAATCCAAACAGTACTACAAGCCTAAAGACAAGCAAACAAGCAAACAAACAGAAGCACACCCCTGTCCCCTTCTCGTTCTCTTCAAGCAAACTTTTATTTTCAATCATTTTTAGCTGTTTAATCTGGCATTTACATCCCAATTTCTAATACTATACTTTATTCCTAGTTCTGTGTTTTTGTTTTTAATTTTAGGTATTATCTATTAGCTTCCTTCTCTGGAAGTTTAGGAATATCTCTTTTACAGTGCCTCTTCAGCCCTACTTTCAATGCATACACCTGCTTTTCCTCGTATTCTCCCATTATAGTTATATCAGGGTTTCGGGGTTTTTTTTAAGAATTTTTTTTTTTTTTGTCAGAGAAAGAGAGCGTGCAGAAGCAGGGGGAGCAGAAGGAGAGGGAGAAACAGTTTCCCTGCTGAGCAAGGAGCCTGATGTGGGACTGGATTCTAAGACCCTGGGATCATGACCTCAGCCGAGGGCACACTCTTAACTGACTGAGCCACCCAGGTGTCCCTATATCATGCTTTTCTGATACATAAGTCTTCATAACTTAAGTTTGTATTATACTATGATTACATTTCTCCTCTTTTCACAAGTTTTTATTATGTCATTTGGTTTGTTATCTAGGTCCCTATGACTATTTTAGCCCCAGACTTTTTCACAGAACTATAAAACAGCTTTCAATAAAACTCATGCCTTTGAATACATAATGTCTAGGTTCCTTTCTCCTTCCCTCCCTCCCTCTCTTCCTTCTTCCCTTTCCTCCCTTCCTGCCTCTCCTGCTCCCTCCCTTTCTCTCTCTGTCTTTCCTGGAGCCCACTGTCCTCCTATGCCAATCAGGATTCATTGCTTTCTAGGCCAAGAACCCTAACTGATATTCTTGGCAGTCATTGCTGGGAATTTTCTGTCTTTTTTCTTTCCCCCGAATTAAATTTTCTTGTTTCTTAGATTTTATCTTCCTGTTTCTTGGTCTATTTCTTTGTCTTGATGGAGCACATCTTGTAGGATTTTTTTTTTTTAACAAAGCTTGCATACAAGATAAAATTTTTGGAGATCTTACATGTTGAGAATATTTTAATTCTACCTTTACTTTTGATTAAAGTGTAGCTGAAGGTAGAGCTTTAGGTTAGAAATAACTTTCCCTTAGAATTTAAAGTGTTACTTTGTTGATTTCTGTTGATTTGTTGTTATAATTTTTTAGTCTGAAGCAACTTGGATTTCTGATCTTTTTCATATATTACTCAGGCTTTTTGATGATTTGCTACTTGAATCTTTGGTTTCAGCTTTCTGAGTGCTGCTCATGAGATTCTCCTAGCCGTGTCATTTCCATCTTACAAATTGGTGTTTTCATCTTTGTCTACTGCCCTTACTGCTTCATTCCCTCCTCCGCCGTCTTGTTTTTGTGGTCTCATACCCTTTTTATTCCTTTACTCTTGTTTTGTTGGTATTTCAGGGTTGAATATGTGTGTTTATCATGTTTAACCTGAATTCTATAACTTTCTAATGTTTTTCACATCAGGGATGTCCTAATTCTGCCCTCTTAAGTTCTTTGTAAATTGTATGACTTTTCAGCATTCATCAAATACATATATACCTGTATGAAGAATGAACAAAAATGCATCCTTATGTTTTCTTTTGATTCATTGGTATGAAGGGAGACAGAGGTGTATTGTGAAGTGTTCATTCAGGAGAACTAGGAAAACATATACAGAATTGGTTATGAAATTGTTGGCAAGACTGAAGGAGTGAGAGGGAAAGGTGAGGTTACCCGCCTACCCCCGCCTGGCTGGGGGAGCCGAGAGGAAACGGGGTTGCCCGGAGCTCAGGGCTGCCGCGCTAGGAGCCTGTGGAGGTGCTGCCGCTGCTCACTGCTGCTGCAACTATCACCACCCATTGCAGGCCGCCAGGCCGCCAGGCCGCCACACCTCACTTATGCTGCGGGAACTCTGGGGCCCAAAGTCTCCTGCTTCAGAGGCTGGGGAGCTACTGCTGCTGGAGCCAGTGCTCAGGAATGCCGGCCGCTAAGGCGAACAGGGCACCTTCTCTGCCTTTGCTGAGCTATTGCACTGCCTGAGCGGGACTCCGGCCTGCACTTGCCCTGCCCGTCTCCTTGATGCTTCCACGCACCATCAGAAACAGAAAAAAAAGAAAATGAAAAAAAAAATCAAGCCCCTAACAGTGCCTCCCATTGGCAGAACCCCACTAGAAAGCAGCTGGCAAGGAAGTCTGTGAGATGTGGTTTACAGCCTCCCAGCCATCCTGCCATACAGAGGAGATTCCAGAATGCTGAGAGCCAAATGACAAATAGCCAGCCCAGAGGGTTTAAAGGGAAAGTCAATAACTGACTTGTGAATATTATCGTTTTTCTGGGTAGGCATATCTATTTGGCACATCCTCTGAGTGTGATGCACAGCTATAAATATATTCTATATGCATATTTTTAATAGTCAAAGGCCTGAATAAAATCAGAGCTGCTTGTGGCAAAGAGGTTTGATAATTCTCCAACTGTGAAGAAAACTTTAATGATTATGATATTTCATTGATTATTTTGGCATTTCCAGAGTTTATCTTAGATATTGCTGGCTTCTCTGACATTTTGCAGAATTTGGAGCGGGTGTATAAATTTAATAGGTTCTTAAGTGAGACTTTTCCCATTGTCTCAGATTTTCAGTTTAGGCCAAAAACGGAGCACAAGAGATGTTAAATTCCTCACATTCTAAAGATTGCTGTGAAGACAGAGCCAAAATTAGGTTCAGAAACCACCCCCAGGGCCAGCTAAGAGAGAGCTGGACCAGACCTGTTGCCACCAACCTGCCCCTGCTTCCCGCTTTTCTTCCTCCTGTCCTGAATGCACCTAACTACATTGAATGACTAGACAATTTTTTTTCTTTTTTTAGCTTGTATATTAAAGTGAACCTGGTCTTTCAGGGGAATCTGGCTATTTTTATTGCTAAAATTGAAGATGAAGTAATTCCTGTTTGGCCAATATGTAATCATGGAAAATAAAAAGGTGTCTGTCTGTGACTTCTGTACTCCACCTATCAGAGAGACTGGGAGTTCAACTCTGCCCCCCGCTCCAAACTATTTGCTCTTGTTTTGAAAAGTCAGAGAAATGACACATATATGACAGAATATCGTATTCCTATTTACTTGTTCTTATGCCTTCTAGGCAGAGCTATTCAAAATGAAGGAATGAGTGCTGTTAAGAATTAATGTTAATACGATATTTGGATGGCTTTTGGCCAGAGGATTCATAAATGTTCAAATTCTTTGGGTCTTGGCCATCTTTTCCTGAGAAATCCTCAAAGAAAGTGTATGTGCGGGATGAACTGATCGATACAGCACAGTGACATCACACTGTAACAACTGCTGGGACTTCACTCCCAACCAGGACTCCACAGAAAAACCTATGTATAGTGGGGTGGCTTAAATGGTCTGGAAGCCAGGAAGGCCAAAAGACTTGTTCTGACCATTTCCACCCCAATATCCAATCCACATTTAGACCTCACCATTCTCATGTGGTGAAAATTCCACTTACTAGTGCCAAGGTGTGAGACATAAGGAGAGCTGGAGCCTTACTGTGCCCTCCCTGGACCCTCTTGGGCCATTGGTAAGCCACCCGGTGGAAGAGAAAGAGTAGATAAAGAGAGAAAGGGAGAGAAGGACCAAGCTTTCTGAGGGGCAATCAGGTCCTAAGCTTAGCCTTACTTCACCACACTCCTGTATGCGAGAGTCCTGAAAGACAAAGTTTGAGGGCAGTTAGCCAGTCTTTTCCTTCCCTTACTACCATTACCACATCTTAGAAGAAGTGAAGGGTAAGATCACACAAGTGTGTAACTTTTACCTCTGTGAACGGTCCGTTGTGAGCCAGTTCAGAGAGCTGAGTCTGACCATCCAAGTCAGCACTGGGGTGAGGTAGGCTTGGGGGAACAGCAGGAGTGAATGAAACCTACAGTTCCTCTGAGAGGCCACCAAGATCATTGTGCTGATGTCAGTCTTGTAAGTAATCACTACGGATACTTAAAAAGTCTGAGTTTTCAGGTCTTCATGTTTTATACTTGCTGTGTAAAAATTATACTGATGGCCGTGAAACTGCTTTACCTTCTCATCTGCGGAGGAACTTTTTGTCTGTCTTGTTGATTTCATATTTTCTAGACTTTAGGGTGCTTTTCATGTTTGGCCCCGTGTCCTCAATTGGACAGTGTGTTCCTGTGGAGCAGGTGCCTCGTCATTTGGCTCTTTGTATTCCAGAATCTAACAGTGTTTGGAATTGAGTAGGCACTCAATAAATGTTTGATGATGATAACATTGCCTGGTGTATGAAGGACATTATTTAGATTCATTAGAGCTTTTACCAGAACACATTTTTTTTTAATGAAAACTATCTTCAGATCTCTATTTTGAAAGTTTTTGTCAGTATTTTTCTTTCTTAAAAAATTGATTTAGCATTTCAATACAGCTTGATGGGCTAAATTTACTTTTTGCCTTTGCACTTATTCTTTTAGAAGAACATATATTTGGAAAAAGATATATGTGAAGAACTGCAGAGACAGAGGCTGTGCCTTTTGAACTAAAGTGGTACCCAAGGGTAGAGTGATAGAAAGCACTTGCTTTGGAGTGACACAGCCCAGCTGGTTGAAATAAAAAGCTGGGATCAATCCTAGGACAGGTTGAATTGTTTTTCCATTCTTGTTATGCCCCCTCTCCAATGCTCTTTCTCAGAGCAAAATGACAATTATAATGAGAAATACAAATGGGAAAAAATAATGGGAAGGGATTATACTTTCTCACCAGTCAATGTGCTAAGTTATGTATATCAGCTCATTTAATCCACACAATTACTCTATATAAAACACAGTGTTATTATCAGCAATTTATAAACTAGAAAACAAGCTCAGAGGATTTGAGTAATTTGCCTAAATCCCACCACCAGTCATGGCAGAACTGAAATGGGAACACTCCCTAATCTGGCCTATGACCTTGACCACCACACTCCATTGTTGCCTAAATGCTAAGAAATATTCTTGAGAATAAAAAAGGAGGGAATCTTGAAGACCAGGGATGGCCTACTTTTCAGACAACTTTTGGAAAGTTACCCAAACCATCAGAAATCGGAGCTTAAAATTTTATGAAAGTGGCAATCAGGCCAATTGAGGATTTACCTAAAGTTTTGGACTGAGACCTTTACTGAGGCTTAGAAGTAACTGAGAGGCACTTTCAGTTGAACTTTGAGATTGACATATTTTGCTTACTGTTCTGCACAATAGTCATTCTCTGCTGAAAAGGATAACTCACTTGTATAAAAGAATGACCTGGGATTGGCTTATTGTTGGAAACATAAAAAAAGTTGTAATAAACCAAGACAGGTTATTTTGAAGGCAGCAAAAACCTGGGATCAGGTGAAGGATTAGCTTTTTTATATATGTATATAATTTCATTTACATTGTCTACAGCATCCATTCTTGTGTTTTACTTTTTTCTTGCTTTGGAATAATGAATGGAGTTATTTTAACTGAGTGCTGATGTGGTGAGTGCCAGGTGAAAAATTCAATTGAAATGCTGTCACGAGATTCTTTTGTTTTACTGACAGAGGTGTCATGTTCTCTTGATTCCTGATATATGGAGTGTGAACTGATAAATAGTTTGAAGATGAAATTGTCAGTCACCATTATCACACTCAAGCAATTATCTTTTCTGGTGGCTTGCACTGCCGAGAAATTCAAGCTTTGGAGTGTAGAAGCAAAGAGAAAGAGAAAACAATATGGATGTGACCATAAATTGGAAAAGTGCTTAGGTTAGAAAAGATTCTTGAGGGGCTGGAATTAGGCAGGGGATAATTGTCTCCTACTTCTGAAACCAGGAAAGAGAAGTAAGCCAGGAAGAAGGGGGCAGAAAGGATGTGGGTCCATCTGATGCTAATAAAGCTCAAGCTTCAGGGTCCCTTACATGATGGAGGTCACTCCAAGGCTTTGATAGGGACCCTAGAAATAAATTCACACAGCCATATACTTTTGTAAAATTTGTGCAAGGTACTTAACTGCAATCAATTAAGTCTCCTGCCTTTTCCCACTCTGACTTCTCTCCCATTAAATTCTTCCTTCTTTTGGGTGGTTTTGGAGAGACCCCAGACATTGTTTGAGATCTAGCTAAGAAAATTTGAAGGGAGAATACATTTTGTTTTAGTTCAGTGAAATATATTTAGTTGATTCCCATCATCACTTCCTATACATTTAAGTTAGTACTTCCTCATTCTAGAATAGGAATAGCTTCTAGGAATATTCCTATTGTCCATTCTGCCAACCTGGTTGATGCTATGACTCATAGGTATGTGGCCAAACAACATGAATGTGTCTTAAGGAGCCTAGCATCTAATGTATGTGTGTAGTGGAACAAAAACAAGGCTTGAAATACGTGGAGCCAGAAGCTAGTCCATAGAAAATTTTTCTAATCATCAGATGTGTAAAATGATAATTGGAGGATTTGTTTTCTATCTATAATCTTGCCTGTCAGGAATATACTTAATAATATAGCATGTAAGTTAATCATATTTTTGCTTTTTGGGGGGAGAAATTGTTTGAAAGGGAACCTGTCAGAATCCTGTATTTGTAGGGCACGTGTGTAGTATTTCCACAATGATGATTTTAATAACCATATGCAAAAGAAACTTTAGAGAGGGTCTACCAGCTGTTTACTGGCACATATCAAACTTCCCCAAACTTATTGGCTTGAAACAAAAATCATTATTCTGTCATTAGCGATTTGGCCTGGGCTCTTCTCAGATGGCTTATCTTATTCTGCGGGGCGTTTGCTGGGCATGCGCTTAAGTCTGGGATCTCAGCTGTGGTGGCTAGTGCTTTTTCTTCTCCCCCCCACAATACTGCATCCTCCACAAAGCAAAGGTTTCTTTGCTTTCTGAGTGAGAGCATAAGCAAGGTCTCATACAATGTCCCTTTTATGAATCAAAGAAAGTCACAAGGCCAGCCCATATTCAAGAAGTGGGGGAGATAGGAATTTTACCTTCAAGTGAAAGTTATTGCGAAGAACTTACGGTCACTTATTTATTCTTTACCATGTAAGATTTCCCAATTTGACAAAAATTTTAAACATTAACAATACTAAGTTGTGAATCTGAAAGAGATCACTAAGCTATCAGTAATAAAAAAAAAATAAGTCAACTGTGCTAGAGGCAAATTTGAATTACCATTCTATTCTTTTTCTATAAAATAATATTAGAAAAATTGTGGTTGTATGAAGAGACAAAGAGTATGCAGCTGAAAATGTGGTGGGCATGGAGAAGGATCAACAAAATATGTCTTGAGATCTAGTTGAATTTGTATTTGGTTTATATAACCCAGATGTCAGTACCATGCTTAGGAGTTGATAGGGCCTGGGTTTGGATGAGTTAACATTACTTAACAGTTGAGAGATTTGGGCTAAGTTACCTATTTCTTTGAGACTCAGTTTTTCATCTGCGAAAAGGAGTAATACAGATTTCTTCATGTTTTTGTGGCTATTAGCGCAGTAAATAATGTATTAAAGCACATAATACTCCCCTGGTATGTCACAGACAGACAGAGATACACCTTGAATATGTCTACAATGTCCCGGGTTCTGTTCTTAGAACTGGGGTTTTAGGGATGAATAAGACAAAATTCACAAAATTCTTACCCTCAAGAAGGTTCCATTCTAGTGAGGAACTTACATCTAGTAAGACACCGACTTACTCTTGAGGAGCTTGTATTCCAGGCTTCAGCACATCTTAGTTCTCCTTCTTAGCATAAAGACATGAATAAAATTATAAGGAAAAAATACTTGGAGCAATAGTCTATGGAGATTTTATACATTTCCTACTTAAAAGTGTGCATTAATTGATCAAAAAGAGCTTAAAGAGAGGAGATGCTGGGAGTTCACATGTAATGAACTTGCCCAAACCGTAAGTGGAGGCTAAATTATTTAGGATTACTCTAATCCGGTTAGATAGGAAAATTGGATCTCTCTCTGTCACATTTAAAAGAAAGATTCTTATCGAAGGCAAGCTGTTCCCTTGTTTTCTTAGTATCCTGGAGAATTAAAAGAAAATCTAATTTAGGAGAGCTTTTCTGTCTTAAAAAAAAAAAACAACTCAATATGTTGAAAAGGCAACATTAAAAATGCATTCCCTATCTGAATCACAATTATATTGAAAATATCAAATATTGAGTTTGTATGCATTTTCTTTTAGCATCTACTTTTTCTATAGAAATAACATTACAATATGCATTAAGCCTATTAATTTATTTTTCTCCTAGAGATGAATACATTATCATTATGTAGTTGCCTGGTTGGAGGAGGGAGGAACCCTCAATTTTTTATTGAAGTTGCAATTTCAAGGGGGAGCTCATTTTAAACGTTGTCTATCTTTATTTTTTTTTTTTTAAAGGTTTTATTTATTTATTCAACAGAGATAGAGACAGCCAGCGAGAGAGGGAACACAAGCAGGGGGAGTGGGAGAGGAAGAAGCAGGCTCATAGCAGAAGAGCCTGATGTGGGGCTCGATCCGACAACGCCGGGATCACGCCCTGAGCCGAAGGCAGACGCTCAACCGCTGTGCCACCCAGGCGCCCCTAAACGTTGTCTATCTTTAAATCTGGGCAATTGGTTTTGTACTTGTTGATTAAATAGTGTTTTTGAACACAGTAGGAATACTAGAAAAACAGATCAACCTCTCCTTTATTTTTATTTTTTCCGTAAAGCCTACTAATGTTCTATGGTTTTAGAAGATATATTTTTGGGGGTTTTACAACATGAATTAATAGAAATGAAGGAGACAGTTACTTTGTCTACACATGTTTTGGGGGATGTGGAATGTTGGTTTATTGACTAATATGCGGTATTAAAAAATACATCCTAGTTAGAAAACCCCATTCTCAAAAGTTGTCTCCCTCTAACAGTAGTTAGGTATTTTTGTTTATTTTAACATATAATCTATACTTGATTGTGTACTGGAATTAAATTTGTGTTTTCATTTTAAAAACACATCCTTTTCTGTTCTTCTTATCCAAAATATGGCTTAATATTTCAGCTAAGCCATTCAACAACTTCCACTTTCTATTATTTTTCCTTCCTTTTTCTTTACAAAAGAATTCTTATGGGGGTGGGGAGCAAAGGGAGAAGGAGAGAGAGTCCTAAGCAGATTCTGCACTGAGTGTAGAGCTGGACATGGGGGCTTGATTTCAGGATCCTGAGATCACGACCTGAGCTGAAACTAAGAGTCAGACCAACTGTGACTGTGCCACCCAGGTGCCCCTCCCTTTAGTATTCTTAATTCGTTAAAAGCTGATTCCCTATTGCTTTGGACTTTATTTTGAAGGGTTTTACCAAAGATAAGCATGATTGGCTTCACTTCTCTAAACTGAGACTATTTTAAAATAGTAACTTTTATTATAGAATTGAACTTTTTCTTTCCCCCTATACCTTACCAAATAATGTTTCAGTCATGCATTATGAGCAAGGATGTGCACCCTTTTTTGTATTCACACTAATTATTCTCCAGTTCATTTCAGCCATAGAAATAGATGGCTTAAATCTCTAGATTTGAATTGCTTTCATTTAGACTAGTTGATTGTATCTCTTCCACCTTTTAGTTATTGTCAGCTCCTTTTTATACAATGTGTTTTCTTCTCTAAAGGGAGTATCTCACCAATAGCACAGATCATTAAAAAAGTGATAAATTCAACTTCATCAAATGAAAAACATTTGCTGATTGAAAGATATCATTAGGAAGCTGAAAAGACAAGTCACATATATCTGATGAAGGACTTGCACCCAAAATATATAAAGAGACCTTACATCTCAGCAATACAAACAATCCAATAAAAAAATGACCAAAATATTTGATCAGATATTTTACCAAAAAGTTATACAAATGACATCAGTAGTCATTAGGATAATGTGAATTAAAATCACAATGAGATACTACTACATTAAATGAAAGTGACCAATAATGCTAAGTGTTGGTGAGGAGGTGGAGCAACTGAAGCTCACATACATTGTTGCTGGAAATACAAAATAGCACAGACATTTTGGGAAACAGTTTAGCAATTTCTTTTAAAATTAAAAATATACTTATCATAAAGCTGAGAAATTCCACTCCTAGTCATTCGCACAAGAGAAAGAAAAATGTATACAAATGCTCTTAGCCACTTACTCAAAATATTAAAAAAGAAAGAAAAGGAAACAACCCACATGACCATTGGCTGCTGAAAAGATAAACAAATTGTGCTGTCTTTATACCATGAACTCCTACGCAGCAACAGAGAGGAAGAACTGCTGATACACACAATAATATGGCCCCACCTTAAAAACATCACTCCAGCTGAAGGAAGAGAGCGACAAAGGACTTCATTTTGTATGATCTCATTTATATACAATTTTTAGAAAAGGAAAAACTATAGTAACAGAAAGGAGACCAGAGATTTCAGACTGGGCAAGGGGGTTTATTTCAAAAGGGTATTAGGATGACCACAATGGCCAAACTATGGAAAGAGTCCAGATGTCCACTGACTGATGAATGGATAAAGAAGAGATGGTATGTGTATACAATGGAATATTATGCAGCCATCAAAAAATGAAATCTTGCCATTTACAATGACGTGGTTGGAACTAGAGGGTATATATGCTAAGCAAAATAAGTCAATCAGAGAAAGACAATTACCATATGATCTCACTGATATGTGGAATTTAAGAAACAAGACAGAGGATCATAGGGAAAGAGAGGAAAAAAATGAAACAAGATGAAACTAGAGAGGGAGACAAACCATAAGAGACTCTTAATCACAGGAAACAAATTGAGACTTGTTGGAGGGGAAGGGGGTATAGGGATGGTGTAACTGGGTGATGGACATTGGAGAGGGTATGTGATGTAATGAGCACTGGGTATTATATGAGACCGATGAATCACAGACCTGTACCCCTGAAACAAATAATACACTTAAAAATTTTTTTAATTTAAAAAATAAAATAAGTAAATCACAGGGATATAACATATAGCACAGGGAATGTGGTCAATAATATTGTGTTAACTTTGTAAGGTGACAGATAGTAAACAGACTTACTCTGGTGACAATTCTGCAATGTATAAAAATGTCACAGCACTGTGTTGTATACCTGAAACTGATATAATAGTATATATTAATTTTTGGAGGCGCCTGGGTGGCACAGCAGTTAAGCGTCTGCCTTCGGCTCAGGGCGTGATCCCGGCGTTATGGGATCGAGCCCCACATCAGGCTCTTCTGCTATGAGCCTGCTTCTTCCTCTCCCACTCCCCTGCTGTGTTCCCTCTCTCACTGGCTGTCTCTATCTCTGTCAAATGAATAAATAAATAAAAATCTTAAAAAAAATAGTATATGTTAATTTTTTAAAAAAGGGTGTTAGGGAACTTTTGGGGAGATGGGAAATATTCTCTATCTTGAGTATGGTGGTAGTTACACAGCTTTATACGTTTGCCAAACTTCATTGAACTGTACTGTTAAAACGAGTTAATTTTATCTACATAAGTTATGCTTTAATAAAGCTGTTAAAAAAGGGAATGCTCATTTATCATAAATAATTTGGAAAATACAGAAAGCTTTATAAAAATAAAAAATTCATTTCTTATCATGTATTATAACTACTATAAATATTTTTAGTAAAGCTTTATTTGAAGAACTGAATACTGCAGAAAATACAAAGTCATAGTTGTAAAACTCAATGAATTTTCACAAAGTGAATATACCCATATAATTATGACCAACCTAATGAACCAGAATATTACTTAGCACCCCAGAAGCATGTCTCCTGCCCCTTTCTAAGCAGTAAATCCTCTAGTCAGTAACACCAGAGCTTAGTTGTTTTTCTTTTTTAAAATTTTTTTCATAAAGTGATTTCATCTTATTTATTTTTTAAGATTTTATTTATTTGTAAGAGAGTGAGAGAGAGAGAGAGCACAGCAGGGAGAGCTGCAGGTAGAGGGAGAACATCCCCCCATTGAGCAAGAAGCCAGATGTGGTACTCAATCCCAGGACCCGTGACCTGAGTGGAAGGCAGATGCTTAATCAACTGAGCCACCCAGGTGTCCCACCAGGGCTTAGTTTTGTCTGTTTTTGAAATTCATATATGGAATTATTTTCTTTATGTCTAGTTCCTTTAGCTTAAAAATACATTTCCAAGTCTCATCCATGTTGCATGTAGTTCTAGTTCCTTCACTTATTGTTTTATAGTTTCCCATTGTATGAATATGCCGGAATGTATTTATCCATTCTACTGTGTACAGTTATTGAGTTATTTCTAGCATTGGGTTATTAAAAATAGGATTGCTATAAACATTCCTGTATATGTCTTTTGATGAACAGAATATATAATTGTCAGGTGCGTACCCAGGAATGGGATTGTATATGTGTGAATTTATAGAAATTTTGAAATAGTTTCCCCATGTGGCTGTATCAGTTACACTCTAACCAGTGGTGTATGAGCATTCCAGTTGATCCACTTAGTAATGTTTTGATGTATTGTTCACAGAATTATAGAGCAATATCTCCCAGTTTATTTTAAAAATTTTATAATTTTTAATAAAATTTGTCTCATGTTATTCAGAGATTTGAATTTGCTCTTTGAATTTCCTTCTACTTAACCTTATAACATAACCATGTTATTAAATATTTTCCAGAAAGATTATTGTTAATAGCTGCATAATGTTTTATTGTAAAGTTATTATTATCTCCTGCAACTATTGTCTGAACTTCAGTTTCTTCAACTATACAACAGTAGTAATCATATCCGTGTAGAGGGGTTTTTGTAAAGGCAAAAAGTAATAATCTAAGTAATGCTTTACATAATATATTTTTAAAAGATTTTATTTATTTATTTATTTTTTTTTTTATTTGGAGAGTACATGTGTGTACAAGCGGGGGAGGGGGGGAGGGACAGAGGGAGGAGAGAGAGAGAAAATCTCAAGTACACTCCATGCTGAGCGTGGAGGCTGATGCGAGACTCAGTCTCACAACCCGGAGATCATGGCCTGATTTGAAACCAAGAGTCTGAGTCTTAACTGACTGAGACACCCAGGCACCCCACATAATATTTGGCATATGATGGATGTTCAACCAATTAGTTCGTTTCCTCTTCCAGCATTGTGTTCCTCTTCCCTAATGGAGGAGGATAAATCAAATATAGTAAGGGGACCTTTAATTTCTTTCATTAGAGCTTTATAGTTTTCTTCATATAGATTTTGTTAGATTGATCCTTAAGTATATAATTTTGGGGGGTCTTACTGTAAGTGTAATGTGTTTTTTATTTCAAATTCTGGTTGTTTTTTTGTTGGCATGTAGGAGAGCAGGTGATTTTTGTGTATTAACCTGTATGGTGCAACCTTTCTATAACCACCACTTACTGGTTGCAGGAGGCTTTTAGAGTGGTTGCTGATTCTGTCAGATTTTCTACAAAGACAATTATGTCATCTGTGAATAAGGACAATTTTATTTCTTCTCAATCTGTACACCACTTTATTCTCTTTTCTTGTCTGGTTGTATGCTGGGTCTTCAAGTATGATGTTGCTAGGAATGGCGAGAGGGAACATGCTTGTCTTTGTTCCAGTCTTAGCAGGGAAAACATCCAGTTTCTCACTATTAAGTGTGATATTAGCTGTAGAGTCTTTGCAGATGTTCTTTATCAAGTTGAGGAAGTTCTCTTTTATCCCCAGTGTGTTGAGAGTTTTTATAATGAATTGGTGCTGGATTATGTCAAATGCTTTTTCTGCATCAATTGATAGGATCATACCATTTTATTCCATAGCTTGTTTAGGTGATGGGTTACATTAACTGATTTTCAAATATCAAACCAACCTTTGCATACCTAAAAGAAATTCCTTGATTGTGATTTATAATTTTTTTCATTCATGTTGGATTAGATTTGCTAAAATTTTGTTGAGGGTTTTTGCATCTGTGAGAGATCTTGGTCTGTAATTTTCCTTTATTGTAATGTCTTTATTTGATTTTAGTATTAGGGAAAGGCTGGCTTCATAGAATAAGTGAGGAAGTGTTCCATCTGCTTCTGTTTTTTGGAAGAGATTGTACAGAATTGATATCATTCCTTTATTAAATGTTTGGTAGATTAACCAGTGAAACCATCTGGCCTTGGTGCTTTCACTTTTGGAAGGATTATTATCAATTCGGTTTCTTTCATAGGTATACATAGGCCTATTCAGATTATCTATTTCTTCTTATCTGAGTTTTGGTAGTTTGTATCTTTCAAGGAATCAATCCATTTCATCTAAGTTATCAAATTTGTGGGCTTACAGTTGTTTAAGGTAGTCCATTATTATCCTTCCAATGCCCTTGGGCTCTGTCGCGATGATCCCCCCTTCATTTCTGATACTAGTAATTTGTGTTCTCTCTTTTTATCTTAGTATGGCTAAAGCTTTATCCATTTTATTGATCTTTCCAAAGAGCCATCTTTTGTTTTTTTTTTTATTTTCACTATTGCTTTTCTATTTTAGATTTACTTGCTTTCTGCTCTAATTTTTATTATTTCTTTTCTTTTGCTTGTTATAGGATTAACTTGATGTCCTTTTCCTAGTTTTCCTAGTTTTCTAAAATGTAAGCGTACATTGTTTATTTAGACATTTTTTTAATATATGAATTTAACGCTATAAATTTCCCTTTAAGCACTGCTTTTGCTGTATCCATAAGTTTTTTATTAGTTGTGTTTTTGTTTTCATGTAGTTAAATTTAGTTATTTAAATTTCTCTTGAGATTTATTCTTTGATCCATGGACTATTTGGTAGTGTGTTGTTTAACCTTCAAATATTTTGTGATTCTCCAGCTATTTTTCTGTTATTAATTTGTAGTTTGTGGTCTGAGAACACACTTCGTATGACTTCTACTTTAAAAAATTTTTTAAGGTGGGGTGCCTGGGTAGCTCATTTGGTTAAGCATCTGCCTTCAGCTCAGGTCATGATCCCAGGGTCCTGGGATTGAGTCCTGTGTCAGGCTTCCTCCTCAGTGGGGACCCTGCTTCTCCCTGTCCATCTGCCACTCCCCCTGCTTGTGCTCTCTTGCTTTCTCTCTCAAATAGTAAATAAAATCTTAAAAAAATATAAAATAAAATTTGTTAAGGAATATTTTATGGCCAAGAATGGTGAATGTTTCATGTGAGCTTGAAAAGAATGTGTATTCTATAAGAATGTGTATTCTATTGTTGTTGGTTGAAGGATTGCTTAAACCTTAATTAGATATAATTAATGGTGCCATTCAGGTCAAGTATATCATAAAAGATTTTCTGCCCACAAAGGCAAACATTATTCTGGGACAACAGAAAGCACTTCTATGACCTCTGGTCACCAAGAAGGTAGTTACCATGGAAGGAGGGCAAAACCAAAAAACTACTGAAACCCGGTGCTATCGTGTGAAGGAGTTGTTTCATTTTGTAGATTGTTATCATCAGTTCCCTAAAGAACTTTTACTAACACTGGTGTGAGAGTAACTCATTTAAGGACCTTGTCTTTGGTTTTGAATGCTGCAGGGTGGGAGAGCATGTTTGGATTGATACAGGACCCTCAGCTCACGATTGAACAATCACAGATGACTATTCACATAATTCAGACACATAGGAAGTTATTCCTGAGGGGACACCTAGGCTGGTGAACTGGATAGAAGCCACTGTAAGGTCTGTTTACATTGAGGAGGGGGACGGTCCAATTCCCCCCTAAATGCTAAGTGGAATACTGTAGACGAGGTAGTTGATGTGCCTCACATGCAAGCCGTGTAAGACTGGCTTGATGATAATTAGGATATTTACCTACTGAATATGCCTGTTACCCAGGTTATGTTTAATGCTGTGATTAAGCGGCTTCTTTTGCATGGGCACCCAATACACCCAATATTACTTTACTGCTGCAAAGTCAAGCAAGAGCCTTATAGAATTTGCTCTTTCAGTTTCCCCTTATGGGTCTTACAGATGCTAATAAAAAACATTAGGTTAGTTATCAAGAGAATGCAGGGAGGCAGAAGGGAGAGTCAAGGGACTCCTCCCCGGAAAGTGAAAATGTTTACACTGTTATTAAGAAATGGGGTGAATCAAGCAAATGTTGATAGAGGGGAAACAAAAAGGGAAAACAAGAGTCACAGGACTTGTCCCATCAGGTGGATGGTTATTAAGAATGGGTTGAGTAGGGGCGCCTGGGTGGCACAGCGGGTTAAGCGTCTGCCTTCCGCTCAGGGCGTGATCCCGGCGTTCTGGGATCGAGCCCCACATCAGGCTCCTCCGCTGTGAGCCTGCTTCTTCCTCTCCCCACTCCCCCTGCTTGTGTTCCCTCTCTCGCTGGCTGTCTCTATCTCTGTCAAATAAATAAATAAAAAATCTTTAAAAAAAAAAAAAAAAGAATGGGTTGAGTAAAATGCGCATTGATGGTGTTAGAAGATAAACTGAGGCATATCAAAAATTTTGAGTTTATATGAGCAAACACTGATTTGAATCGAGCAGCCCCAAACCAGAAATGGTGAGGAGCACTCCACTGACAGGAGCCAGGGGAAAGACTTTATTTTTTATTTTTTATTTCTTTAGGGGAAAGACTTTTACAGAGAAGGTACAGAAGCAAAGCAAAGAAAGTATTACAGCTGAAGTGGTTGCCCTATTTGGAAAAGCCTGGTGAGCTGTTGGTGATTGGTTGTCCTCAGGTTTAAATTTCTTAACCTTTGCGGTATTACAGGCTTAGGTTTTGGTTTGCTTACTACCAAGGCATTAAAGTCCCCTCAGTCTAAGGGCCTCTTTGCTAAATTAATTTTAAAATGGTATTAAAATAAAGGTCTGAACACAACATCCTTAAAGTTGAGTTGGCCCAAGGAGCCCCCAGGTACCCCCCCAATATTAAAAGGTTCCAAATGAGTCCCTCAGTTTGCCACAATTTGGAAAAAGTTAAAAAGCCAGAAGGCAGTCATGTGATCAGACAGGAGGGCGGTGGAAACCTAGCCTATTAAAGGAATGCCCACGAGAATCCCATCCCTATGGAAATCGCTATGGGACATGTGGATGCCCATCAGATCTCCTTTCCAGGTTCATATAGTGATTGGAATCACTAAGCAGATATTTGCACGTGCTTGCTTCCCATGGCTACCTTGGTCCACGGGATGGGTGGACATGAGGGTACTGCAGCAGTGCAAAGATGGGCTTGAGTTAGACGTAGGCCTCTTACACCCTCAGAGGCACAAAATGCCAGTAAGAACTGTTCTGTCTGCCAGCAGAAGAGACAGAGACTGCAGATGGCTGTGTGGAAGATTCCCTGGTAGGAAGGCCCGGAGCATTCCTGGCGAGTCAGACCGATGCCAGTAGTCCTGGGGACTACAAATGGGCTTTGACAAGAATAGACTCTGGCTCTGGATTGGGCTTTGCTTACCAGGTGGTACATGCAAATGCTCGGAGTGCTAGAAAAGAACTGGAACAGAAGACACTGCACCAATTTGGACCTTTGAGTCATATTTCTTCAGACCAAGGAACACACTTTACAGCTTAAAATTTCCAACAATTGGCAGAGAGAGATTTTCTTTAGAGTAATAGTTTAATAGAGAATTGGAACGGGCAATTCTGACATCAGTTGTCTAAACGGGGTGGGGGTAGATCTAGGCATGAAGCACTGGCTTCCACACCTTCACGAGTGTGCTCACAATCAAGAGGAGTGCTCACCATCAATAGAAGTGGGTCTGTAGGAGTGTTCCGACTGGATAGCGTCCTCTGTTTTTCTGGTGGATCTGGGGAAGAGTGAGTGGAGGAGGATGCTTGTATGAACATGTGGTTCGTGCCAAACTGGGAGGATGCCGGTATAACGACTATATTTTTCTTTCTTCTCCACGTCATCTCAGTTTTGTTTTTTCTTTAATGCAGTAGTCACAAGACCAAGGCTTCAATTAAAAATGCTGGAAGCAGAAGTGATTCCTAAGCAAGAAACTGTATTTTTAAACCTGTATGTCAGAATTCCTAAGAGCCTGAGGGGGTGGGTTGTAAAAATTAGGGTTCACCCCATCTGTAAAAATTAGGGTTAACGAATGTGGCTATATTGCCTGCTGATAAAAATAGCCCACTAGGGGCACCTAGGTGGCTCAGTCGGTAAGCTTTGGCTTGGGTCATGATCCCCGGGTCCTGGGATTGAGACTCGCATGGGACTCCCTGCTCAGCAGGGAGTCTGCTTTTCCCTCTCCCTGACAAGGAACCTGACAAGATTGAATAGAAGCCTGAAAACCTGAGAGGCCTTGCCCTGGGAGACATTTTCATACAATATGGTGATGGATTGGACTAATTATTAATGACTGAGTGGAATTCTAGTAATGAGACATTATCTTTTGACTTCTATGTTCTTTTTGCCATGAACAATGATCAGGGGGTTGGACTATGACGTAATAACAAATCTATATTTGGTCTTTGCCTCTGTTCTTGACATAGGACTTCTAAGACCGTCGGGATCTCTGGAGTGATAAGAGTATCTTTTTTTTTTTTTTTAAGATTTGTTTATTTATTTTAGAGAGAAATAGAGAAGGGGGGAGGGGTAAAGGGAGAGGGAAGGAGAAACACAAGCAGACTCCACTGAGTGGGGAGCCCAATGGGGGGCTTGATCTCACGACCCTGAGATCACTACCTGGAGCTGAAACCAAGTCGGAGACTCAACCGATTTTGCCACCCAGGGTGGCACCTAAGGGTATCTTTTTGTATATTAATGACTGGAAGCTGGGGGCCCCCAGACAGCCTCAGAATGGGGGCTGGTTGCCAGAAGGACCAAGGCTTGGTTAGAGGGTTAGAACTTTCAGTTTCATCCCCATCCTCCAGGGAGGGGAGAGGGGCTAGAGATTGAGTTAGTAACCGATCATACCTATGTGATAAAACCTTCGTAAAAACCTCTCACTGAGGGGGTTTGGAGAGCTACCAGATTAGTGAACGCATCGTATGCTGGAAGGATGCCATACTTCACCTCCACTGGGACAGAAGCTTCTGCATGCAGGACGTCCTCAGAATTTGTTCTGTGTACCTCTATATCTGGCTCTTTGTCTGTACCTGTTATCATAGCCTTGGTTATATACTAAACTGGCACATGTAGGTAAGTGTATTCCTGAGTGTGGTAAGCCATTCTAGCAAATACTGAACCTGAAGAGGGGTCATGGGAACTCTTGATTTATAGCCAGTTGGTCAGAAATATGGGAGGCCTGGTTTTATGACTGGCATCTGAAACGGGATCCCTCTTGTGGAACTGAGCCCTTAACTTAAGAGATCTGATGCAAATTCCAGGTAGACAGAAATGAATCAGAGGACACCCAGCTGGTGCTGGGGAACTGCTCATTGCAGGAAAAACCCCACAGAGCTGTGATTCCTTCTATTCAACTGTCTCTCCAGATTATATAGTGGTAGTTTGCCCTGACACCTCAATTCCTTAATAAGAAAATCCAAGAAAAGTTGTTGATTTTCAATTTGTTCAGCTTTTTTCTTACTGTAAGGATGGGAGTGACTTTTTTTTTTTTTTAAGATTTTATTTATTTATGCTACAGAGATAGAGACAGCCTGCGAGAGAGGGAACACAAGCAGGGGGAGTGGGAGAGGAAGAGGCAGGCTCATAGCGGAGGAGCCTGATGTGGGGCTCGATCCCACAACGCCAGGATCACGCCCTGAGCCGAAGGCAAACGCTTAACCACTGTGCCACCCAGGCACCCCAGGATGGGAGTGACTTTTAAGCTCTTTACATGTCAGAGCTGAAACCGAAGTCCACACATAGTAATTTCCTCTCTTGTGCCTCCTAAGTTTTATACCAGGGCTTGTATTAGGCTCTAACATGGATGACGGTAGGGTCGCCTGGGGTCCTGGTTATACAGGCTGTAAATAAGTTAAAGTCTGTAACTTATTTTAGTACCTCTTTTCAGTCTTACATGTTTCTCTGTTTGGATGGAAATCATATAATCCCCCCGTTGCTACGACACCCTTGGGAATAATTAAAGACTTCCCTGACAAGGGCAGTTGTATTCGGCTCCTGCATCAATTCAGTTTTGTTATTGGAACTCCTTACACTTTTCCTTTTTTCCTTTCGAGGTATCTCTCCTCTTTTGACGTTTGTGTTTATTTTTGTTGTTTTTCTCAGAGATGCCTATTAAGGTGACCAGACTATGTTCTACTGTGAAAATTAACTTCTGTGTGGCCATGTAACTTAACTATCAGAAACAAGATTTGAGAATACCCCTCTTAACCACCGTAGTCTATTTGGGTTTCTATAACAGAATTCCATAGTCTGGGTGGTTTCTAAACAAAGGAATTTATTTCTCACATTTTCTGGAGCCTGGGAAGTCCAAGAACAGATGCTGGCAGGTTGTTTGAGAAGAGCTTCCTTCCTGGTACATATAGACAGACTTGTTTTGGCTCTATCCTCACACGGTGCAAGGGGCTAGGGAGCTCGCTGGCATCCTTTTAGAAGGTCTCTCTTCATGAAAGGGCTCTAATCCCGTTCATGATGACTCTGCTCTCAAAATCTAATCACCTCCCAGAGGCCCCGTCTCCAAGTACCACCAAATTGGGGATTAGGTTTCAACATCTAAAATTTTAGGGAACACAAATAGTCTCTAGTGTTCTGTCCCTGCTCCCTCCAAATTCATGTCCTTCCCACATGCAGAATACATGTAGGGGCCAAGAGGAGGCACCCAAAATGTGCTACTCTGGCATATGGCATATTGATTATTTTTTTTTAAGTTACTTAAGAAACAACCAGTGCGATGCTGCTCAGACCCTCCCTCTCTCCCCCTAAAAGCAGGAAACAAATATCCTATGTGAAAAATATCCTCCCCGTAATAAGAAGTAAAAAGACAGTTTTATCACGAGATAGTGACTTTAAAGTAAAAAATTTGTGGAAATAAACCTTGTTACTTTTTACTAATCTAGTACCTCAGCCCAAATTCTGCTTAGAATTCCTTACTAATTAAAGCTCCCGAAACCTGTTTTCCTTACCCTGTAAATTCCGCCCAAATTTATTGTCTTTTTGTCTAAAATGTATAACTGCCTGCCTTGGTCATTTCTTTAGGTCTCAATTTTATTATTGGGCCTCTGTGTGCAAGTAATAAAACTTTTTTTCTCTTGTTAATCTGTCTCGTATAAATTTAATTCTTAGTCCAGCTGGAAGACCTTGAGGGGAGAAAAGAATTTTTCCTTCCCTTCATACACTTATTATATCCCAACAGCCCCAGAAAGTCTTAACTCGTTCCAGCACAGTTCTAAAATCTCAAAGTCTCTTCCAAATATCATCTAAGTTAGATACGGATGAGACTCACGATACAATTCATCCTGAGGGAAATTCCTCTCTAGCTCTCAACCTGTTATGTACTTTCCAAAATACAGCAGTGGGACAGGCATAGGACAGATGTTTCCATTCCAAAAGAGAGAAATATGAAAGGGGTAGCAGGTCCCAAGGAGTCCAGACTTCAAGGCAAAATCCATGAAATTTTAGGGTTCAGGAATAATCCTCTTTTGCTCAATGCTCAGCCCTCCTGGCCTCCGGGTCCCATCTTCTAAACTCATTGAGGCAGGGGTCACACCTGTGGTGGGAAGTCCTGTCCCTGCAGCTTTGCCAGGCAGGAGTTGGATCCCCAAGACTTTGGGTGGCCCTATCCCCACAGCTTTGGGCAGAGGTTATCTATCCTGTTAACAGCAAGGTGATGGTCTTCCCTTTTGAATCCAAGGAGGCAGCCCTGATCGCCTTCAGGGTCTTTACTAGTGCATGTTCAGAGCAGAATAGTTATACTATCCCATCCTATAAAATCCAAGCCCAACACCTTCCTTCATTCCATCCTGCCTTTTTCCCCTTCAGTTCAAACTGGCAGTTTTCCTGCCAGGGTGGCTGATTAAGTTTGTGGTTCACAGCTATACTAATCACCTATTAAATGTTCATGGTCACTTGGCCACATCCTTACTGTTCTCTTTCTAACAGACTTTCTCATTTTCTGCAAAATAGATAGGCTGAGAATTTTCCAACTCTTTAATTTCTAGCTTCTTTTTGGTTAATAATTCCATCTTCAGGTCTTTTCTCTCTTCTCACATTTTACCATAAGCAGTCAGAAGGAGCCAGGCTGCACCTTTGCTTAGGAATTTCCTCAGCTAAGTATCCAGTTTCATTGCTCATAATTGTACCTTCCACAGCACAGTAGCACGTGAACACGGTTCAGCGAAATTCTTGGTCACTTCATAACAAGCATCTCCATCGTCTGAAACCGTGTTTGTCACTTCCATCTGAGACCTCAGAATGGCCTTTACTTGTCCCTAATTCTACCAAGATTCTGTTCACCATAATTTACTTACTCCCTGGGATGGAGGGTTTTTCCATAGCTCTCCTCTTTTCTTTCTAAGCCTACCTCAAGACCACCATTAATGACCCATTTATGACAATGTAAGCTTCTTATAGTATGAACCTCAAAACTCTTCCAGCCTCTGGCCATTACCCAGTTCCAAAGCCACCTCCACATTTGCAGGTTTTCTTTGTTTTGTTTTGTTTCGTTTTTACAGCATCTCCTCCACTTCTCAGTATCCATTTCTGTGACAATTAAGACCCTCTGTAGCCCCGAATTTTAACTATCAGGGCCAAGATTTGAGAATGCTCATCTTAACATGACTTACCTGTTTGTTCCAGGAAATGCTTATCTAGGAGGATATGGCTTATAAACTAGTAAGTAACTAAACTGCTTCAGGAAATTGCTGACTGGTCCAGGAAAATTGATGTCTTACCTGGGCAAAGAGCTTGCTTGTGTAACAAGAGCTTACTTATGAAGACTTGCTTTAGAAAAACTCTCGTCTCACTATGTCTGTCAATCATGGACTACTATTAATTAATTTGTCCAATCCTAATCAGTTCCTCACCTTGAAAGGCTTGCTGATTTGAACCTAGATCTCAAAATCATATGTATCTACATCTTCTGTATCTGTATCTATATTTATATTCTCCTCTGACCTCCCCCTTCTGGGAACCACTAAGACTCTTAAGGTTATTTTGTTCCTCCTTGCGGTACATTTCATCAACTCAACTTTGCTTGATTTACAAGATATTCTGATGGCCTTGGGGCGCCTGGATGGCACAGCGGTTAAGCGTCTGCCTTCGGCTCAGGGCGTGATCCTGGCGTTACGGGATCGAGCCCCACATCAGGCTCCTCTGCTATGAGCCTGCTTCTTTCTCTCCCACTCCCCCTGCTTGTGTTCCCTCTCTTGCTGGCTGTCTCTATCTCTGTTGAATAAATAAATAAATAAAATCTTAAAAAAAAAAAAGATATTCTGATGGCCTTCGACCCCTTGTAGTATTGGAATTTCCAAGGCAAGTATATTAATTAGACTCCACTGTAATTCTTAAAACACCGGCTTCTCCTGAAAGATTAAATCAGATAGAAAGGGATTTTTTTGGGGGGGGGGTCATTGCCTGCTTCTACCTGGCCAGATCCTTATTTTAACCAATTCCCATCATAACAGACCATTAATTCTGACACATTCCTATGAATTAAGAATACTCTTATCTCAACTCTTCAGGTGGGGAAGTTGGCAGAGAGGCTAATTGGCTTGCTCAAGATCACTGTGTGAACCAATAGCCTGACTGAGATACAGCCCAAGCCTCCTGACTCCCGGGCCCATGATCTGTGCACCAGATGTGCTTTGCCATCATTCTGCTCTGCTATCAATAAGCTACTGACCTTGTTTCCTTCTTAGTTGTCACAAGTCTACCTTATGCGCCAGTATCATTTCTCTAGTTCATACCTGAATTGCTTTTCTGCCTAGCCAACTTTGCAGTGTTACAGTGTTTTCAGAGTATGGCAAACGTACCATAAAATAATATATTTTTTAAAAAAATGACATAAGATACGGAGGTAGGAGAATTCTTAAAATATGCTGAGTCTTACAATGTATAGCTTTGCAATAATAGAAAAATTCAAATAGGTTTCAAAATTGAGGTAAGTTCTACATAGCCAACCACACACTGTGCACTTTGAGAGGAAAATGGGGAAACTAATGTTGCTTTGTAGCTAACAGATCATAAGTTATACTGTAAATACAGTGTTCTTTATGTAAACTCACTTGACTTAGGCAGAACATCCTTGAATTAAACTTTCTATCCATCTCTTTTCTTGGCAATGTGTCTTCCAAAATGTCATGAATTGAAATGGTTTGTCTTGCAATGGATTCCACTTTCTTTTGTTTTATGTCCCCTTTTTTCATTCATCTGAGTTGTATCTACTATGAAGTTACCAGCATGATTTGGTTCTTTGCAGGCCAAACCTAGTCAAATAGACTTGTTATTAAGGTCTATCAAGGGCTTGATGGTTCCCACTCACCTTGGAAAACATGAAGAAGTAGTAAACCTCGCTATAAAGAAGTTTCTGAGGCTTCGTGCAGGTGATTAGAAAGAGCCTCCAGGGAGCTAGGAGTGAGTTTACTCACCTAAAAAGAGAAGCTCCTAGGAATCCAGACTAACTGCTCCCAGCTTTCACAAACACGTGGTACCCTCTTTACCAGAACTTAATGAGGGCATGAGCTGGTAACTTGTGGCAGAATTCCTAGAATTTCAGAAGCCTGACCCCTAATATTTTAGAGGGGGACACCATTTTTTTCCCCAGTCTCTGGTTCAGCATTGCCTGAAAAACTTTTGTTTTGAGAAGTTTTTACTGTTCATTTAAGGAAGATAGATAAAATTCTTGTACTGTATATGTGTGAGTCAAAGATAATCTCTGGATGAAGAGATTTAGGTGGCAGCTGTAGAAATAAGGGATAGGTAAGAATTGGTCTTGAAAATAAACCCATAGGAACAGTAGCAATATTAGGCACCAAGTAAGAAAGTAAACAAAATGTCTGTGTTGAGCTAGGACCTATGTGCCTTATGGAATATAAAGATGATAAAGAAACAGTTCCTGCCTTGAATCTAGGTGAATGGAGAATACATTTATATAAACAGGCCACTCTAAGAACAGCTAAATGTAGAAACAGGATTCAACTAAGCTAAGGAGGACTTCCTAGAGGAAATAATGTCTGAGCATGTTTTTTCGTAACTCATCTCTGATATTTAAAATGTGTGTTATTTTGCTAGGATTGCCATAACAAAATACAACAGACCGGGTGGCTTACACAGTAGAAATGAATTTTTGCACCGTTCTGAAAACTAGAAGCCCAAGGTGATGATGTCTGGCAGGCTCGGGTTTCTTCTGAGGCCTTTTTCCTTGACTTTCATCTGATTGCCTACTTGCTGTGTCCTCACATGGTCTTTGTTCACTCCTGTCCCTAATGTCTCTCAGTGTGTCCAATTTCCTCTTACAAGGACACTACTCAGGTTGGATTAAGGCCCACCCATATGACCTCATTTAACCTTAATTATCTTTTTAAAGACCCTATCTCTGAATATAGTCACACTCTGAGTACTGGGGGTTAGGGCATCAACATAGGAATTTTAGGGGAATGCAATTCAGTCTAGAACAAAATGTTACAGATCTCCAAAAGGCAGTGTAAGCTTTTCCTTTCCATCTTAACTTGTTTTTAGTTTCTCTTTCTTAAGTGAGAAGCAATGTAGCATAACAACTAAGGGCATGGGCACTGGAGTCAGCCCACTTGAATCCAGTCTTTGCTGTGCCACTTACTGTATGTGTAACTGAAGGTGAGTTGCTTGACTTCGCTGTATCGTGGCTTCCTTGCGTGTGAAATGAAGATGTTCATGACTACCCCATTAGGTTGCTGTGGAGTTTAAATGGATGAATAATATAACATACATATGTGCCTGGCACATAATAAACACTCAGTAAGTATAAAGTATAAAGGATAGCAATAATTTCTGGGTATAAAATTATACAATATGATACTTACACATACCAGTGCTCATAAACAAAAAAATTATATTCTTTGGAGCCAGATCTCATTTTTCATCAAATGTCACAATGAGACAGAAAGATGTATAAGCTTAAGGTGACTATCCCATCTATAATTTGTGTCACTTACTATTCACATATTCACATGCAGCATACATCTGCTTGATCATCTGTGTTTCTAAAATAATTCTAGTGAGATTTCAGACACCTAATATTGTTATTAATAAAAACTGCACGTGTCTTTTTCATTCGTGTGGGTGATAATTCCATACTTAGGTTTGCTGTGCGAAATTCACCCTTAATCTAGTCTGGTATATTTTTGGTGCATGTGTTATCCCATGTATTTGTTCTTCATAAAGACATTGCCATCATTTTTTCCTCTCATAGTCACAAACTCTAAATAATAGCCAGTAGGAAAACAAAAAGTTTTAAATGATAATTATTATGTGTTGTGCTTTCATAGATGGTACCTGTCACCAATAACAATGACCAATGAACTATTTCCAGGCACCAACCAACTTACCCAAAGGGATGTCTCTGCAGCACTTTGTTCTTTTTATTAACTTGTATATATAGCATTTGCTCTCTGCCTGGCCTTGCTCTAAGCACTTTACATATATTAAATCAGGCCTCACAACAGCTCTATAAAGTGGATGCTATTATGCCCAATTTTTAGGTGAGGAGACTGAGGTACAAAGGGAGGAGTCACACAGTGAGTAGTCAGGCCTAGGTTGTCTTGGCCAGATTTTCATTCTGGGCACTCTTTTTCCTTTGGGCTTAGAGCACACTAATCATTTCCCATCTCCTGCTCACTCCTTCTTAATATCCTTTATTCGAGCTTCCTCTTTAGATGGGATGGTTCTTGAATATTGGAGTTTCCCAGGGTTCTGCTCTTGAAATGCTTTAAACTCTCTCTCCCTTATTTCTAGGGCTCACCTATGATCTAAATAGAAACGAATCTTCCATCTGTATCTCTAGAGCCACTTTTCCCCTGAGTTGAAGACATATTTCCAGCCACCTCCCGGGCACCTCCAGCTTGGACGCCGAGCACCACAACGTTGAACTCGCCGTCTGCCTCACTCTCCCCAGATCTCTCCAGTTCCAGTCTCTAAGCCCAGCACTACATTCTCCAGGCGCCTTTTTCTCCCGTGTCTGATCTGACGCCCAGTTCTCCTGACTCTGGCCTCAGGTGGCTCTCTCCTCTTGCCCCTGAGGTCTAGTCTTGCTCTCATTGCTTTAGTTTAGCATCTGTAGCTAGGTGTCATTTTCTATTGTTTTAACATCCATTAATGATTTTCAGTTGCTAAAAGTTACTGTTTGAACAGGGTGCTGGTAGCTCATACTAGCATTCTCTGCAGTTTGACGTTTTTCAATCATTTCATTACTGCGAAAACACCAATGTCCCAGGCCTAAGCTGGGATTTTGTTTCTTGAGCTAGCTTTCTTTTTGCTAGGAAAGAATCCAGTTGCTATTTTATCTCAGTAATAGTCTTCTGCAAGAACAGGATGCTTTCATGATTGAGCCTTTTTTTCAGAGTTCTAAAAAATGGAGGAGGTTTTTTTTTTTCCATGTTTGTTTTTTTCCCTTAGCAATTACAATTGCACAAATAGCATGCAAAAAGATAAAGATCTTTTAAGAAAAACCCAGTTTATTTTTCTCTGGGCTAGTTCCCTGATCTATAAAATCTCTTTGGGGAGGTTATTAATTACACCGTACATTATCTCTCATCTGGACTTCGCTACCTTCAAACTGTCTCTTTCTCTCCACTTTAACTTATCCTCTACATAACCTTCCTAAAAATGGAAGAACAAAAATATTGGCCGCTGGATTAGATGAAAATTGTTTCAGAATGGCTTGCAGGACTTGTGACAAGTTGGCTGAAAATGACCTTTTCACCTCATCTCCCTCTTCTCTCAGTTCATATCACAGCAATTTCTGGCCTCCCTGCTTCTGCACATGCTTGTCACTCCTTCCTCAACGTCATTTCCTCCTTCCGGACCTAAAAACCCACACATTCCATCAAGACCTGACCCTGACATGACTCCTGGGCACTCTTACCCAGTGTGTCTAACCACCTACCATCGTGTTGCCCAGGACGACCCAGCCCTGCCGTGATTAAAGGCCAGAACTCTCATGCCTAATTTTCATCTGGCTCCTGGCCATGGACACTTTTCTTGTTTAACTCCCAACCTTTTGTTTCTAAAAAATCAATTTAGATTCTATGACTTGGTTCTTACCACTACTTTTTCAGTAGGGTTTCACTTCTGACTTTGTCCCCAAGCTTGCCAGGCAACCACCCCACAGGATGAAGCCTTAACCCCAGATTCAGTCAGCTTTCAGGAAACTCCTATAAATCTGATGTCGCTCAAGAGAGGGATCACACAGTCTGTTAAAAATCTTCCCATTTTTTTCTCAGAATTGTTCACTATCTCCTTGGGGCCACGGCCATATAATATTATAGTTATTTCTGTATTGCAGTTATAAGTACTGTAATACTTCGGGCCACACTCTCGGGTGTGAGGAGTGTAACCTAGCACTTCCATTCCACTTCCATTAGGCCTCCTTTCGGACACTGTCCGTGTTGCTCCCAGAGCCCCTCATGTCCCTTTTATGACTTTTATATATTCTTCCCTGAAGGTCAGTGTGCCTTCACTTTCCTCAGCCTGCACCTGTAATTCTTCTTCAGAGGACTGCCTTCAGACTGGGCTTGCTTCTCCCAGAAGCCTAGAGAGCTGGAGGTGCCTGGGAATGACATCCCTCCAAGGGTGGCTCTTAGCCAAAGATGGAAGGGACAGGAGCACTCTCCACTCTGAGATGTAGGCTGAAGCCCTTTCTGTGGGACTTTGACTGAACTCTTACTGGACTTTTTTTTCTCTTCCATGCTCTGCTTGCCCTTCTCCCTTATTGGTTTCTCTCAGGAACATTTCCCCAACAATTCACTTGCACGGACTCCTTGCCTCAGGTTCAACTTCTGGGGATCTTGGCCTAAGACATCACTTAATCTCCCTTTCAAGTCTATTTAGCTTGATTACAAAAACAGTTATCTAATTGAATTCTGAGTCAACTTGGAAACTTCAGATTGAATCTCAACCAATCCAGAATTTTTGCCATCGGAGTTCTTCTCTTTTCTCTACAAGTTCTGGTCGAGTAGTCCTGGTGGCGGTGATGTTTTTGCAGTGTCATGAAGGATTGTGCCCGTCTGTTCCCAGCTGTCAGAATCTGTCAGGGTGACATATTATCTTACTACCCAATTATCTGTTTCCATGTTTGCACTCATTACTATGGTTAAAGCTTAACAATGTCTGGGCTCCTATCTTTTTGGTTTTTTTTTTTTTTCATTTTCAGCACTTAGAACACAGACACTTACTGTTGAGTGAAAAAAAAAAATAACAATCCAGCACCTTTGTAAGCTAGGCCTTATCATCTTCGCTTTACGGAGGGCGTAAATGGGACTTAGAGATATTACATAATTGAGGCAATGGAAGAGAACTGATTAATAGCAGAACCAGAATTCAGGTCTTCTGACTCGATATAAATTTTTCTGCACCACCCATTCTTGCCTTCCCCCATACCACTCTAAGGATTTCATGGCTATGTCAATTTGCCTGGTGTTCAAGGGAAGGTCCTGTGTATGCTGATCTCAGCTGTCAGGAAAAAAAGTCACAAACATCTTCCTGGAGGCCTGTCAGAGAGGAGTCATTCTAAAGCCTCTGTGATTCCTAAAAATGAAAACCAGAATGTTCCTGACTGGGCTTCCTCTTTGAATATGAACATTGATTACCACCTTTCTTTCCTGTTTAGAGAAACTCTCCACATCTTAGAGATTTCTTTGGAAACCTATCTGTAATAAGATCAAGCATCAATTTTGATATCATTTTTATCTGCTTGATAAGCCTTCTATGCCCTGCTGGAGAGGAAGCACTGGGTCTTTAAGGAAGGTATATGTTTGTAGCTTAAATCAGAAAGAAGACCAAGTAATAATGGAAATTGCCCACGATGGCAATGAAAGAAATGTACTCTTGGAACATCTGCTGCAAGGACAACACTCTTAAATGATCGATAGACAGTGAGCAAGAAGTCTGGGCCCTGCACTGTTTCTCCGTCTCATCAATTCTCACTCTTAGGGGTTCAAAGTCTTAGATCACATGTATCTTGTAGGATTTAAAAGACATCCCTGATATCTTCAGAGGAGCAGAGGTGGCATGACCCTTGGCTCCTGTGCATGTGTGCAAGGCTCTGGGCCCTCCTGTTGTAGCATCGCGCCTGTGCTGAGCGGGGTGAATGCAGGGGCTACTTAGATGGAACCAGGCTGGTCAATACCTGCTGCCTTGCAGGAGGGAGGAACCATGCAGTTTGAAAGACGTGATTTAGTTAATATGCTACACTCTGCCTCTCCGGCATCTGGGGGCACGTCTTTTGTTATTCTACTTATTTCTCCTGACAAGGGCATGATATGGCAGTTTGTTAGGGAGCAACATTACCATTTAGTGGAAGAGCACTTTCCGTTTTAAAACTTTTAACTTGAATTAATGTCATGTAGAGTGTATTTGTTTTAACCTATTGACTCTTAGCACTTAAACACCTTAGGCAAGATCCATCTATATGTACAGAACCTGAAACCATTTGCAATTTGGTAATGTGTCTCGCTGTAGCATTTTTGAATGTGATTATGAATTAAATACAGTAGTATCGTCTTATATTCCATTTTGGGATCTTAAAGTTGACATTTACTTTTGCAAATAAATTCCATGCAAAAACTGGCATAGTACTCTCTCCAGCTTGCACATTTATGGTATTTTAATCTTTTCATTTAAAACCCTGAATAGTAATTTGGGGACTTTTAAAAAAAATTTCTTGAGATATATTGGGAATAAAGAGATGCCTATATTAGGAGGTAGATTAAAAAGCTAAATAATAATTGGTTCATTTAGGAGTGCCTCCAAATGAAATTTCAAACTTAATGAAATTTGACCTCACCTAAAGATTCTTACTGTGTGTGTCCCTCTATTGTGTGCTGTCCTCATGGTGGCCTTTTGCCTTTCTTGTCTTGCGTATGTCTTCTGTGCTTCTAGGAGTATGGATCTCTTCGGCATCATTAAAAGCCATGATGACTCTTCCTTCTGAAATGGGTGAGGACTCCTTCTTGCTGGAGCCCAGGAGAGGCTGAGAGCAGGGATGTCCCTGAGTCCTCCAGTTGTAGCTCAGCCTTGTCACTCATGAGAACTTCAGGCTATTGGTGAACCCTCCAAAAAAACATTAATTTTACTTTGATGAAATGTAGTGTAGGCTCATATTGAAGGAAAAATTGTTGCCCTATCAGCATATATCTGGCCTTGTCTTTTTAGAAACAACAGATATCCATAATTTTTCTGAAGGCCAATAATTGTTTTCTTGCTCAATAACCTGATAGTAAACTCTACTTTCGTTTTTATAGGCTATTCTCTTTGTTGCTTGGGAAATGACTTTGGGAACCAAATTCAGAATTCTAGATTCAGAGACCAATCTTGATTCATGCATCTAATAAATGTAACTGAGTGCCTACCATGTAACAGGAATTCTTCGAGGCACAGGGGAAGCAATGATGAACAAGACAGACAAAGTTCAGACTCTTGTGAAGTGTATATTCTGATGGGGATGGGAAGACAAACAAAAAAACTTTGCAAGTAAAGAAGAAAAATATCAGGTTAAGTGTTACGCACAGTGTTAAGATGGAGTGGTGTGATAGGGAGTGATTGGAACTACTTTAGATGATCAGGAAGGCATCTCCAAAGAGGCAATATTTAAATGCTAGCTGAATAACAAACAGCAGTGAGAGGGGCAAGATTCCTGGCAGAGCAAATTGCCCTAAGGGCTAGAACGAATATGTGTTGTTGGACTAGAGGATCTAAGACAGCCAGGATAGCTGAAGAGTTCTGGGCAAAAGGAAGAATGGAAAGATCTGATATGAGAGAGGTAGGTAGAGGTCACATCATCTAAAGCTTTGTAAGGCATGTGAAAGAGCTTGGATTTTATTGTAAATCTATGGGAAGTCGTCAGAGCTTTTTTGCAGGGTAGTGCTATCTTAAAATGATTACATTGGCTGCTATATGGAAGGTCAAAAGATGCTAAAAACTCACAAGAAGGAGACAGAGGAAGAGGGCTGGCTAATTAGCAGATGCTTTCCCTTGGAGGTCTTCCTTTTCCTCCTCTTCTTGTGAGTTCTTAAGCTCTTTCGACTTTTTGTACCCTCTCATGCTTCTTGAAGCTTTACTTGAAATCTTGCTTTAAGGATATTGCTTGGTTCCCAGCATCAGTAGACTTAACAAATACTTAAATATCATATCTGTCCCTCCCCATAATGCATAAATATCACAAAGGCTGTTTAAGTGTCTGATACATAGTAAGTGTGCAATATTTATTGAAGTAATGAATGAATATGTGTTACAAACTGAGAGAGGCAAGGTATTAAGGAGAATTGTCTTTGGAAAGCAACCCAAAATTCTTTGTTTCAACATCCTCTACAATGACTAATTTTGTTTTTGAACTCTTATGTGGACAAAAGGTTGCTTTTAATTAAAGGTCTTATGTGCGGACATACCGACATACATACACATGCACACAGGTGTTTGACCACTAACAAGCAAATTAATGTGTTAAAATTTTGCTCATTAAGAGGAAACAATTACATTGCAAAACCTTAGCACTTTTTGAAGTTGTTTCTATTTGCAACTGTTGCATTTCTTATCGGACTGATTTATTTTTACCAGTACAAAATGTTCATTTATCTGCAGATTCTGTAACTGAACGAAGTTGTATGCTCAAAGCCCAAGGTTTGGTCAAAATATTTGATTATATACCCACAGTGACCATTTGTAACAAAATGTAGCCAACAACGGTAGAGAAAAGTCTACATTTTAAAAGGATAGGAAAGATCTTCCATGGGATAAGGAAGGTTTTGCTCTGTAAACTTTCAGAAAAAGCTTGACAATATTTTAAAGGGAGAATGGTGATTTCACACTTAAGACCATGATCTAAAGTTATTACAGGAAACTATGTAAAAGCAGGAGGGGATTGATGTAGCACAGTGCCTTTTTTTATAAGCTGGCTTTCCCACGTATCAGTGATAAAGCCACACCTTGCTTTCAGCCTGGGTTAGGATCTGGCTAACCTTTGAATGAACTCTTTATTCCTGTTATTGTCATGAACAGAGAATTCCGAAGAGGATCAAATGCAGTAACTTCCTTTGGAAGGGAGGAGTATGAAGTCAGAAATGGGAGCATGGACTTGTCTGGAGCCAAGACCCTGCATCAGTGGGTACTAGGCAGTCAGGAGCACACCTGCTTGGATCTGGGAGCCAGAAGCCACTGACAGAGTAAAATAGGAGAGAAGTTAACTAATCTTATTATTATAAATTGTTGTTATTAGCCAAGGATTTTACATGCATGATGCTATTTAATCTTTACGATTGTTAAACCTATTTGCAGGAGGAAAAAAAGTCATAGCTCAGAGAGATAAAATAACTTGCTAATGTTTCAAAATTTCTACATCATGAAGGCAGGGTTTGAACCCTGTTCTAAAAGGGCTCAAAATGCATGCTTTTACTGCTATTCCATATTGCCTAGAAGAGGAAACGTTGACACAAACTTTGATAACATCACAATTTTGTGTTGTTAATGCTTTCAACACTATATACTTTTATTAGGCTAAGTATAAAATAGAATGTAAAATAAGATGCATTTTTTATTTGACAAGAGCAGCCCCACCTTTAGAACTCTGGAGGTCACTGGGGTAGGAGTGTGCAAATTTTTCATGAGAGCCTAAAGTGCTTTTGGGGAGAAAAAGATTTCAAATCCCCAAACCAGTTTTTAGCACAAGATTCAAGTGGACGTGCAGGAGTATTTATTACACTGATAAAGTAAATTTCTGGTGTTTATAAACCACCTGGTCTATTGTATGCTATTTTAGCAGCCCAAACAGACTATGACAGAGTTCAAGAGAAGATATGGATGGAAATGTAAAATATTTCCCTACATTTAGGTCACAGAATTTTAAATGATAAATTTAACAATCAGAAAATGAATTATTAGTCACATTTTCCTCAATACTCTGGATAAGATCTGCATTTGGGGCTATTATCGATGAGACACGGCAACAACGTTTGAAACAGCCATCGGAAGCCAATATTCACGGGTGGCACAATGAATGATTACGCTATTATATAAATAATGATGCAACCAGCATTAAACAAATGGTATTAAAGAACTATAGAGGCAAGAAGATCTATCATGTTTCAATACAACAGGTTTCAAAGAGCCATAGCATTGTGAGTAATAACAGCACTGCTACATTTTTCTCTTAGCAAGAGATATGAAATTAACCAGAAATAGGGGATTTGACAATAAAGAACACAAACAGCTGGTTTCTGGACCTGAGCAAAAAGAGATGGTAGTTGGACACTATAAAGAATCTTCATATGCACTGATTAAAAAATAAAATATATAAATGTTTCTTCTGTACTCACTATTCTGAATCTTTATTCAGGTACCTCACTATAGCTAACATGGGCTTGTGAATTTTTAAATACATTTTAAAGTCAGATTGTTTATATTGTACATGAAAATGTTTTCCTTAGAGATACTGCATAACCTAGGTTTTCCCTGGTGTTAGCAGAGGAAACTAAAGATCACAGGATGTCTCCCTTGTAAGGAATCTTAATGTATCCATCAAGTTATGAAGCAAATGTTTCTGGGGGGAATTAATATGTATATCTAATTGGTAGGCTGAAGAAGTTGCCAAAAAAAGAGGAAACTCCGCAAAACATTACTCAAAGAAAATGAAAAGATAACATTTTGTGCCAGTAGGAAAGTGTAGCATTAACACAAATATTAGATACCTCCAAGTGCTAAGGTTTAATATCAGGGAAGGCCACCGTATAATAATAGGCCCCACTCTTGATTACTTTTCCTAATGAGAGTGAAGCACAGCATGGAGAAGTGACAACTTGAGATAATTCAAAATGTCACATTAGCTTTGAGTTTCAATCTCTTCTATAACCAGTCTTCATAAAAACTGCTAATGAGTAGTAAATTGGACTGATTTGAGTTTTACTTCAATTTGCTTCTTGTGCTAATCTTTAGAGAAAGGGTGTAAGACAGTGAGATGACATAGATAACACTAGAAAAAGGAGATTAGAGCGAAAGTCAAGTGACCTGGGTTAGAGTCTCTGTTCTGCAATCTGCTCTGGGCAAGGAAAGTGAAGAAATCAGCTGTTGGTGAACATCTGTCAGGTGCCAAGCACTGTGCTGGATCCAGAGGAGACAGGTGAATACGGGTGCAGCTGTGTTTCTCAAGCCACTCACAGTCTAGTGGTGGAGACTGATACATAAAAAGAGGATTGGGGTATTTTTAAAAAGATTTTATTTATGTATTTATTTGTCAGAGAGAGAGAGAGAGAGAGAGCACAAGCAGGGGGAGCAGCAGGCAGAGGGAGAAGGAGGCTCCCTGCTGAGCAAGGAGCCGGATGCAGGACTCGATCCCAGGACCCTGGGATCATGATCTGAGCCGAAGGCAGATGCATAACTGACTGAGCCACCCAGACATCCCATGATTGGAGTATCTTGTGAATCGTCTCTTCTAAAGTTATGAACAATGGGCTTGGGAATTCAGAATATAGTGTGATTAACAATGAGAAAATCAACAGGAACACATGACCTTCAGTGCTGTCCAATAATAATGCAACTAGTAATTAAAATATGTAATTTTAGCATTTTAGGAAGTACATTGAAAAGAGTAAAAAGAAACAGGTGAAATTAACTGTAATAATATATTTTATTTAATCCAATATATCTAAAATACTATTTCAACATATAATAGATACACGGTAAAGAGCTTACACGGCCTTTTTTCTATACGTTTTAAAGCTCAGTGTGTGTTTTACACTTATAGTACATAGTGGTTCAGACTAGCCACAGTTCAAGTACTGAGTGGCCACAAATGGCTCGTGGCCTGATCAATGTAATGGTAAGTCTGCAATTATGTCTGAGAAGACTTAAAGCGTATGTGTACCATTCGTTGAGGGATTTCTAGCTTAACAGAAGGACACGTGGGAAGGACCTATGGGATTTAATTCTCTACAACAGTGGTTTTAATACATGGGTTCACAAACAGATACTGACTGGGTACGTAAGAATCTTCTAGGAAACATAAAAAAGACAGATTCCTAGATCTCTGTGATTCTGAATCATTAGGTCTGGGTTCAGCTTATGAATCCAGATTTTATAAAAGAACTCTGATTATTACTAAGTGCATTGCAGGCTGGGAACCACTGGTGATAGGCTCAGAGGGCACCTGTGGCAATCGAAAAGGTAATTTGATTTTAGGTAGCATTAGCAGAAGGCTCTTCCTCTGTGCGAGAAAGCCATAAGTTAAATGTTTTTTGAAAAACGATATCCCTTCTATTTTGGACCAATGTGGTGTCTGGAGCCAGCTCAACCTTTTCTTCAGCGCTGTCCACTTGCTCAGCTCAGAGCTGACGTTGTCTCTACATGAGGCTTCAGGGACAGGTGCAGATATAATTTCCTCCTTTAGTTTACACTTTTTTTTTTTTCCTGGTCTGATATCTTTCAAATGAGTTGTCTGAAACCTGGCTATGAAATCATTCTAGGTAACATTAAAAAAATTTTTCATGGACATCTACCAAATTAGGAAGCTTATAATTTGTACAAATCCCCCAGGCAGCACTTGGTGTGTTGGAAAGGCATTTGGGATACAGTGACTTAGAGAATCTTTTGGGAATGTATTGCTGGGGTTGCTACTTTCATTGCCAGATTTCAAATCTGTTTCACCACCACATACATTGTAATATAATGGCCTCGGGCAGTCCTTGTTTGCTATTTGGCTCTGCAGCCTCTATGATCTTGTTAGGCTATTTACCAGGCCTGAGCCAGTGTTTCCTTAACAGTAAAATGGGGATAATAATCAGCTCATAACACTGTTGCTAGTGTTTCAGGCTCACTTCTTTGTCCTCTTGTCCATGTTCCATCACTGTGCTCATAATCTCATCTGGTCTCCTGGCTTTATTCTATTTATTTATTTATTTATTATTTTTGGGATGGGGGAGGTGTAGAGGGAGAGAGAAAATCTTAAGCAGGTTCCTGATTCGGGGCTTGATCTCAGGAGTCTGAGATCATGACTGAGCTGAAATCAAGGGTCTAACCCTCAACCGACTGAGCCACCCAGGAGCCCCTGGTCTCCTGGCTTTAAATGGCCTCTAAGCAGATGACTCCTCAGTTAGTATCTCTAACTCACCCTCCTTCTGTTGCCCAGACCAAGTGTGTCCAACTGCGCATGTAACATCTTTACTGGAATATCTGAGAGGCATTCAAATCTAATCTGCGTGAGACATCACTCCCCAGTTTCTAAGATCAGTTTCCACTGTGACCTAACTCATTCGGTAAGTGACAACTCTAAACTTCCAGTTGTATACGTCAAAAACCTTGGACTCAGCCTTGATTCTTCTCTTTCTGTCACACTTCACATTAGCAAATCTTGTCAACTCTGCTTTTAAAATGTATCCAGAAATTGATGTTTTTTTTTATTTTTAAATTTTTTTTTTAAGATTTTATTTATTTATTTGACAGAGATAGAGACAGCCAGCGAGAGAGGGAACACAAGCAGGGGGAGTGAGAGAGGAAAAAGCAGGCTCATAGCGGAGGAGCCTGATGTGGGACTCCATCCCAGAATGCCGGGATCACGCCCTGAGCCGAAGGCAGACGCTTAACCGCTGTGCCACCCAGGCGCCCCTGATAAGTTTTTTTTTTTTAAGATTTCATTTATTTATTTGACAGAGAGAGAGAGAGAGCACGCACAGGCAGGGGGAAAAGCAGGCAGAGGAGAAGCAGGCTCCCCGCTGAGCAGAGCCCAAGCCCTGAAGTGGGACTCTATCCCAGAACCCTGGGATTATGACCCGCACCAAAGGAAGACACTTAACCAACTGAGCCACCCAGGTGCCCCTGGAAGTTGATAGCTTCTCACCAGCTCCACCATTACTGCCCTGACTATTTCTTGCCTGGATTATCTCAATAGTTTATAAATTATTTTCCTTGCTTCTGTTTTCTTCCCTCCCTCATTGTCTGTTCTCAACCGATTAGCCAGAACCACCCTTTAAAAACAGAATTCAAGATCACATTACTGCTATGCTCTACATGAGATGGTTTTCCTTCTTAGAGTAAACCCGGAAGTCCTTAATGTTGCCCACAAAACAACTTTTGGATCTGGAGGTCTGTTTCTTCTCTAATATCTGCTCCTCCCTTGCTCCTTCTTGCCTCCCTTGCCTCATGCACTTCTCACGATTCCTCTAACACGACGAAGAGTCTTGTTTCTGGGAAATGAGCGGAATGCCCTTCACCAGTCAGTCTTCCAGAGAGTCTCAGTGGGCAGTCTTATGATGTCCACATGCAGACTTGCTGCTGAGGTCCTTGGGCAGGTAGGCCTGGTGCCTGAGTCTGCAGTCGTGGGCCTGAGACCTGGGTCTGTGTGGGTGGGCCCTGATCCTGAATCTGTGGGGGCCACTCAGGTACTGGGGACCACTGCGGTGGGCCTGGCTAATGGGCCTGTGGGGGCCAGCTGGTGCCGGGGTGGACCTGATACTGGGGTCTGCAGTGAAGTGGTGTACTCACTTCACTCTCCTTCCTCGACAAGGCGAGTGCCTCTCTCTGTACTGGGCTGCGCGATCCTGGTCAGTGGCAGGGATAATGCCTTTCCTATTGTCTTCAGTGTGTCTTTTCTCACTTTTGTGTTTTACCCAGCTGCTGCAAGCTCTCACGTGGAATCCTTAGTGCTCGTGAAGATATTTTCATTCATGGACAGTTGTTCCAAAGTTGATGTTTCTGTGAGGGGACTGGCATTGGAAATTCCTTTGTCACCCTCTTGCTGATGTCACCCTCTTTTCATGTTTTTCTAACAATACCATTCAAACTTCTGAGTAAACTTTTCAGTCTTTTTTTTTTTTCAGTCTTGAAAGATTAAAACTCTAATGGCAGAATAATAGTTGGATGTGGTTGATATTCTGGGTAAAAAGTTTCCTACTTTATGCTTTTTATATCTCACCCATAGATGCCTGTTTAAAAGCTGGTAGAGTAAAGACATTGTCTGTTTGAAGACATTGTCTGTTTGTCAGCTGAAAAGGATTTCTCAAATCTCCTGAAAAAGGCTGGTATAAATGCTAACATGTAGAGCGTGAAGAGCATTTACACCAGGCAGTGATTTCATGGCTCGACTGTACTCACTCTCTGAGAGTCCCTAGTGCTAAATAATGGGTTAACGTTGCACTAAACCTGACCCATCCTTTGACTGTGACATGTGGAAGTTCCCCCTTCTTCTCTTGGCTTAGTTGCTCCCAAGTGACGGACAACCATGAAAATGAGGAGCAAATGACAAAAGGCTGTCATGAACAGGGCTTCTCCTTTCTCCCTTTGGCGCATCGACTATGGAGGATCTCACAGGAATGTAAGCTCCTGCCTTCCCTACCTAATGTCATTCATTCATACACCCTTTGCTTATAGATCAGTCCTGAATTTTCAATCCAATTCTGACTGGGTAGTCCAATATGAACCACCCTAGTCTTACTGAAAGGTAGGATCTAGAATTAATCATCTTGGTTCATTTGAGAAGGTACAGGGATTTTAACTCCAGGGCCTCTGACAACTTCAAATTATGGTCTTGGGAAAAAGAAGTGTGAATATGGGTGTGTTCAATTTAAGCTCTTGACAAAGAAGGAGTCTAAGTAAGGGAACCCTTTCTTGAAGAATTGCTAGATTCACTCCTTAGCCCTTTCTTTCTGAATAGGGGTACAAACTGGGTAGGACGTTCAAGGAATTAAGTCTTAATTCTTATGTTGTTGTTGTTTTTTAAGTTAACACAATTCTTTCCAGGACTAAGTAGATAAATTTTCATTTAATGATGAAAATCAAAATAACCGTCTTAATTGCCTCTGAGAGAAAAGGTTTTCCTCCGGTAATGGGTGTTATCATTTGAAAATGCTTCCCTATGTGTGCTCCCTCTTATTACAATGGCTTCTTTGACTATCGACTTTTAGTTTGAAGACCCTTTGGAAAGGGAATAGAAAAGTACATTGTGATATAGGGGAAGTGTCTGCCAGATAGGAATGAGAAGAAAAAATAAAGGCCTTTCAGTTCTCTGAGGAAAGGGATAGATGGAAGATAAGAGAGAACAGATCAGATGTTAATCATTTCTACCCATGTACCCCACCTGCCTCACCCAGCTTCATCCTTAGAAGGTATATGAACACAAATGTAAATGAACGCAAAATGTAGAATTTGTGGAAGAAATGGAAATAAGAAGAGCTTGTGCCCCACTTCCTCTTTGAGTTTCTGGAAGTAAACTACCTAAGAGAATCGCCAACATTAGCACTGGTATTTGTATGGGTGCCAGGCTAAGAGAATGATGGTGTGATATGTTTATGTAGAGAGGAGTCTGGCTACCAGAAGTTTCCCTCAGCTCCCATATAGAAAGGATGTAGAATGTCCTTGTATAGTCAGAGGAGATGATGTAAAGATAGCTGAGAGTGGAGAGCCAGAAGGCCCACTTTGGGTTGGGTACGTATGGAGGATGTAGCTGAGATTTTAGATAACCTGAACTATGAATGGAAGCCAGAATAGGCCAATCAGAGTGGGCATGGAGATCTACCAATCATGCTAAGAAAATAGCCAAATTTTACCAGCCATAAATTTCAGTAGCATATACTAGAGGGTTGTAAATAATCGAAAGGGTCAATGAACATTTTTAAGGAAGCCAACAAGTTTCTAGAGGAAAGAACAAGGGACAGCTCTTTGATTTAGGGATCCTTTTACCCTCTGCCATTAGAACATTTAAGATTTTATGATATTATTTATATCCACAGGAGATGTTAGCTTGGAGAAAGAAAGATGGAAGAAACCTTGAAAGATTTTCCAAGTACCACAAGAGATTACATTAATCTAGTCATTTAATGTGAACATGACTGAGTTATTTGACTTGATAAGCTTAAATTTTCCCACTGCCCAGTAAAACTGGGGACTTGAGAGCAAGATAAGGTCAGTCACAGAAAATAAAAACCCCATATTTTTCATGTAACTGAGTTTGTAATATGTTAATTATTAGCCCCTATAATGCAGTTAAATCACAAGCTTGTAATGCATGAAATGTGACAGGGTGCCTTTCCTCGAAGGTCCTTCTCCATCAAATTCCACTTATCACTGGGTCTTGGTATATGTGCTTTTATTATGTGATTTGGAGAAATAGCCCTACTTCTGGGGTTCTCAACTTTATTTTTAAGGCTCAGTTTTACAATTTACTCTGGTGTAAAATTTATAAATTTTAGTGTCTAGAACATATATCAGGGCTGAAATGGGAGAGAGTCTGTGATTAGTGGCAGGAACAACTGTGAATAGGAACCCATGCAGGGCAAAGATCGTGAACTATAAATGTGCTATGAGAACTAGCGGGCAGTTCCGTATCTGGGTCAGTTTCTCTGCTCCAGTATGGTAGATCTTCTTTGCACCTACTGTCTTGCCATGCAATTGGCTAGGCTAATGAAACATCAGAATACTATGAGTTCAAGCCCTCCTGCAATAGGATAAAGACAGTGTGTTATCATGGTATTGGCTCAGGAAATTGATAGTAGTTGGCTGGTTATCCTCTTTCCCCATTTATTACTGCTCCCTGTTTGTGATATTTTTAACTAAGAGTATAGCCACATGTTGTAGCATTGTGTAATCTTGTGTAATGCAAGGCGATTTCCTGATACCACCCATTTCAGAAAGTGAACTCAGATTAGCAAATATTTACTGAACCTGTTTGTGTTGGTACTATATCAGGTGCAGTGGATACAAACATAAGCCGTGGCCCCTGTCTTCGAAGACCTCATGTTAGAGGGGAATCTAAGTTTGGGGTATTCTGTAGGGTTAGTTGAAAAAAATGATAAATGTAATGATGATGCTAATAATAACAATAATAATAATAATGACGATAACTACTTAGCACCTACTTTTCAGACAAGGCTATGTGTTTTACATATATTGCCATCAATTCTTCCGATAATAGTGCAATAAAATGCAATTTAGCTTTCCCAATTAACTCAGATACATATATAAAACACTGATCCAGAAATTGAACCCAAGGGTGTGTGACTTTCCATTGTAACAACTTATCTAGCAATTGACTCTACCTTGGCAAAAGAAAGATATAATTCATAATAGGCTCATAGATGCCAAGAAAAATCTGCCAAGGAAGTCCACTTGGTGTGGAAAAGAACAGTGAGAACAGGATTCACACAATTTCTCAAGACCAAAAGAAGAGGGATTTGGAGCTACCTTTCCTGTTTATACACAGGGAAAGCACTATTTACTGAAAAGGTAGATTAGTGCTTGAGGGACATCATCAGTGGCTGAAGGCATTATTCCTGAGCTCAACGCCCTTCAGAACATCACAGTTACTTCCCCTTTCTTCTTAGGTCTCTGAGTTCAATAGTGTCAACCTCCTAATTTTAGCCATTTTGAAATCAAGTGATGTTTCGTTTTAGATATGTACATGAATTTAGAGAGAACAAGTATATATTTTATTAAGTAAAGCAAAATAAGTTTTGTTTTATGTTTATTATACCTTTACTTTATGCTTTAAAAGTAGAATATAGGGATTCTTTTGATAGTCAAATGCATCCTTTTGTATATCCAGTAGATGTCAGCATTGGGCTGTTTCTAACCATTTAATCCATCTCCATATTATTTTGAAAGGACCATAAATATTCAGTATGAAATATACTGAGATGTAAAATAGCAGGTGCAGCAAATCTGTGGTGAGGATACATTTAATGGGTGAAGGATTCAATATTCCATCTACCGAGCAAACAACTGTATATAAAAACCCCATCTGTAGCTTTTTTATCCATGTCCATTTTTAAAAATCAATTTATTTCAAAATACCAGTATACTATTTTGTAGAAGATAGCTTTATACAATTAAGTGACAAAATGGATTAAAGTCATTGACATAAATGTAAATATTTGAGTAATTTTAGGTTGCATCTGCTTAAAATCAGAAAGGGACACTGAAGGGTTTTTGAAAATCTCATTAGGATATAATTTCAGCCATAAAGTTTTTGGCAAAGTGGTTTTTTTGAATTACTCTCTTTTTCTGCTCAATATGAAGATTCTAGCTCCTCTGGAGCACATTAAAACCACTTCTGGTAATGTGTACCCCAATAAAGCCAAATGGATGGTTGATCAACATTAAGTGGTAGATAATATGTATAATTCATGCTTCCACCAGATTCTAAAGTTGACACAAGTATTTGAGATTCTTGGCATACAGAACACAAGTTTCCTAGGAAATTGCCCAGTTCTGTGGCTGAGCTAAGTAGATCAGGCCTTGTATCCAACAGAAGTGGATTAAGAAGTCAAGACATCCTTGTTTCCTTAAGAGTATAGTCTTACTTGTCCAGCCTTTGTCAATTCATTATATGTAAATATATGGTAGCTGAGGGAGGAAACCTGGAAAAAGCTAGAGAAATCATTTAGCCCAGAATCTTCATGAAGAAATTGATGACCAAAGAGGTCTTGTTTGAGGTGTAAGAGCTTGCATGTGAGCATGAGTCTTATTTCAGTATTCTAGTTCATTTTAGAACAACAACAACAAAAACAAATCTATCTATCCATCTATCTATCCATCTATCTGAGAACATGTACAAAATGCTGTAGTAGACCCTAGGAGAATTAAAAATTATTCTTATTCCCTAGGATTTTGGAAGATCATTGAAGAATCAGAAACATTAATGGAACATCCAAATACATTTTAACAAACTTAATGATGGAGGTATGCTCAGGGTACAGATAAGAGCCACTTAGCTTAATTAGGGAGAGTCTTCATGATTTCTAAACAATGAACTATTTCTTGCTTGAAAATTCTTCCAGGAGTTATGTTACTGAACTGGGGACAGAGAGCATCATTATTTAATGGGGCAGCATGTGGTGTCTGAAGACGGCTTGATTGACGTACTACACTGTGGTGTTTGGGGTTTCCCCCTCCAAGTTGAGGATCAGTCTAGTCCAATATTTGTAAGTGCTTATAAATGCCTGTTTCAGAATCATCTCAGAGATCAAAATTCAGAAGGGTATATGGCCTAAAGAACAGAAAAACAAAAATAAAAACAGCAATTTTGAGGCACAGCCAGATGAACAGATGAAGGTACCACCCATCTAGCCTATACTAAGCCACCCACGTTGGTTCATCTTGATACCAGCAGCATGAAATTTATCACTATAATGAATATAATCTTTGGTCCTATAAGAAAACCAAGCTAAACAGTTCATATAGAAATCAAAACCATAACTGTGGCCTCATTTATATTCTGTTCTTAACCACAAAACTCTTAGGTCACTATATGTGATGACCACATACAAAGTGAGGAAGTGGTTTGAGGCTCTGCTAATATGTATATCTGATCAAATGAATATGTTAACATGGCACTCAAAGTATGATCTACCTTAAAATAATTTAGGTGAGTTTCAACGGTCACACAATAGACTGCTATCTGGAGATGATGGTTTAGCAAATCTTTTCCTTGCCGTTTCCTGAATGATGGGAAAGAACACCTCTTTTATGAGCACTATATAATATTTCTAACCATTTTTTCTCATCTTTTTGGAACACTGCAGGGAAACACATTAGGTCATAACTCAGTACTGGAGGAAAATTCTGATGATGAACCTAGCTTGTTCAAAGCATCTTTGACATTAATCTGCCATATGCAATCACTACATGGGAGATTGAAGACCATATTTCAGTTTTGTGTACTAGAACACAAAACCCTATCATACACTTAATCCAAACTGTTGGAGAGATGGTCTTCTTCAGGTAATAAGTGTAACGATAGAAGTATGGACAGGTTTTAGGAAATACAATTACCCACTTTCTCAATTCATAGACTGCTGGGTGTCATGATCAGTGACAAAAATTAGTGTGGATTCACCTGGGCTTCTGTGAGCCAGAATTATTCAGACCAGAGGAAAGAAAACGTGCTTTAATACTCCAGTAGCTTTTCATTTGGATTAAGTAACAAACACTCTAAAAAATACCTTTGGTATATATTCAACAGTCCCTGTTTCTGTATGTAGAAGAAGAAAGTGGATTGGAAGTGTGGCCTAGGGAGATGGTTATGAGGGTGCAGCTCTTCAGAGATTGGGCATAGTAGTTCTTACTCTCTGTTGGTATAATGGTGTTTAGAAACAGAAGTCAAGTTTGCATATGAACTCACTCATCTCAAGAAGATTTATTCTTTTTCCAGACTTAATTCTTAGGTTTTAATAATTTAAAGCATAGGTTTTCTTTACCAAGATCTTCATTTATCTCTAAGATGAATTATTTTAGCCTGTTCATCAATCTTGTTTCATTACCTTGATACTTTAAATTGTTTTATCAATCAGTTGCCATTTGTCCACACTCCTTTCTGCCATGCGAGTAAGGCATTTTCTTTGGGGTTGGGAACTCAAAAAATAGGGTCGGATATTGGAGAGGGAGTATTTGTGAGTTGTTGTTTTTGTTTTTGTTTTTTTCCCTATGAGTATCCTAGAAATCTAATCTTTTTTACTTGAGGTCATGTATTTTGGTTTCAATGGCTAGACTTTGATCATTACACCAAATACTCTCTTACTGATGAATATTGATTATTAAGTTGATTAAAATGATTGGCTCTAATGGACCATAATCCCATGAGGAGAATGCAGGCTTAGGGTTCAACAGACTCTTTGTCAGTCAGAGAAACAAATATCCTGGCGCCATACTGCTGCTATACAATCTCCAGGGCCAGTCTATTTATTTTTGCCAGTGTACCAAACTAGTCTCAGAGAGTTTCGCTGTACTTCTGCTGGTATTAACTCTGTGTGTGTGTGTGTCTCATAGGTAGTTTTGCTTGAATTTTATTTGAATTTTATTCATCATAAAAATGAGAGTGATCTGCAAACCTTTTAATTCAGGGTTAGCTCTTTTTCCTTGATTTTCCCTGCAGACTGCCTGTCAGTGCTTCAAAAACATCAACAACTGATAGATTTCTATACAGCTGCCTGGGCAGCTGTGGTAATGAAATGTGAATGTGCTTTCACAATATCTGAAGGCTTCTGCTTGGGGTTATAAGCAGAAAGAAAGAACTGCGTTTTAAGAAGATGTTGGCATATTCTTCAAATGTTGTTCTGAAAATGATGAAACTTAAAATAATTTATCATTCCAGGGCTGTTTTAGCTTTATTGTTTTAACAACAAGATACCCTCCCATTAAAATCCTTTGTGTTTGTGTCTTTCTCTCTCTTTAGGGCTCATTATAACAGAAGTCAGGAGATCTGGCTCTCAGAGACAGCATAGTAATAAGCACCAAAGTGTTGTTCTCAAAGAAATGAGATCCAGTCCTGCATGGGTGAGACATTAGAGAAAAGAAAAAGACCATTACAGTGTTTCCTGTGCATATAATCATGTGATTTACCATGATTTAGAAATTATTTTCTGTAATTTTAATGAGACAGGTTATGTCTCCACTGAGTAGGAGGAATATTGTAGATTATTTTTTGCATCATATTAATCTGACCATGAAATAATTCTTTTCTAGAAAAAAGGAGTTAGAGTCTACATAAAATCAGTGTGATCAGACTCTGTGTTTTTCTTACTTTCCTGAAATATACAGAACAGATGATTTTACTTTATTTTTTAAATTGAAAATTAACAATTGCTGGTCATCCACAGAGAATCGGTGATAAATGATGTTTAGAGGAACAAACTCAACAGGCTGATTCTGTGTCAAGCCTAAGGCATCCCTGTGTGTGGATTGCCCTGAGACCCCAGCCAGGGAACAAGCTAGAGGCCCAAATGTCACTGCTGGAAAAATACAATGTATTCCAGAGTCAGTCATTTGGGGTCCTGAGGCTGCCAAGAACACTCCGCGTCAGTTGGCATAGAGAACGTGTCGGCACAGAGGAGGCGTAAGGGAAGAGCATCCCCACCCCATCAGGAACAAAAGGAGATGGCTCTTATAAAATACACAGATTTCAGAGACTGTAACGGGGGTGTCCAGTTAATGAAATATTTGTTAAGAACCATAGTGAGAGGCAGCAAATACTATTTCACCTCAATTCGCTGCAACCCTTTAAAGTGAACATGTACACATCTTAAAATCTTTAACTGCCACAGGAAAATTTGCCTTAAAATACAACTCAAGGGGAAACATGGTCGAAAGCACTGTTGAGAAATACACTTGTTTAATCTTTTTCCTTTGCAATAAAAATCCACAGTCTCTCAGACAACATTTAACAACATTATAGGAGAGTATTATATTTCTGCTTGCCCCAAAATGTAATATATTTCCTCTGTATTTCTGCTTCAACCTTTTAGTCTCAAGCTTTATTCCAGGAAGGTAGTTCTGAAAACACCTGTCTTTTTGAGAATGAAATTTTATGGAATCATTGATTCGTCCTATTTAGGAGTAACAGAAATTATTTTCCTCATTTAATATAGAGTTTTACTAATTTGTCTATTTTGTTTTATGTGAGTTTGTGCACCATATTTAAAGGCTCCTAACCCCAAGGGAAATCTTAAGTGTATCACTTAAAATAATGTAGTTCATGCAGGTAAATTCTATCAACAGTTATTCAAACTCAATACCCAGGGATCCATACACTTAAACTGTGATTTTTTTTTTTTTTAACTTTTGGATAGAGTCAGCATAAGTAGTGACGCTCTTGCTGAAAGATCAATGGTTTTCCCTCAGCACAGACATACAGCTGAGGAAGCTCCGAATTTTCTCTTTTTAAAAAAAAAATTTAAAGATTTTATTTATTTATTTGCCAGAGAGAGAGCGCGCACAAGCAGGAGGAGCAGCAGGCAGAGGGAGAGGGAGAAGCAGGGAACCTGACGCAGGGCTGGATCCCAGAACCCTGGGATCGTGACCAGAACCAAGGGCAGACACTTAAGCTGAGCCACCCACGCGCCCCCCCATTTTTTTTTAATTCAAGTACAGATAATAGTGCTGTATTAGTTTCAGGTGCACACTATAATGATTCAATAATTCTATACATTTTGCAGTGCTCATCAAGATGAGTGTACTCTTAATCCCTTTTACCTATTTTACCCATCCCCACACACACCTTCCCACTGGCAATCACCAGTTTTTCTCTGTATTTAAGAGTCTGTTTTTTTGTTTGTCTCTTTTTTCTTTGTTTGTTGGTTGGTTTTGTTTCTTAAATTCCCCTTAGGAGTGAAATCATTTGGTATCTGTCTTTTTCTGACAAGCCTATTTCACTTAGCATTACATTCTCTAGCTCCATCCATGTTGTTGCAAAAGATTTCATTCTTTTGCTGAGTGATATTTCATTGCATATATATTCCACCTCTTCTTTATCCATTTATCTATGGCTGGGCACTTAGCTTGCTTCCATATCTTGACAATTGTTAATAATGCTGCAGTAAACATAGGGGTGCATATCTTTTTGAATTAGTGTTTTTGTTTTCTTTGGGTAAATACCCAATAGTGTAATTACTGGATCATATGGCAATTCTATTTTTAACTTTTTGAAAAACCTCCATACTGTTTTCCACAGTGATTATACCAATTTATGTCCCCATCAACCGTGCATGAGGGTTCCTTTTTCTCCATATCCTCACCAACACTTGTTATTTCTTGTGTTTTTGATTTTAGTCATTCTGACAGGCATAATATGATATCTCATTGTGGGTTTTGTTTTTTTTTTTTAAGTAGGCTCCATGCCCCAGTGTGGAGCCCAGCATGGGGTTGAACTCACGACCCTGAGATCAAGACCTAAGCTGAGATCAAGAGTCAGACGCTGAACTGACTGAGCCACCCAGGTGCCCCTCACTGTGGTTTTAATTTGCATTTCCCTGATGATGATTGATGCCGAGCATCTTTTCATGTGTCTGTTGGCCATCTGTATGCCTTCTTTGGAAAAATGTCTATTCAGGTCCTCTGCTCATATTTTAATTGGATTCTTGGTTTGTTTTTGGTGTTGAGGTGTATAAGGTATCAGGTATCAAATTAGAATTGGTTCATTTGTTTCAGATCTAGTTTTGTACCAAGTACTACCACACATGCCTATTTTTCTAGGCATAGAGCTTGGGAGATGTTACAAATGTTACAAAGATTATATAAAACCAGGGTCTTGTTTGTCTCTGATGGTTGGGGGTATTTAGGAGTAAGATCCACATAAGAAACACATTTTAGGCTGTAATCACTGGAGTAGAAGCCAGCTCAAGCTGCATGTGTGAGCTGGCATGAGGTATGTGTTCAGGAACTGGACATTTTTCACCCAGTATTCATTTTTATTATTTTTTAGAGTCTGATGCCAAGGGCAAGGAATCTGGGTCTCATGGTTTGGGTTCCTTCAGAAGTAGACCCTGAGGATTCCAGGGCATCTAGTTTCTTAGGAGGGATTCCAGGGAACACTTTTTGAGAGCAGGAAACAGGGACAGGGAAGGAAAGACAGACAATAAATGGCTTCATTCGTTAAGCAACTAGAGTTAGATCTCCCTTGCATTTTCTTGTCAGTCATTGGTTATGGGCTGCTTCTAGGGCTCATTAATATCCTTGCACTTCTGGCCTGCCCCATGCATGTGAAGAACAGGCCTTAGTAGCCAGAGAAAGCCCTCAGGTACTTGCAGGTGCTGACAGTGGTGTTTGGAAGGTGCATACAGAAATGGTGAATGTAGAGAGCATGTGGGGGAACACCAACAGTATCTGCTACAAGAGGTCAGAGATAGAAGGTTCAAAGATCTTGGATCAATCTTACTTTGGCAGTAGAATGAAATAATATTCTAGACTGAGGTTAACACAGAATATGAGGCAAATGTTACAGAAAGCAGTTTTTCTTTTGGAAATACATTAGGACGATGACATCATTTTGTACACTGGCATACAGTTTCTCAATAGATCCAACTCCCAGGTTTATGTTAAGCATTGGAAAGAGCTGTCTCTGCAGTTGAGCAGATGAAGTGGTTGGCTTGCATTTGGGGGGCAATGTTGTATGAAAAAAATACTGTCTTTAAACATTGGAATCACATTCATTCTTCGAAAGGCACATGAGACCTGAGACTGAGAAAATAACATAACTCCTGTTTTCACAATGAATTTAGGGCATGTGCTCCTTGAGTGGAATCCTAAATGGAATTACCTGCACTGTTTCACTTCTCTCTTTTTCCGTGGGACTGAAGTTAAGTAAGTGCAACTTAAATATGCATAAGATGTGACTCCATTTATATCTAAAGACCAAACTTAATGGAGTCATAAATGGGTCCACTCTTTCGGTGTAATTGGAAGGTGTGGCATGCTTGGGACATGGAATGGATTACAACCACCTTTCTTAGCAATCAATTAAAGCTCTTTTAATGATTAACATGATAAATTCAGGAACTAAACAGATATAAAGGATTAGCTACCAAAAGGTAAACTTCGGACTCTGCTTTTCAAGATAAAACACTAGGACTAGTATATAAACAATGCTGTTTTACAGTAACAGTGGAAGAAGTTGCAGATCTTCATTCACTTCTTACTTCCTAGAACAGGGATTAGGGGAAAACGAATCAAGAGTTGAGAGGTGGGAATAGAGAAAATGGGGAGAGAAAGATAGTGCAAATATACTAATCCGCATGATTACACCTCATTGGTCCTGTCATTTGGAAATACATTCTAAGTGGCGGTTCTCCGGGGGGTGTACTTTTCTCCCCTAACCTCCTAATAACCCCTACTGTTCTTAACTCTGGATTTCTGTCATACATCTTTTATCTGAGCCCCCACGTGGATTAGAGGAATAGAACTGAGACACTGAGATGTTGGAATGTATACCCCATAGAGCCTGAAAAGTTCGTTATGCTACCACTGTAGTCCCCAATTCCTAGCTCAATGCCTGACACATGGCCTGTGATCAATACATGACTATGTATGGAGAGAATACATGGTGATTATTAAGGTGATTTCCTCACTGATATCTAGCCAAACTCCCTGATTTCCAAGTTCTAAGAGCCCCGTGGGAAAGACGTGAAACCTGTCCATAGGAAATGGGGTTTCGAGGTATTTGACAACAGGGGAAGGGGAAACTTAATGGAAAGTAGTGGCAGGGTCATGGAAAGAAAAGTTTGCATGAGTTAAAAGGAATGTGCTGTGATGGAAAGTCAGCAACCGTGCTGAGTGAGGGAAGGAACAGCGGTTCTGCACAAGTAGGAGACAATACTGCAAGGCCTTTCTGATTTCCCAGGCAGACTTCAGGGCTTCCTTTCTCTGTGTTACTACCTTTTGTTTATAGTGTGTTTTCACTTTCACGTGTATTACGTTGTATTGTCATTACTTTTTGTAGGCCTAGCTCTCCATTCTTAGCCCTAAGGTAAGTGCTTGAGATGCTAGGAGCTAGTGAGAGATAACAGGACCCTTTAACTGCTTTCTAGATTGTGCATAAATGCTGCCTGTGGACAAGGCATGGCAATTCTTCCCTCAAACACCTTCTGTTTTTTCATGTGCTCTGCACCTGTTACCTCTACTTGTGGTGCCTTAGATCTGCTAGTCTGCTTGGCCAACTCCTACTCATCTTTAAATCTCAGCAGACACGCTGTGTCCTTTGTGAAGCCTCTGATTAAGGGACTCTCTTCCGGTGTTCACACCCCATAGAGAGCCCTCACTGTATTGTATTGTAACACCATGCTGTGCCTGTGTGCCCTCTGGGCTGTTAATGGGGGCTCTTTTCAGTTCTGCCTCCCTAGTCTTCATCATTCCTGCAGATTCTGCCATGGCTCCAAGGCTTACTGAGAAAGAACTGCCTAGAAAGTGCTTGAGCAATTACCTGTGTCTTACAATAGTATGTACAAAGGAGGGAGCGCTTTCAGAACTTAGAGCTTTGGCCCTGGATTTAGACTCAAGTGTATATGCAATCTCTGAACTTGTCTTTGTTCCCTGCTCAGAAACCCTTTCTCCTGCCACTTTCAGCCCACTCTATTCTCTCTGGATATGGTTTCCATGGTAATTATCTTTTCTCCCCTCTTCTCCTGTCTCATCAATGGGGGTAGGCAGAGGATGGAATATGGCCCTTATGCACCAGAATCTGGTAATGCTGGGGTAATTAGTTTGTTCTCAGAGATACGTGATGGTTCTCATGTCTCTAACTCCATAGCTGTAAGTCTCTGAGGACAGGCACTGGGGCATTTTATATTTGTATGCCTAGTTCCTAGGGATTTATTAGCTGAATAAGTGGCTAAGACTACATAGTTGTTTGGAGATTTCCTTACTACCCCGAGCCTCTAGAATTTGAATGTGAACCACCTCATGCTCAAGGATGATAAACCTTAGCATCAATGTTCAGTTTCTGACCCAGCTAACATCTAGAAGTTAGGAAACATTAATTCTATCCCTTCTCAGCCAATATTTGGATTTATGGCCAGAAAAGAAGTACTTTAGTTCCTTGAAGCATTTACCTTCATCTATAAAACAAGAACTATGGCTTCCTATCACTTAAAATTGGAGGGATTTACTGACCTTAACCAAATGGTTATCTAGAATTAGCCATGTATTATACTTTGCATTCCTAGGATTTTTATTCTTTTTTGAAACATGATCAGCCACCATATGTTATTTGATCCTTTTAGCAACACAATGAAGAAAGTGAGGCAGTTATTATAAACTCAAAAGGTAGGTTTAAAAAAAAAAAAAAAAAGACCCAGGGAAGCCCTGTGACTTTGTATAATCTTACAGCTAGTTAATGACAGAACCACCTCATTTTTAATACGTAGGCAGAGCATTCAGAACATTTCTTCAGCTCTTAATGTGTGCCAGGCCCTGTTGTATGTATGATATATGTATTAACTTATTAACGTCTTTATGATAACTCTCAGAAGTAGGATGGTGGGCTGAAATTTTGTCCCAATTCTTAACTCCTCCCTGTCTGGTTCTTCATGTCTTTGCCATGGTTTCATTGTGGGAGAAGCATATGCCTTCACTCTTTGGCTTGGCCACGTAACCTACTCTGCCCAATTACATGTGGGCCAGCATGATATAGGCCTTAGAAGGCCTTGTGTGTTTTTCCTCTTCCTCCTGCACCTCTGTCATTGACATAGGAGAAACCTGCCCAGCAAGGAGGAAGGAAGCCCCGTGCAGAGCCGCCCCAGTTGATGCATAGACTTACATTAAAAAGCAGAGCTGCCCCAGTTGCTGCAATGGGAACTAGAGAACCACTCCTACCCCCAAGCCAAGCCCAGCATAGATCAGCTAGACCCCAGCCTATGGCAGATCTGTAAGCATGATTTTTCTTTAAACTACTAAATTTAAGAGTAGTTCCTTAGATAGCATTATTGTGGCAATGGGTTGCTGACATACATAGGTAATATTATTTGTTATTCCTATCTTATGGATAAGGGATAAGGAAGTTGAGGCACAGAAAGGCGAGGTAATTTGCTAAGTGTTGCTAAGTAAGCAGAGGATCTAGAATTCAAAGTCAGGTAGTCTGTCTCATAGCCAAAGTTCTCTAATCCCACACACCGCCTCTCTAACATTCTAATGGGAGTAATTCTCAAGGGATATTTAATTATTTGGGAATTCTGTTTTGAAGAGGGAAACAGAAAGTGTGTTCTTAAAAAAAAATCTGCAAGGATGTTAAAGTTAGACATTCCCAGGTTCAAATCTCAACTCTGCCACTGACAAGCTATGTAGCTTTGTGTAAATGATCTGATGACTCTGAATTTTAGTTTCCTCAGAAAAATAATAGTTGTGAGTATTCATCACTTAATCAATCCCATTCACTGAGCACCTCTTCTGTACTAGATACTGTTCTAGGTACTCACAATACTGAAATGAGTAATACTCAAATAGCTACAATCTAGAAGCCAAAACAGACAGTAGGCAGCAAGACAAAGGAGATGGTAACTATGTGGTACAGGACAGATCAAGAGCATGGAAAATGGGGTCCTAACCTTGTGTTTTGTCAGGGTTCTCCAGAGAAACAGAACCAATAGGATATATAATACCCTATTTATTACCAGACTTATTATAAGGAATTGACTCGTATGATTATGGAGGTTGAGAAGCACAAGGTCTGTAGTCAGTAACATGGAGGTCCCCAAAAGCTGATGGCATAGTTCTACTCTGAGTTCAAAGCCTGAGAAGCAGGAGAGCCAACAGAATAAGTTGAACTCTGAGTCCGAGTCTGAAGGCAGGATAAGACAGATTCCCAGCTCAAAAACAGGAAGAGAGAATGAATTCTCCCTTACTCAGTCTTTTTTTTTTTGTAATAATTTTTTATTATGATATGTTAGTCACCATACAGTACATCCTTAGTTTTTGATGTAGTGTTCCATGATTCATTATTTTTGTATAACACCCAGTGCTCCATGCAATATGTGCCCTCCTTAATACCCATCACTGGCCTATCCCAATCCCCCACCCCCCTCCCCTCAGTCTTTTTATTCTATTCATGCCTTCAACAGATTGGATGAGGCCCACCCACATTTGAGAGGGCAATCTGCTTAATCAGTCTCCTTTTTTTTAGTAATAATATTTTTTAATTATATTTTGTTAGTCACCATATAGTACATCCCTAGTTTTTGATGTAAAGTTCCATGATTCATTACTTGCATATAACACCAGTGCACCATGCAATACATGCCCTCCTTACTACCCATCACCAGCCTATCCCATTCCCCCACCCCCCTCCCCTCTGAAGCCCTCAGTTTGTTTCCCAGAGTCCATAGTCTCTCATGGTTCATTCCCCCTTCTGTTTAGCCCCCCCTTCTTCTTCCCTTTCTTCTCCTACCGATCTTCCTACTTCTTATGTTCCATAAATGAGTGAAACCATATGATAATTGTCTTTCTCTGCTTGACTTATTTCGCTTAGCATTATCTTCTCCAGTGCCGTCCATGTTGCAGCAAATGTTGAGAAATCGTTCTTTTTTATGGCTGAGTAATATTCCATTGTATATATGGACCACATCTTCTTAATCCAGTCATCTGTTGAAGGGCATCTCAGCTCCTTCCACTGCTTAATCAGTCTCCTGAGGCAAATGCCCTCACAGATGCTCTTAGTATAATGTTTAACCCAAATATCTGGGCATCCCTTGGCCCAGTCAAGGGAACACATATGCTGATTTTGGAGGTGGTCAAGGAAGGCTTCCCAGAAGAGGTAGCACTCAATACTGAGTCTCATATAAGAATGTATGTGTAAAGCATTAGCCTAAATATATTAGATGCTCATTAAATTCCAGTTTTCTTTCTCTTTCAAAAGTCATAAAAACAAATATTACTTTCTTGGCCTACCAAGAACTTTTCAGGCCGTAAAGCATGGGGGATTTTTTTTCTCCTTACGTGCTGAACTAAAGAAATGCTGACTCTCTTGCTGATGATGCGGGTCATGGGCATGGTTCATTTGTAATTGCACAACATAATTCTATCCCCAAATAGAATGCTTTTTGATGGTGTTTTAAAATCTCCAATTGCTTTTTACTTATGAGGTGAATTTCCAATGAGTTATGTTACAAGGTAATTTAACCTGACAAGACACACCATACTAAACATTCACAGACACAGTTTTGTTTCTCCCTCGAGAAGAACCCGTTAGAGTAGAGTGGTAATCGCTGCAACAGGATCAGCATGGGGGAGATTGATCACACCTAGGAAAGTGACCTCTTGGAGTTTCTTTGCAAAAGGCACACCTTTCCTGTTGATTGATTACACATCAGGGTGACCATCCCTGGATGGGAAAACCCAGTGTGGTCCTTACCTTCTGCTGGCACAGGCACTTTTTTTTGTTAGGGTTCATGAAAGATTGATGTGCAGCAGCTGTGGTGTAGGGTCTCAGATATTCATGCCATGAAAATCCAGCTAGTTTTGAACAGAGAGAAAAGGATTTATTACCCATGCATATAAATACAATAAGCTCAATTCGAAATGGTGATTCAATTTGAATAAACCCACGGAGGGCAGTCCTCTTCAGAATTGTAGAGAAGGGGACTGAGATGTAGTCATAGAAGAGGCCACTACCCTCTACATCCTGTCCCCAGCATGCCTCGGGTTCCTGGTGTATCGATAGTTTCCACTTCTCAATTTTTATTCCGGATCATTACTCTTTCACTTTCATACAACAGCTGTTCATTAAGGCTCGCTCCATCCTCCACCCCAAATTGTCAGTGTCATCACCTGACTAACAGTTACTTATCCTCATTCCTTGAAGAAATTGACACTGGCTTCATAGTCTTTTTCTTCGCTGCATTTCTCTCCACCTTCCTGAGTAACTTCAGTATATCCACAAAAATGGTACATCCATTCCAGTCTCTCTCCACTTCAGGGAACTTTACCTTTGTTTCCTCACTTCCTAGAACATGTCAGCATCTGCTGTCATTCACTGACTTGATTCTGAGATATTAATATAAAACATCCTAATCTCTGACCACATCTTTCTTTTCCTATTTTTGTCTCTTCCTCTATTACCATGGCTAGGTTTATCCAGGTTCCTAGGATGGCTAATCCCTTGATCCTTTTACTTTTCCTCTGTCAGCTACCTCTCATTGTCACTTAGTACCCCGTTTAAATCCTATTGTTTATTACTTCAAAAATGGGGGAGGGTAGAAGGAAGCCATTATCTCAAATTCCTTGTCCTATTTTCTTATGTCTCAGCCATCCGGAAAATCTTCAACTTTAGATCAGTCAGATTTTTTTCCCTTTTCCTTATGCAGGATGCTGAACATTACAAAACAAAAATGTTAATCACACAATTCTGAAAGTGAATGCAATCTACGTGCTATTCATGCCAATTAATTTCACGATCTCCAACCTCAAATAGATCAATACCACCTAAAATTTCTTCTGTGGATCCCTCTTAACTTTTTGTCCCACTCTGAACACCAACTTTTCAAAACGTCTCCACTCTTTTCAAACATCCATACTTCCTGTCTCTTCCTTTCAGCAGATGACTCTGTCTCTGGCTTCATTAAAAAGAGAGAGAGAGAGAGAGAGAGACTCATTAGGTTGAAACTACTTCAAACTTCTGCCACCTAAAAACTTACTGCATTCAGCTTCTTTTTCCCTGTTCTTGTATCTTTCATCTCTCAAATGCAAGTCCTGTTTTAAAGCTACTCCTCCATTATTCCATATCCCTTCCCTGTCATCATTATTTTCTTATCCAATACATCCAGTCTCTTTTTTAACTTAAATTTAATTAATTAACATATAATGTATGATTAATTTCAGAGGTGGAGTTCAGTGATTCATCAGTCTTATATAACACCCAGTGCTCATTACATCACGTGCCCTCCCCAATGTCCATGATCCAGATACCCCATCCCTGACCCCCTCCCCTCCAGCAGCCCTCTCTTTCCTATGATTATGAGTCTCTTATGGTTTGTCCTCCTCTCTGATTTCATCTTGTTTTATTTTTCCAATTTCTTGTAATAGAAACTTCATTCTCTGATTTATCATTCTTTCTCGTTTTCCACATTAGACAATCACTAGGACCTGTCAAAACTACCTCTGAAATATTTCTCAAATTCATCTCTTTTTCTTCATCCTGCTGCTACTGGGTTGTTGCAATAGTCTTTTTATAACCAGCCATTTGGCCTCCAGTTGTACCTCAATCCAATCTGTTCTTTGTATCTCAGCCAGAGTGATTTTTCCAAATGCCGACATGACTTCCCAGTTTAAAATCTTTTCGTGCTCCACATTGCCTTTAAAATAAAGTTCAGAGTCTGTAAGGCAGCTTGCAAGTTTTCCATTATCTTGTAAGCTTACCTCTCTTGCTTTATTTCTCACCAATGCCTACCACCTCACCTTGATACCTAAGGTGTGAGCCAATTGAATTTCCACAAAGTTGCCACTCCTGTTCTTACTTCATGGTCCTTGTACTTGCTATAGCTTTTACCTTTTTTTAAACCTCTTCTTTACTCCACTTCGGGTTTTAATTTAGTTCCTCCTCTGTGAACTTTTAACTGAACCCTCCTTTCAAGACCCAGTCAGATATCCCTTTTATGTTTTTCCATTGCACCATGTATTTCCACCATTTTAATTCTTACCACACTGTATTCCCATTGTTTGTTTCTGTGCTCTACCACACTAGACAATGAGTTTGTGAAGGACAAGAGTGGTCTTTTTCACTGGGTTATCCCTAGAGGGCTTGGTGCAAACTAGAGGCTCAATAAATACTTGTTGACAGAAAAAAATTCAGTAGCCTAGTGACAGTTGCTGTGGTATTTCTGTGTACTGATTATAGACAGGCATAGGTCTTTGGAACCCCCAGTAGGCAGGTAGTTCACTTAAAGAAATAAAGAGGAAATGTGGGCAGCTCATTTACCATAACATGGAAGAGAATCAAGAAACATAATCATGGCAAATTTTGAGTTCATCTTCATTTGAATATCATCTTTACTTTGGGGAGTTTTAATGGTTTCTGATATTCTATGACATTCATCTTTATACTCTTTGTTATGAATGGGATGGTTCTTTACAAGATGTTTTGTTTTGTTTCACTTTGGAGGGTTGTGGGTAAGGGAAGACAATCTCTTATTTCTGAAATCATTTTATGCCAGAGAGATCTTCAAATATCATGAGAACATGTAGTATTTTGTTTTTGTGCCAGGTGGTTAGGCTTCATTCAACAGTAGCATTTTATTAAAAATGTACTATCACAGATAGTTTCCAGGAGGGCATTTGATATGGATTGCTATATGGAAAAGAAATTTTCAAATACTCATTTCTTAAACTCTTGGATAAAATAGCAAATGTATAGGTGGCCTAATGGGACCATTTAAAATTTTGTGTTGCAAATAGTGTTGCTAAAGAGAACTTTTAGGTCTCCCATAATTCTGGGTTGTACCCACTCACTGCTAGTTTTAGTCAGATTTCAGGGACGGTATTTGACAATTGACTAGTAATGAGGTTTAGTGTACCTTTTATGTAACCTTCTATCAGGTAGGCCAATTAAAATGTTACATCTGAAAAAGCACAAATTCTGATTTCTGCCTAGGGATGTAATACATTAACTTACATTTGGACATGCTTTTGCTTTATACCCTTCAATTAATGACATCTCCCAATTTACTCTCTTGGGCTGCTTAGCTCTCTCTCCTCTTGAAGGCCCGGTAATAATAAACCCTAAACCGTGGATCTGATCCCATAAAAGACAGTTGGTATTCACTGAACAGAACATAAAAATATGCCTTGTCCATGTCCACATCTTGGCTAGCCCTTTTTCAGTTGTGGTCAAAAAAACCAAAAGTGAGATTGGATGGATTTTTTTCAAGGGCGTTTTTTCCATCTGGAAAAAAAATGAAGCAAAGCAGGCTGGCTAAGAGGGAATTATTGTTACTGGAACCCCTTTCTTAGTTTCCTGAGACTCCCAGGGTAAGGTAAAGAAAAATGGACCAGTCTGGCTCATAGAATCCTAGAGAACTTTATTGTGTTTATAATGACACCAGGATCATAAAAACAAGCAACATTACAAAATGAATTTAGCCCAATTCGAAGGCAAATGATTTTTCCCATAACATATTTCAATGATTTACTTAAACAGGAAAAAATGCAAAAGTAAGTAATGATAACTAAATGTAAAAGTACAGATAGGACAGTTATGGGACTATTTAGGGACAGAGAAAGAGAGAGAGGAGGAGGAACGTGGTATGTTTTCTACATAGCACAGATTCTTATTATTGGAATTCAATTGTGCCATGCATTAAATCATGCCAGTCTAAGAACTGTAAATCACAGAGTCTAATTACTTGGCAGGTTTTAGATCTGACCCTCAATTTTGGCCCTGTATGAGTCTGCTTGGACTGTCATAATATATATACCCATATATACATATACATATTCATAGCACAGATTACATGTCTTAAACAACAGAAATTTATTTTCTCAAAGTTCTGAAAGCTGGAAAATTCAAGATCAAGTCTCTGGAAGGGTTTGGTTTCAGGGGAGAGCTTCTTTTCTGTTTTGCAGATGGCAGCTTTTGTCCTCACATGGACTTTGCTTGGAATGCTCCAAGAAAGGGAGAAAGAGAGAAAAGAGAGAAATCTCTCCTTCTTTCTCTTTTCCTATAAGGCCACCAGTCCTATTGGGTTAGAGTCTCACTCTTAGACCTCATTTAAACTTAATTACCTCCTAAAGACACTATCTCCAAATACAGTTACATTGGGAGTTAGGGCTGCAACATTTGAATTTTGGGGGGACAGACTTCAGTCCGTAGCAGGTCCTAGGAAAGACGAAGATATTCCTAGAACTTAAGAGTAAATGTTTCTTCCATATTTATACAGCCTGTTGCAATAATAGGGGTATGAATGTAGAGGATGGAGTTTATATAAACTGATTTTGTTACTGAGCAGTTGAAAGTAGAATCCCAAATCCAACTGAAACAAATTTTTAAAAAGCAATATATAACTGGTGAAATGAAGATAAGTTGTGTGATAAACATAGAATGTGTGATAAACATAGAAATGTGCCATCCATTCCTCTTTCAAGGAAGGGCTTGTGGTCAAGCTTCTGGGAATGCTTTTTGCAGGCAAACTCCAGGGGTCAGCCCCTGCAGGTACCCCGTCAGCTGTAGGGAGCCACAGGCCCAGGGGTACGTGCTTCCCAGAGCAGCCAATATCCAAAGACTGATGGAGGTAAGGATAGTAACAGATTGCTTTTTCAACACAGCATGTGACAGCTCTCACGGGTCACTCTAGCTCCAGAGTTCCCTATGGGCTTGGCTGCAGCTGTTTTGGGGCACACAGCCTGGCTTCCTTCTCCTCTGTGCTATGGGTGTTAGTCCATGGCGCACCCTAGTAAATACCCTGCGCTCCATACCTGCTTCCTGAAGAACCTCACCTGCAACAAGCTGTGATCCTGTTTTGTCTGACTCATCTTTTAGAATCTTTATGCAGCGTGATCAAAAGCAAAAGAATGAGATAACTTTATGTATATTGACAGCTAACTTTTCAGCCTGATACATTTGACCATCACTGTTTCCAAGGATTTTTATTGTTCATTTTTTTATTTTGTTTACAAATCCAATTTTTGTAAAATTGGATTTTTTATAGATATCCATTTGTATGTGTAGGTATGTGTGTGTATACACACATATATACATTTGTTTGTATGTTTTTTGACTAAATCATGGTCTTTCTTCCATGTCAGAACATGCTTACACAATACACTGACAGTTTCAGTTTGTCCCTGAAAACTTTTTAACTTAAAAAATTTCAACTCTTGGGCACCTGGGTGGCTCAGTCGGTGAAGCTTCTGACTTGATTTCAGCCCAGGTCATGTCTCCGGGTCATGAGATCAAGCCCTGAGTTGGACACCACGCTCAACACAGTCTTCTTCTCTCTCTCTCTCCCTCCCTCGGCACCTCCTCCTCACTGACATGCTCTCTCTCTCTAAAATAAATAAATAAGTCTTTTAAAAAAATTTTCAACTCTTCAGAAAACTTGTGAGAATACACTTTACCTAGATTAATCAATTATAAATAATTTGCCATATTTTCTCTGTTTACATATGTATATATGTGCGTATATACATCTCTCTGTGTGTATATATATATATATATTCTCTAGCTTACTTTTTGTAAGAATATAGTATGTAATACAAATAACATACAAAATATGTGTAAACTGTTTATGTTCTCCGTAAGGCTTCCAATCAACAGTAGGCTATTAGTAGTTCAGTTTGGGGGGAGTCAAAAGTTATATATAGATTTCTGAATGCATGGGGTGGGGGCTGTGGGTCAGTGCCCCTAACCCTAGTGTTGTTCAAAGGTCAACTGTATATATTTTTAATATATATATTAAATATATATCAGTTACTTGAAAGCTAGTTGCAGATCTCCATATAGTTTACCCTGTACATCTCCATATAGTTTACCCATATAGTTTACCTATACTTTACCACGTATTTCCCAAATATAAGAATTTTCACTTGATAACAACAAAGCACAACATAATTATCATACTCCAAATATTTAATATTGTTATGGTATGTCTAATGTGTAATCTACCTTCAAATTTCCTCAAGTGTCTCAAAATACCCCATTTTTAAAATTTGAGATCTAGTAAAAAATACAACAAGTTTAGTTGCATGTCTCTTTAGTATTCTTTAATTATTTCCTCTGCCTCCCTCCCCCACCTTTTTTTTTTAATTGGTCTTTTACGGCATTACCAGTTTTGAAGTGTACAGGCCAGTTGTTCTATAGAATAAGCTTCAATTTAGATTTGCCTGAATGTTTCTTCACACTTAGTCAATATTACATAGATGGTGTGTCCTTCAAGGTATAATATATAAGGAGCTATACTGTATCAATTTTTCCCATTGATGATATTGGTATCCATCAGATTTCTTCATTGCAAAGGCCCTTTTTGAAGAAGCAAATTTTAATAGAGATTTATATAGACAAAAACTTCTTACCCAGCTAAACAATTTCTTTATCTTTTACACTTCAGCTTATTTCCCCACACCATACTAATCCACATCCCATGACAAATGATAAGGACATTATCAAAAGATCTGGGGAAAGTGAACTTGTAAATATGACATTCATTCTCAACTCGGAAATGTTTTTGTCCTTAGAAGTACCATCCAGTAATTTTATCTTCTTATTGTGGCCTTTTGTCATTTTATGACAGTGTCTACCCAAAAGTACTTGGGAAATTTCTCTCATGGATCAGAGCATTCCTACCCTCTTGTCACCTTCAATATTGCTAGTATCTGTATGTGTCCTCCCCAACGTCCAGTAAAACGAAAGTAGATCAGATGAACAGCAACATTACATAAATCCTATGTTTCCTATAGGGGAAAAGTGGAGATGGAAATGAACCTGAAAAGATAAGGCACAAAGCAATGTAAGATTATCACCAGACAGCCCCCTCCAAAGTTAGAAAAATGAAGGACATTGGAGACCATATTGATAAGGGAAAAAAGAAAAAGAGTGGGGCACAAATGTAAGCAAATTGACTGCAAATTTTTATGAACAGCTCACTGGTTCCTCCCTTTTATCACCTTTTGATCCTGGACAAGTTACTTAACTAACCTCCTTAAGTCTAATTTTCCTCATCTATTAAATGGGGATAATTACACCCACAATGCATAATTTTTGTAAACTTTTATAAATTTTTATAAGAAATATTGGATGCTCAATTCTTAACTTCCAGCAAGTATTATACAAATGATATCTATTGTTATAACCATTATTTTTTATGGTGCTTTGTAGTAGACATACAGTAGTCACATTAGACATTTGATCTGATTCTTGAACCCCCCTCCCCCATTTTACAGATAAGAAGTGGAGGGTCATCGAGATTAGCAAAATTAGTGGTTTCTCAAGTCACATGTTAACAAAGCATTAAAGCTGGGACCCAATCCAAGTCTTGATTTTTAACTAGCATTCCTTTCACTGAACCATGTTAAACTAAGAGTGAAGCAATAGTGCCATCTTCCTACAAGAAGAAAACCTTTCTTTTTAATGTCTCTAAAATAGGTGAGTAAATAGCAGTCCCATAGTTTATGCAACACTAATATTAATGAGAAAAAAATGTCAACTCCAAATCATAGAAAATAAACCATTAAACAGAATTGCAAGAAAAAAATGTTTCTTAGAAACAAAACAATTATCTCAACATTTCCTCAGAAGATGTCATCCCCAAATACATGTGTGAAGACCAAACCACTGTTTCTTTGTCTTTTTTAAGAGCTACAAGATAAGTTTTAGGAACCTAATCATTAGATGTTCTAGCACTGTTTGGCAGGAATTCATGCTTGTTATAGAATAAATTATTCTTTCTGATTGGCTTTGTGGGCACTTGTTTATACTCAGATGAATTAATAATTATGCAAACAATCAATTGTACAACTATTTTAGTATGTCAACTATGTGCTAGTGTGTGCGTATGTAAGATGGCTTATGTCTGCACAATTTTCTAACCTATTGAAGGTGGGTAAAAAAATACATATGTAAATGAATCAAGGAAATATTTATTGAGCCCCTACTATATATCTTGCACTGTGTGAGGCCCCAGAGATTAACAGCAACAACAAAAGACATAGTTATTGAGCTCAAAGAGATTACAGTTAGCTGGAAAGGGGAAAAAAAAGGAATAGACAATGAAAATATGCACACAAAAGAAGTTCAATGAAAGCTAGTTTGTGACACAGGTCACAAAAATAGCAAAAACACAGCATTTCAGGATTGCAGAGAAAGAACTAGGGCCCTACTTCTTTTTCTGCAAGGAGCTGAGGGAGTCGGTGAGATTTGTGCGCCTTCAGAAGAGCTTGCTAGTCCTCTGCATCAGCCACTGGGCTGAGCCAGGGCTCTTTGGGCACTTCCCTACCTGTAATCAGGTCTCCAAAAATCGGAGTTGGTTTCTTGTAGAGCCATCACAAATAGCTTCTATTCATATCCAAGACCCTTACTTTTAGTTAGGGACTTGTCCTTTCATATGACTTTTGAAAGTGTCCTGTCAGGGGCGCCTGGGTGGCTCAGTTGTTAAGTGTCTGCCTTTGGCTCAGGGTGTGATCAGAGTCCTGGGATCGAGCCCCACATCAGGCTTCTCTGCTGGGAGCCTGCTTCTTCCTCTCCCACTCCCCCTGCCTGTGTTCCTTCTCTTTCTGGCTGTATCTCTCTCCGTCAAATAAATAAATAAAATCTTAAAAAAAAAAAAAAAGTGTCCTGTCAAATTGCATGTCGATAGCGTTGTAGGGTGGACTGAATTTTTTTTTTCCCCACTAAGGTTTTGGTCTCTGGTTGCTTTTGTCATAGAATAAAGATAGAGTAGGAATGAAGGTGTTCAGAGCAAGTTAGACTGATGATCAAAGGTCATCAAGATGTGTTCTGATACCTGGAAAATGTGGTACCTCCAGTATGACTTTTTTTCCCTGATCATCTGTTTAATTAAGCAGTCAGAATCATAGTCCTACATCACACTCTTTGTGGTTTATTAAACATTTTCCTACATTACCTCATCGTACAACAACCCTGCAAAATAGGATGGGCAGCCTTTTGTCCTTCTCTGACAGATGGGGAAGCTGAGAGACGGCATGTTGATTTGGTTTGTTCAATATCACATGTAAAGACCAAGCTGAGAGCACAACCCAGTTATCTCAGGCTACAAAATCTTTGCTGTGTTCACCCCAGCACACCAGCTTCAGCAGGTGCCATCCCAAACCCTCTGGTGCCTTGTTCGCTCCTTCCTTCTCTTCCACCTCTGCTCCTTCTCTATCCCTTCTCTTCCTGCCCCACCTTTCCCTTCCTCGCCCCACTCCCCATTTCGAATTCTTTGCCTTCCCTTCCCTTTCCTTTCATTCCCCTTCTGCCTCTTTTTCTCCTTCTGCTCAAAATTTATCACTAGCCTGACACTGGCGGCTGATCAAACTGCCCCCCCACCTTTAATGATTGGATCAGCAGGGCCCTCGATCTGAAAGAAGTATACTGAAAATGTTATCTTCACTGTAAAGTTACAAACCAGGATATGTAGAATATCTTGGTTGGAATGGAAATTCGATTATTTCTCGTTCTTCCACTCGGCAGTTGGTTTCCTTAGGCCTAATATTCAAACTATGAAGGGCAAGGGACTGGTAGCCAAGGCCACAAGGGACACCATGATTGAGAAAGAGCAGAGGAGAAGTGATACAGGTCTTTATAAATTGATGGCTCTTGCAAACAGTTCCCGATGTTGTTTTGTCTGTTCCTGCCCATTTGTGGGACAATCAGCTCAAAACAAGGCCAACTGGGAACATCTGTGTATGAAAAATAACAAAAATTCCATGTGTGATGTGAGAATGACTTTATTGCTGGTGCCCTTCTTGGAAGAAGAGCTAAGAAGCAAGAGACTGAACAGAAAAGTCATTCTAAGCACAATATTCCCATTCTTCTCCAAGCATGAAGTAATGAATCTTCCACTTCTGCCTGTTTTGTTTCTGCCTTTTTATAATAAAGCACTTGTTGAGATTTAGATTTGAAACAATTTTTGGAAATAACTGGAGCATGCAATCACTTGAGTAACATGCAGAACGTTTAGTCCCCACGTCTGCAGAGCTCCAGAATTGCCCCTTTTGGAATTTGCAACTCATCTACCCAGCTGTGCATTTGGTCCCCAGAGAACAATGCAAAACAAAAGAGATGAACGTCTTTGGGAATCTTTAGGCCTTTGAACATTAGAACCACTGGATCTAGAGTCAAGAAAATTCTGAGTTCTGGCTCCAAGATCTGCCTCTAATACTCTGTGACCTTGGAAAAAACACTTGATTCCACTGCAATTTCTTTATCTGCAAAATGAGGAGACTAGACTAGGACAACATCCTATGATTTTAAGATACCATAAGAACAGTCTGTTTCCAAAGCCCTGAAATGTGGTAGGCCCTTGGGTAGACTAAAATCACTTTCTGGTTTATCTTTCATTGACTTTTACAATAACATTATAGTAGAACAGATGTTTTTGATGTTTAATGAATGATTGATATAAATTGCCGTAATAATATTGCTTTACTGTTTTCATCCTGGTTCATTAACTGTCATTAAAGATACCATGTGACTTGTATTTTGCATGTTCTGTGACTTGTATTTTGCATGTGCTGTGATGTAATCATCCAGAAGCTGTATTCCTTCCCCCACCAAAAGATCCCCAAGTCTGCCATTTGAATCAATGGAGGTGTGAAATTCATTTTCAGATCATCTCTTTAGGAGATCACAAGGTCATTGGCTCTCATCAAGAACATGGATGAGGAAAACAAGATACTGGAATAGAGCAAGAAAGAGAGAAGCCAATTCCCACTGCTCCCTGAAGTTTAAATAGTTCCCCTGTGGTTTCAAGTTCAGTTCTGTTCTGCTTTTAATTTAAAACCATTCTCTACCAGGCAACTGATTTTTGCTAGTCTCTTGGGTGATTCTCTAAGACAGATTTCACTGTATTCTACCCTTGCGTGTGCACTTAGCTCCCATTAGCAGTAATGGGTGTTACGCATGTATAGCTCCCATTAACAATAATGGAAATTATACGTGTGCATCCATAGGAAAGTGTGCTCCCCAATGTTGGAATTTTTTCAGGAGGAAAAGTACTCCTTCTGCAGCATTTAGCTTTTGTTTTAGGCTCTCTATTGTGGTGGCGATTTGTGCTGCAGAGAATGAACACTGTGTGGAAGACTGCCAGCCTCCCTGTGTGCAATCTGTACAGTATTTTTTAAAATCTTGGTTTATAATTTTTTGCGTGATTAAAACAACAGTCAGGCAAAACTTGTTAAAGAAATAAAACAGCTCCAGAGCATTTAATAAAAGGTCAGGGAGGGGGCTCAGTAAGTCCTTTAAAGCCAGGAATTCTGGTAGTTAATATTACCTGTTTGAGGGTAGCAAATATAGATTTGAACAGGTGGAGAAAACAATTCTTCAAAAATAACTGAATGCTCTTTCTGCAGACCATAACAACCTTCCTCCAGATGAACATGGTTTAACCCAAAGAGGCCATTTCTATCATAATACGGTGTTGAAAAACTGTAGGCCAAAGGTGATATTACAAGGGGTTGTGAATCATCAGCATATTAGTTTTGGAACAAATCCTACAAAGATAAGATATTTAACTTTAATATGAAGTCAAGAATATGATTTATGTGTACAGTGGCAGAATGCACTTAATATTTAAAATGTTTTTGGATTATCAGAATGACGGTCAAAGTATTCCTCTCTTCTGAGAGTGCGTTTTGCTGAATGCCCAGTACTTTTGTTCATCTGTGACGGAAACTGGTCTATGTCTAGACTTGGATCGCCCCAGCTCTGCTTAGAGACGAATGAAGTCAGATAGTGTGTAAGGCTTGGGCTTTGGTAGGAAGAAGGAGGCACATAGAAGGCCTTGGTGTGTTTGGGAGCACAAACATTGGGAGAGATACATCTAAGTCCAAATGATGACTCTGTCCCTTGGGAATGTATTTTACTTCTCTGAGTCCAAGTTTCCTCATTTGTAAAGTGACGATCGTAATTCTCATCTTCTAGTTGTTGTGCAGATTAAACGAGGTCTAGCATTGCATTAGCTGAACTATTATTAACCTATCTAGGGAGATAAAATTTGACAGTATTAGAAATCAAAACATTTCTCTAGCCAGATAATGTTGACTAGCTTCTAATTATCTCTAACCTGTTGTATATTTTAAACACATACTTTATTTTTTCATTATTTAACCATAAACATGCTTATCATAGCCTGTGCTTCTAATTTTAGGGGAAAGATAAACATAACAATATTCTTAGGAAAATAATCCCAAACACACAAGCTGACATTTACTTTATTTTTTTTTTTTTTAGATTTTATTTATTTATTTGACAGAGATAGAGACAGCCAGCGAGAGAGGGAACACAAGCAGGGGGAGTGAGAGAGGAAGAAGCAGGCTCATAGCAGAGGAGCCTGATGCGGGGCTCGATCCCATAACGCCGGGATCATGCCCTGAGCCGAAGGCAGACGCTTAACCGCTGTGCCACCCAGGCGCCCCTACTTTATTGTTTTATTTATTTTTTAAATTTTGTTATTTTGGGTGGGGGAAGGAAGAGGGAGAAAAGAGAATCCTGGGCTCAGTCTCACAACCCCAAGATCATGACCTGAGCCAAGATCAGGAGTTGGACACTTAACTGACTGAGCCACCCAGGCACCCCAAACACTTTCTTTATTTTTTAAAAAAATTTTTAAAGATTTATTTATTTTAGAGAGGGAGAGGGAGAGTAGGGGGAGGGGCAAAGGAAGAGGGAGAATCTTCAGCATACTCTCTGCTGAGCGTGGAGCCCCAGGCAGGGCTCATCTCAAGACCTATGAGATGATGACCTGAGCGGAAGTCAAGAGTCAGATGTTTGACTGCTTAATCAACGGAGCCACGCAGGCACCTCTACTTTATTTTTAATACTAACCAAAGTTTAAAAATTATAAACTCTAAATTTTTAAAGTATTTACAGCTACATAGAAACCTAAATTTCTTTTTTGAGGATGGTGGGGACTTAATGTTTTCTTTCCCTTGTTGACTCATAACTGTGATAGTGAACGAACAAGAAATTTGTGAATAATGAAGTTTTTTGCAATATTTATACACAATTCTATTATTGTCTTAAAATACTGAAATATTGTGTAAAAACATAGGTCTTACCCTTTCACATATTAGATTCAGTAGTCCCTTAGCATGTTACATTAGAAGGAGAAAGAGACCATGTGTGTGACCACAGGCATGATACTTAATCTCCATTCACAGCAGTTTCTTCATGTGCAAAGTGAAAATAGTTGTGTTTACTTTATCAGGTTGTTTTGAAGAGTAAATAATATAACATATTTATAAAGGACCTTCTGTGATGCTTAATTGTTGCTTCTCTAAGCAAGCTCTTGAGAATGAAGAGAGCAGCCTTAGGAAGTTACCACAGTTGTGGGCTATGGGCAGCCAGCACCATTGAGGTACTTTGGGTCCTGAGGAAATACTGGGATGGGAAGTGTAAGTATTCATGTGAATGAGAAAGGTTGTATAAGGTGATAAAGGATATGTATTTTACTGATTACTCAGGTTTACCCGGGGCCAGCATAGCTAGCGGCAATACGGACATGCCTGGAGTCTCTTCGAGTAGTCTGCCCTAGTGCTGAGAGGGCAAAGCTTGTCTCCAATGATACTAGGGCAAAAATTCCCTCTGCTTTGTACTGGGATGGATGGTGAATTACAGCCTTATCATGGATAAGGACTGCTTTGTGTAATTCCTAATTTTTTGGAAGGATTCATTTTTTTCTACCAGGCAAATTGCATTTATTAAATAATGATTGGACCCCCATTTTTATGACATGTGTATCTGTCAATCAGGATTTATGATTAAGTGTAGGTAGTCGGTGCTTCCACAGAGTTAATATAACCTGTCTTTTAAGTTGAAAAAAAAATAGCCCATAGAGTCTTCTCTTAGTACATATTTAACTTATGATTTTATTATTTTTTTTCCCAAAACACTGAATATAGCTGTGGACTGCTAAAGATCTGTAAACTTGAACTTTTTACTATTGCTTACAGATCATTGCATAAAAGATCTGTGCTCTTAACTATAGAGAACACACTGGTGGTTACCAAAAGGAGGTGGGCAGGGGGATGGATTAAATGGGTGATGGGGATTAAGGAGGACACTTGCTATGATGAGCACCAGGTGTTGTATGGAAGTGTTGAATCACTATATTGCACACCTGACACTAATATTACACTGTATGTTAACTAATTGGAATTTAAATAAAAACTAAAAAAAATTAAATCTGTGCCTGCTAATTTGCTCAGGTTGGGACAGAGCCACTAGGTGACTGGTAATTGCTTTCCCAACACTCTTTATATTCTGATCATATTTTATTTTTCTTTTATAGAACTTATTTCCACCTGCCCTGTATGTTTTTGTATATTATCTATCTCCATGAAGGTAGTGACTTTGTTGTTCTTACTGCTCTAACTCTGTGGTGTAGGTCATTGCCTGATATATAGCAGGTGTGTAGTACCTGTGTGTTGAGTAGAATGGTTGATGAACATTGCTTCATTCTAATAGCTATGGGTTCCTGCATAGGTGCAATGGAGAAATAGAGAGGAGGTGTCTGCGGAGTTCCATGTGCAAGACCGAAAGCATGTCTGACTCAGTCTCTTGGGCGAAAGACACTTGACTGCTTAATCAACTGAGCCACCCAGGCACCCCTTCTTTATTTTTAATACTAACCAAAGTTTCAAGTGGGTACGATCCCCACTTTTTCCATGAGCTCTTCAGACAGCTCAGTTGATCTTTCCGAGCCTTGGATTTTGGATCTGCGAAAAAGGGATAATTATACTTCTCTCACAGGGTAGCAGTAAAGACCAAACATAATAATGTATGTCCTACTGTTTTGTGGATTGCAAATCTTTGTTGTTTTAGCATGGCATTATTGGAAAAAATGAGATTTGGGACATCATCCAAACGGTTCTACTCTGTTTCTGAAAGCCATATGAGCTTGGGTCAAATCTCTTAACTTTTCTAAGTCTTAATTGCTTCACCCGGAAAGGGAGTTGTTATTAATGATCCTGAACATCCCATCCAGTTATGAAATTCCATGTCACTAAGGACTATATTTTTCTTTTCATGTTCCTTCCTGAGGTTTAGGATTATGTAGGTATTCTTCCAATTTCTATGAAAATACCATAAAAGAGATTTAATGTCAGGTATTTGCTTCATTTTCTTTATCACCATTAGGCATTGTCCTACTTAGAGTGACAAATTTACCATCGAACAGCACTCAAGTTTCCAGTTATCTTTTAGTAGGACAGCCCACAGTGGCTACAAGGAGCACCATTTCCCACATAATTACTACTGTTGACGTGCGACTCAGCACATTTGACAGAGGTGGCTTGCTGTTACGGCAGGAAGGGTGCCAAGTTAGAGTGGAGTCCAGCCTTTCATGCTCACGTTATTCTGTCTTTGAAAACCGTGTCCTTCCCCCCCCCCCCCACTAAATGTGAGAAAGCAAACTACTTTGCCTGTAGAGAACACTCTATTTACAGAGACTCTCTGTGGACAGCTGGATTTATGGGTGAGCCGGGCTGACCAGGTTAAATGTCACACCTCAGGCTGATGAAGCCCACAGTTCACATGAATGTGTCTGGACTGTACAGACTCCGCAGTGGAGCCCACGCACTCTTCTAGGAGGCAGGCCGAGAGGGCCTGGGAAGCTGCTGCAGGCGTGAGGGCTGCGATAGCGGGAGAGGATGCCATTATGAGGAGAGAACCTCCTTCAGGGCATCACCTTTTTCTCCGCGGCAGAGAGGGGGACCTGCCTCTGCACCTGTCTCAGCCCTAGCTGGGGCTGCTAAACGGCCACCGGGCATGAAGCTGCTGCGAACCAGCAGGGAATGGAGATAGAAAGCTAGCAGTGTCAGTGTCGGATTTAGGTGGGGTAGGTGGAGTGACAGAGAGACTGCAAAGACCACACAGAGTTTGAGTTCCTTAGATTTTAATCCTTTCAAGCGTTTTAGGGCTTGCCATAATCTCATCCCAGTTTATGGGTCTCTTTTTCATTTCTCCCCAAACCCACCCTAAATTCCGATTAAGAAAACCTTGCGGCCTTTAATCAGTCACAACGAGCTTCACCATGTTGTTTTGCTCATGCGATGCCTTGGGTGTAGATGTCTCTCTCTTTTGCCACCGTCCATCTAATTCTTGCACTTCTAAGATACAGATTAAGTCCTGCCTGGTCCATTTGATCCTACAAACCATACAAGTTTATCCTTTTTCTGAACAATTACTATATTTTATGCTCATCAGATTTAACCCATAAATTATGTGACCCTCTGATGTCAGAGTATCCTTTTTTTTTTTAGCTTCTCATAATCTCTAAGAGAGTATTGGAAATACAGTAAGTCCACACAAATTTATTGTTTATAAAGGTCTAAATGATTTTTAACAATTCTTTTCTAATTCAAATGAAACCATCTTTGATACCCAAAACTGTCTTTCATTTATTTTGAATTCTCTTCTTTTTAAATCTGTAGAGAACCACATAAAGAGCCTAGTATAGACTGTGGCGTATACTAAATGCACAGTAAATATTAGCTTTATCAGCCTCACCCTCACTGGCTTTTTTTCTCATGGCACAGGCTGTATGTCAGCATAGAATATGTTTCAAGTTTAGCCCTCCCTAAACACACACGCCCCACATTTTTCTCAAAGGTCTCTAGGAGGAAGGGTAACCCTATTTCACCTTTCTTGGGGTCACTATCTCTTCTCTCTTCCCACTGCCACCATAATACTTCTTTCTGTTGGTCAATATTATTGCCAGCCTCTTCTAAATTTATTTTTCCCCTTTAACTGACCTCTCTCCCCATGGAATCTTCCACAGTTCATGAGCTGTTTATCCTTAACCATAGCATTGCCAATTCGTTAATAAAACTATCATGAGTGATAATGATCTGGGTAATTTTAAATATATTTCTTTTTATAATAATGACAAGAATCTTTCAGTGATTCTTTTTTGTATACTTTAGAGAATGCATTCATTTTCTTAGATTTTTTTTTCCTGAATGCTTCCTAATCATTCTTAATTCATTTAATTTTATTTTTTTAAGTAAGCTCTATACCCAGTGTGGGGCTTGAACTCACCACCTCGAGATAAAGAGTTGTACACTCCACCACCTGAGCCAGCCAGGCGCCCCTCTTAATTAATTTTAGAAGTAAACAGAATGAGATTTTTTTTCTCTTTAAAGAAATGTTATTTACCCCAAAGTAGTGTATGCAACAGCTGTTTGAATGAACCCAAAATAAAGAATTATAGCATCATGAACAGAAAGATTAATTTTCCTTCTTATTAACTCATTTCAGATTTTGAAACCAACTTGCATTTCTTAGAAGAAATTGATTGAGGGGTGAGGGTGGAAGGACATAAGCTATAGTAAGGGTGTCTGTATACTGGAACTGTTAGATCCATTTGGAGTTCTGGCTCTGCCATTCCCTAATTGGGTGACCTTGGACAATTTGTGTAACTTCCCTGGGCCTCAGTTTTCTCATATATAGAATGGGTATAATGTAGTTGCACCTACCTTATAAGGATTTTAAATAATTTTTTGCAAAAGACAACATAATGCCCTGGGATATAGTAAGCACTTGTTGCAACTGTGGAGTGATGATGTCAGTCAGGGGAAGACCTTGCCTACGCCATAGTCCACCAATAACTCCCCAGGCAGCTACCTCAGCCTGACGTTCTCTGGAGCTTTGAATTCACTGGATTCACAGTCCTTTGGGAGTTGCAGAGCTGACACTTCATTACCTAAATTGTTTTCCTGATGTCTGGGGAGTTCCCTATGAAAACCGGAGAGAAATGTGAGGAGCTCTGGCCATAAACAAAACCATGAAGAAGATAATTCATGGTGTTTAGTGTCTTAGCATTTTCTTTTTCTTTTTTTTTTCTCTTTTTTTTTTTAAATTTATTTATTCGACAGAGATAGAGACAGCCAGCGAGAGAGGGAACACAAGCAGGAGGAGTGGGAGAGGAAGAAGCAGGCTCATAGCAGAGGAGCCTGATGTGGGGCTTGATCCCATAACGCCAGGATCATGCCCTGAGCCGAGGGCAGACGCTTAACCGCTGTGCCACCCAGGCGCCCCTAGCATTTTCTTTTTCTATACCCATTGTTGAAAGCTGTCATGTGCCTGGAGATATGTGTGGCAGCAGCTGTAGTTAATTCTAGATCTGTCATTAATTCGGTTCATAGACACAGAATATGGTAACCGGATGCCATGGTGATAAATGACAGGGGCAATTCAGGCGAGGAATCAGGGAGCTCTAACATGGAGTACTCTTTTACTCATATGTTTATTCATTCATGTATTCTTTCATTCATCTAATATTTATTGAGGGCCTTCTGTGTTCTATGCACTGTCCAGGTGTTTGGGATATGTAAGTTAACAAAACAAAGACTGTCCTGCTTCAGAAGCTTAAGTTCTGGAAGAATAGACACACAATAAAATAGAATGGATACACAATACAATGACAAGTGTGGGAAGTATGAAAATACCATAAAAGAGATTTAATGTCAGATATTTTCTTCATTTTCTTTATCACCATTAGGCATTGTCCTACTTAGAGTGACAATAGAAAGTATAGAGAGAGACCTACCTTAGCCTGTGGGTCATGGAAGGCCCCCTTAGAGGGGTGCTATTTAAGCCGCATAGGGAATAGCATGAGGAAATGAGGCATGTTCCAAGGGTAGCAAAGCACAGGAGTTTGCAGGAGTGAACCGAGAATCGGGGCCTGTTTGGCAGGCCAACATCTTGTCACCCCTTAAAATGGATATTTAAAAACTATTTGTTCGTTATTTATTTCTTGAGGCCAGGAAGAAATTGATTTTTCTATTACAAAAAATTATATGCAAAACACATTCACTTAGTAATTCACTTCAGCTGGGTCAAAGTAGGGTTGATATTGTGGAATTATTCAGTGACATGTTTCCCCTTCTTTTCCTTTTCTTCAGTTGGTGTGTGTTTTGAACCAGAGACTTCTTGAGAGGCGTACTAGAAATGTAACATTTAGGTAATAAAATAAACTACTCAACCCCAATAAATAGCACCATGCCACATATTATTTGGTGTTAGAAATTCAACTTACTGCCAACTTTTAGCTGTTACTCTAAATACGTTTTGCAGAAATACTTATTAAGTCAGTATGTCTGGGGGACAAGGAGAATATTTTTATTTACATTTGGGAATGCTGACTCCTTTTTCCAGAAGTAACACCAATGTTAGTTCTGCCAGTTAAACAAAACTTGGGAGCCAAGTCAACAAGCCCAGTATTTCTCTTTTTTTTTTAAAAGAGTTTATTTATTTATTTGACAGAGAGAGAGCACAAGCAGGGAGAGTGGCAGAGGGAGAGGGAGAAGCAGACTCCCCAGTGAGCAGGAAGTCTGACTCGGGGTGCGATCCCAGGGTGCTGGGATCATGACCTGAGCTGAGGGCAGATGCTAAACAGACTGAGCTACCCAGGCGCCCCCAAGCCCAATATTTCTAAGGTACTCCAGTGAGGTGAGCACCCCAGCTGGTCTAGCCCCTAATCCAGCTCTTAAACAAGTCAAGGGTAACTGAAGCAGGAAGTCCAAAGGAGACAGTGTGTGAGACAGAACTGAAAAGGTAAGTAGAGTACAGTTCTGAAGGGCCTTGTATGACATGTGAGGAGTATGACATGTGAGGAGTTTGCAGTCTGTAAGAAATGTGAAACCGTAGAAGGGCTTTCAGGAGGGAGATGACACAGCAACATTTCTGGTTTAGGAAGATCTTTCTTACTGCAGTGTGAGCCAAGCCAGTGGCGGGAAGCCAGACTGATAGAGGAAGATGCACCAGTAAAATGTTGGGGTGATTGAGGTAAGAAATGATAGTAGGTTTGGGGCACCTGGATGGCTCAGTCAGTTAATCGTCAGACTCTTGATTTCATCTCAGGTCATGATCAAGCCCCCTGCTGGGCTCTGCGCTCAGCAGGGAGATTCTCTCCAGATCCCTCTCTCTCTCTGCCCCTCCCCCTGCTTGCATGCACCCGTGCTTGCTCTCTCTCTCTCTCTCTCTCTCTCTCTCTAAAATAAATAAATAAATCTTAAAAAAAAAAAAGAAATGATAGTAGCTTGGACGAAGAGGGTGTCAGTAAGGATAGTAAGAAGTAGAGTTTAGGGCGTGTCTTGATGTTTGAAACAGGGTAACTGGTGGTGCCAGAGAAGGCATTCTCGGGTGAGCCTGTTGGCAGATAAAAAAGCTCCACACCTGAGACTGGAGTTCAGGGGCAGGACTCCTGTCCATGGGTGTAGGGCATGAGTGAGAGAAGAGATGAGGCTTAAATAGGCAAGGTGTTAGAGTTTACAAATTCCCTGATTAAAATAGGGGTCCTGGCGATAGAGCTGGTGTGCCAGGTAGAGACTTGATTACAAGCAAAAAGGTATGAGCAAAAGGGAAAGAGACATGCATAGGCAAAGTCCAGTTTGGTGAGGATGTGGCTATGGGAGGGACTCAATCTTAGGGCTTTAACTGTCACACTCTTGTAGCAGAGACTAGGATACTAATAGCTGACAATGGCATAATGTTTTATGTATTCAATCTTTGCTTCCCTCCCATTCATTCTCTGTACAGCAGCCAGAATTCTTAAATAGAAACCTGATCATTCATTGTTCTGCATAAAACACTTCAGGGTTTTTTTGGATAAAGACCAAAATCTTCGTTACGGGTTACACAGCTCTGCATGCTCTAACCCCTGCTCACCTTCTGGACTGTCTTTGAGGCACCCCATCTCACCTCTAGGATTCAGCTGCCAGTGTCTTTTTTCAGTTGCAAAAAAAAATTCTAAACAACGTTCTGTTTATTTCAAGGCCTCCAGATATGCTGTGTCCTGTAACTGAGAATACTCTTCACTTCCTTTTTAAGTTTTTGCCTAAATGCTGCTTCATTGGGAAAGTGCCCATTATGTACTATCACCTCCATTTTCTTTTCATAGCCCTATAACTGTAATTAATAATCACTTAGAAATGTTTTCTCAATAAAGGAAGAAAGAAAGAAAGAAAGGAAGAAAGAAAGAAAGAAAGAAAGAAAGAAAGGAAGAAAGAAAAAGAAAGAGAAAGAAAGAAAGAAAGAAAAAGAAAGAAAAAGAAATGGGTGGCTCAGTGGGTTAAGCGTCTGCCTTCGGCTCAGGTCATGATCCCAGCGTCCCGGGATTGAGCCCCACATCGGGCTCCTTGCTCAATGGGGAGTCTGCTCCCTCTCCCTCTGCCTGCTGCTCCTCCTGCTTGTGCAAGTGCTCTCTCTCTCTCTCTAATAAATAAATAAATAAATAAATAAATAAATAAATAAATAAACTTAAAAAAAAAAAGAAATGTTTTCTCATATCTCATGCCATGAGTAGACTATAAACTCCATGGGAGAGAAACTGTGTTTGCTTTTTTATTTGGTGTATCTTGTACCCTGCACAGTGTCTGGCATATATCAGTTATCAGCAAATATGTGTTGAATGAATGCTTAAATCTGTGGATGATTTTTGAGGTCGCAGTAGCTCTGCCTTAATCTGGGGCATTGGTTTTTCTAATGGCAGCACCAGTAGTTGTTCATCAGTAACAGAGAAATAAGCGACTTCAAATAAGGAGGGACCTTCCTAATATCCCTTAGATTATATTGCTTAGGCAGTGCCTACTTTACTTAAGAAGAATGTTATCTTTGTTAGGCAAAGAGCAAGTAGATAGAAAGGACAGAAATGCACCTAAACTAGCATTTGGAGAGAGGAGAATGGAGGGTAGGAAATTTGGCCACCTATCTACACTGAAGCAATGAAATCCCTGAATGTAGATATTCAAAAGCAGAAGGAGAATGTTTAATAGATATTTTGCTAGCATGGATTCTTTTTTTTTTTTTGAGGTATTAATTGAAATTTTGAGATGTTTTTCTCCTTGAGTTTTCCCCCTTCTCTGTCCTTCATTCAACCAGATAACTAGTTCCATACTTTCTTTCTTTTTTCAAAGATTTATTTATTTATTTATTTGAGAGAGCAAGAGAGCAGGAGTGAGGGGCAGAGGGAGAGGGAGGGGAAGAGAGAATCTCAAGCAGATTCCGAGCTGAGCACAGAGCCCCATGCAGGGCTTGATCTCATGATCCTGAGATCCGGACCTGAGGCAAACCAAGAGTCAGGTGCTCAACTGACTATGCCACCCAGGAGCCCCTCCATATTTTCTTGCCACATAAAAAGTTTTTGGCAGGGTTTCTTGGCTTCTGTTTGCCCACTGAGGATAATAGAATTTAAAGACAGAGGAAATTGGTTATCCCTGTGTGAAACCAGAAGAGACAGGAAGTTCTCCAAGGAAAAGAGAGTTTTCTCCCCACTGGAGGGGAGGTCTGCTAGTCCTTGTACATAGGGGATGCTCACATCCTCCATGGAAGCACCTAAGAGTACAGCAGTACTTCAGAGGAAATCTCTTTAAGTGCAAAACCATGTGGGTTAGCTATCAAGCTTAGAATCTTAGCCCTGGTAAAGAGTCCCTTGCCCTGTGCATGGCATGGAAATGGAACAGTGGAATGCCTGATAAGGTCATGTGGTTGTAGAAAAATCTAGGTGTTACCAATGTGGCTAGATACTTAGTGACCATTGTTCTAATGCCTGGTCCTGGAGACCTTAGAACCTCAACACAAACCTGGGTGTGGGAGAAAGCTGCCTGGAAAGAACTAAGGTTGACTCACCAGCTCAGTGGGACTGGGTTCTCAGAATAGAAATTAGATGATTTATAGACAATAATGAAATGTGATTTTACTTGTTCATCCAATTAAGATTCATATCTGCTACTTTGAACAATAATGAAAAAAGGTAAACTAGTCTTCTTTTCCTATTTTGAAGGGATAGTTCATTTTTATTTAACAATTTTAAAATTTCTAAGTTGAGTTAAATGTGCAAAGATTTTTAAAGAGCTCAGGACTGAACTATCTGCACTGAGCTAACTGATATCATCATCAGTAGACAGCACTTAACAGTACCTTGATGATAAGAGTAATAAAGCCCAATTTTAATTCATTCTGGTAGTCACGTCATGCTGCACACATCTGTGGGAGCTGCCCTCTTTATCTGGAAGAAAAAAACTAACCCTGAGCACCAGTCTTCCAACAAATAGTTGATCTATTATCAGTAAAGAGTGATTATCTCAGTGAAGCACAAAAACATTACCTTAAACAGAGTAAGGCAGTCAGATATGTGTTCCCCATTATGGAAGGAAGATGAAAAGGCAATAGGTCTACTGTAAGAGCATGTTGGTGATGGCAAAACCAACTTGACATTGGTGGAAAATCGGTGGCGAACAGTTTGGAAATTTGGAAAACGGTATGTTGACTACTTATTTACGTGGGTTGATAAGGAAACAAGCTTTTCCTTTTTAATCTTTTTTACCTGTAAATTCTTTTACTCATTCATTCCTTTTTTTTTTCTTCAACATATATGAAGTCTCATTATGGGCTAGCCATTGAGCTGGGTGCTGCAGGAGGTACAGAAATGAATGAGACACAGGTTAAGTCCTCAAGGTATTTTTAATTTGGGAAGGTGATAAATCATGTGCAAGAATGACTGTAACGCAAGGCAAGTAATAAGTGTGTAAAAGACAGGGGACAACAATACTCCTTCCTTCTTTTTTTCCCTTTCTCTCTCCTTTCCTTGTTCTTCTTTCCCCTTCCTTTTCCTTTCATCAGTACTTGCATACATAACGTGTAAAGGTTTTGTAAACAAATAGGAAATACCAGGTCTCCACTACCAACTCTGGGTATGAACACGGACATTAGAATTTAGGGAGTGGCAAAGAGAGTGAGGTCTTTGAATTTATAGGAAATACTGTTTCCCAATGTAAGCAGACATGACTTTTTTTGCAGGTGAAATCAGAGAAAAGCTCAGATAAGGCAAAATGAAGAAAGGTAGGGCCAGTAGTGTGTTGGAGCTCGCTCACTTTCATGAGGTATGCTTGTCAAGTATTTAGGAATTTTCAGAGCCAGATGTTAAGCTGTAAGTAGCTTGAAATCAGCCATGGTAGAAATATTTGTATCACAGAAAGAGGTATTTGCCACAAATCATGGCTTAAAAACAAAACAAAAAAACCAAAACCAAAACAGTAAGCTGCTTTACCAGCCCACCAATGGAAATGACAACTCCAAAAATTTTTCAGTTTCCCGGTGGGCAAAACTATGGGTATTGTATGTTTGAGCTTTAAGAACATCAGAGGGAAGTAATACCATAACTGAGGATAAACTAGGGACTGCAGAGCTGTCTGTGAGTGCCCGAGGATCAGGGAGCTTGTAGAGCTGAGAAGAATAGAGAAGGAGACCCTCCACTTCTCTGATCATCAGGAGTAGGCCAAAGAACCATTAGATGAGTGGATAATGGACATTTGGATAAAGAGAATTTTCACTCCGTAGGCCAGCCATAAATATGCTAATATTTGCCATGGTGTTTCCTGTTTGATAAGTTTCTTAACGAGAGAAGGCATGGTACAGAAAAGTGGCCTGTTTGTACCCTATTATTATACAATGTGTACTTGACATACCATAAACAATACTTATATTTTTATTTTATTCACTTACTTATAACTACACACTTATACATATCCAGGCACGGTAATAAGCGCCTAAATGAAACAGGAAGGCACAAAAACCAAAATAAAAGTCCTTGCTTTTCAGCTTCAATAAGGTGCTTCGGTCTCATCCTGCGTTCTGCAACTTTTAAAATGCAATCAGCCACACTCCCCAGGGGACTCTAGTTCCTTTTCTTAAAAAATAGCAATAAAGATCAAATCTAGGGGCTAGAAGTAAAGATTTTAGTATTTTATGTATTTCATGTGGAGATTGGGGATGCAGCATGCTAATGAAGCTTGAGGTACAGAGCAGAAAATATAATTTCTTTTTAAAGAAAAGATAACAATTTTATGATTTTGAATTTAACCGAATTTTTATTTTAGCCCTAACATGAGACTTTTAAATCTAATTTCTTCTTTCTCCAGTAGTTTTAATGTAGCTTATTGCCATACCAAGCAACATTTTGTCTCCTCTATTTGGAAGTCTTTTCTTATTCTATTTTTATACCATGCCTCAAGTGCCCTAGAATGGCTACCCAAACAACTTTTCTTATCATCATTTTAGACGACAAACTATATGAGAAGTAAAAGAAACTCTCCCCATATCCTGAAAAATTATAAAGAATATAGAGGCAGAAGACATGTAGTTTTTATGTGGAATTCTGTACAATTAAAAGATATCAGCAATAAAAGGGACAAGTCTTTGAAATTTTGCCTAAAGTTAGCCTTTAACTTCTTATTTACATGAATACTTTAGTCTCTCTCTCTCTATAGACTATATATATATATATATATATTCACACATACACACATATATATTTATCTCACCTGTGATTACAATGGATATATATAAGTACTATTAGCTTAATATTATTTTATCAGTCTAATTTTTCAATTAAAGAATGTCAGATAGCTCTTCTTAATAGATGCCCAGAATCCTCAGAATGTTTTCAAACCTGAAAAGTTCAAGTGGAAAAATTTCTGCAGGTAACATTACCTGGTTTCACAGGACTCAACTCAAAATAGACAACAGCATATTGTATTATATGTATTTGTATTATAACAAATTTCATATTCAATATTATGCTTAAATTATATTTAAATATTCTATAATTCTTTTGCTAATAATTCCAGGAATTTTTGGCCCATTCCTTATCTTTTCATTTTCACATAAAATAAGCACAGAATTTATCAAGTTTTAGTCACATTAAGTTTCAATTCAAATAACCTTTGCAATACATACATACATATATGCATACATAGGTATATACATATACATATGCACACACCAGGCTGGTGCACGCGCACACACCACACACACGTATTCTAAATTGGTAATTTGTATTAATTGAATAATTCTTCCAAGATAAAACCCAAATTGCCTTATTCTTGTAACTTGGTAAATTTAGCTCCAAAAGATCCACAAATGTAGAATATGGTTTCCCAAAATCTTGACAGGGTGATCAGGCATTGGGCTTCCTGCTTTTGGCTTTGATCAGAAATTTGTTCCTAAGATTCTGTGGTTTATTTTAAATGCTTCGCCACCAAAGAGATCCTCAGGAAGTTAAATGCTTTCAGGTTGATCCTGTAAAAATTCTACTCTCTCATTTTGCATGTCCAGTTGTCATCAGAATTCATTAGGGGTGATGCTGCCATTTGAGGGCCCGATGTGGTCCTAGCAGTTCCTCTAAAGGTCACTTTCACAAAAGACTGCTGACCTTACTTTTAGGCTTCTGGGGAAATTTGTGCTCTGTTGCACCAGTATTCAACACGTGGCTGCTCCCCCTGCTCATTCCTCTCCCATATTCCTAATACTAGAATTCCTGATATTTTATTAACTTGATCCATTTTTAAGTTCCCTGCTGTAATATATTATCCCTCTAGTTCAGTATTATCCATTTGATAACCCCTCCTATTCAGTTTAAGTAGGAAAATTTCAGTTTAGATAGAAGGGTCTGCGAAATTGACATCTATACGTTCATTTCCAGGATGATACATGATTCCTAACAGTACTGCATTGTAATGTTAACATAAGCCATTCAAAGAGGATAAATAATTTATTCTCACAGACAGAACTGTATTTAGAAGAGTTGATACTCTTAGACTGGGCCCAACTGAGATAAGGAGGAGGCCGGCAATGCACTTGTTTCCTGTATGTCTACAAATCTTGGGGAAATAATTTTATCTTTTCATTCATTTTTTAATAGGTGATTTTTTGAATCTCAATGTATGGCTGACATTTTTTAATAGAAAAGGGAGTGGTTATTCCTTCCTACAATAGAAGGTGAAAGAATGTTTTAAAACAGGGACTGGCAAATTTACACATAGGAGGCCAAATTTGGCAGGCAGCCTGTTTTTTTGTATGGCCCGTGAGGTAAACATGGTTTTTACATTTTTAAAGAGTTACACACACATACACACAGAAGAATATGCAACAGGGATCATGCTTGGCCTGCAAAACCTTAAATATTTAATATCTGGTATTTTATAGAAAAGTTTTAAAATAGTTGTAATAAAACGACAATTTACAATATTTTCTATGTGACAGGTACATGGGGTTTTATATGTTTTAACTCATTGAAATCTCATAGGATCCGTAAGTGTACTGAGAGTTGAAATATTGTCCCCATTTTGGAAATGAGAAAACTGAGGTGTGAAAGGTTAATATCACCTATCTTATGATGGTCGGAGAGAAGATTACACGAAGGCAGTTGGGGACCAGAGCTTGTATTTATAACCATTATACTGTACTGCCACTGAATGGGATTTGACATTTGTTGTTTGATTTTTGTTTGAGGGGGGTGTGTGTGTGTGTGCACATGTGTACCCCACTCCCGATATCACTCTGCAGTTAGTCAAATAGAATAGTGATGTGATTGGAAGAATGTTGTTCACACAAGGGCAAAGTATACAAGTGCCTTTAAGCATGTGAAGGGCACAGCTACTGCACACAAACTGTATACAGTGAAGCAAACACAGCAATGCTAGCAGTTGGTTGAGTAAGATCCTCTTGCTCTCAAATCCCTGTGAAGTTGCCCGACTACCGATAATACTACTTGATCTGGGTGATGACTCTTGAGGGCACTAAGCTTGACATACAGTGGTTTTATACCTTCTTGGTCCCTTATGCCTGCTCTCTCAAGAGATTTGTGCAATGCACCTGTCTGCCCAATGATTGAAATTACTGTAATTGGTAACACTCCCAAAGCATTCCTCGGTGCTATTGCGAGACTGGAGAGATTAAAGGTAAACTCGAGGCTTGCCACCCTATTGGCAGGTCAGGCTTCAGGCCTGCCCGAAGCGTATCTCAGCAATAGCCAGTTTGCTCTTCTTCCTAGGAGCTTTTCTTCTCTTACTCTTGTTCTTTACCTATCAGCTCGGGGGGAGGCTTTGATTTGTTATGAGTTCCCATCTCTACTGCAGTTTTCTCCTATGCGTATCCTGAGTTCTGGATCCCTCAATTACTATTTCTTTATTGATTTGATTTTACTTGCCTTTGGTTTTGCAGGTATGTGTTAAAATCTTTAGCATGCTATTATATTCTCAGTGCCTTTATAAATTTATTCCTTTTTTAGTTTTATAGCATCATTTAAAGAGGACTTTGGGAGGAGAGGAGAAGTACATATGTACTGTCTCCACCATTCTGAACTAGAACTTATCAAAATTTATGTGGCAAGAAAATGCAGTTGGGGATATACTGATAGGTTTCCTTTCACTTTATGCTTTATAGCATTTCTTCTCTTATATTTTGGTAACTTCCCCATCCGTCCTGAAATGATAAAAGTAAGAGAGTCCAAGAAGCAATTTTTGATTGTGAGTTCAAAAATCTATGGGGATGCCTGGGTGGCTCAGTTGATTGGGCATCTGCCTTCTGCTTGGGTCATGATCCCAGGGTTCTGGGATCGAGTTCCACATCGGGCTCCCTGATCAGCAGGGAGCCTTCTTCTTCCTCTGCCTGTCGCTCCCCCTACTTGTGCTCTCTCTTGCACGTTCTCTCTCTCTCTCTCTCTGACAAATAAAATCTTAAAAAAAAATTTATGGTGTAAAACAGACAACAGTTGGACAGTTACATTATTTTCCTGTCTCTAGACCAGATAAGGAATGGGAATGCAATAGGGAAAGAAAAGCAGGCTATGTGAACTGGTGTGATGTTAGCACTGAGCTATCGCCAAGCTCTGTCCAAGCCACAACTTTCTGTAACTATTTCCTGGAAGATGCCAGGGTTTGAGGCTATTTCAGGATGTCATCCAGTCTCCATTCCAATGAATGGCATACATTGTCTGGACCGAGTAGCCGATAAAAGATCTTTTTGTTCCTGTTGGTGAGGATCACCCACTGACAGCAGCCACCAAGGTGCTTGTCTCTCTTCCAGAAGGGTTGAAGCCCTGAGATTTTGCTTAGCCTTTAAATTATCCAGTCCATGTGAATAGCCTCACTTTCATGGCCTGGGATGATTTTAAGCCAAAATAGTAAAGAGTATGCTTCCATTGTTCCCAGTGAGGAATTAGTGGAGATGGTATTTATCAGTCAGGGGCCTGGCAGGAAAGAGTTAATACACTTCACTGGGTAATTTTAGAAGAGTTTAATGATATTTTGAAGGTTTGGAGAGGTTTAGGGCACCAATAAAGGTCAATACCCCGTGGCTAGCTACAAGAGGTTTACCTTCCGAAGACCTGAGGGTCAAGGGGAAGTAGTGGCTTCCAGAACCTAGAGGTGGTTTCTGTTTGGAGAGGGATTGAAAGAAAAAAATTTTTAAAACCCTTTCTCAAGCTTATTTGGCTAATCCTTTTTTTCATGTAATATCTGTTACCATCTTGTGGAACTTTGGGAGATGCTGGTATGGATGTATTCTCACCTAATGAGGTAAACGAAATGATTCCTCTTGACAGTATTCCCAATTTTATGGTTCTATGAAATTTTTAGAATTGGACCTGTCATCCAAAAAGGCCAATTTAAAAACAGCCTTAGCTAAACTCTCAGTTTCAGGGTTGTTATTCTACGCTTTATAGCTGCTCTTTAGTGGAGAGTAAGGAACTGTGTCAAAGATTCATTCTTAATGAAGCAATTTTCTAATTTTGTATTATCTTTTACGTTTCATATTTACCTATGGTTTTCTGAAAACTTAACGATTTAGAGGACAACTTAGAATTTATTACTAAATGCTTGGTTGTTGCAGTGCTTCATACATGCCAAGATATGAAAATTTCATAAATATCTTTGAACAACAGTACTGTGCAACATTCATAGAGGAGGATAATTCATTTTTATTTCACTGGGCATACATCAGCATGTGACTTTATGCAAAATAAACTGTGTTAAGTTTAAGTGGGAAATGAGGATCAAGATTTTGGCTCTTCCAGCTTTTGTGACTAGATTCAAAATAATAATCAATGGGAAGAGGGGAATCAGAGGCTCTTTCGGCCCTAGTTCTGCTAGTTATTCTTAATATCTGAATTTTCGACAGGCAGAGTTGATTTAAAATCCTTCAGTATGTGTCTTTTTCTGTCTGTAGCCTGAACAGGAAGTTCTATTTTTTGTATTTTTTATTTTGTTTTCTAAATATTAAATTCCTCCCTTGCTCAGCAAGTTCATTTAAGAGGGATGACAGTCTATCACTTCTCTGATCCTTGTTAAGTAAGTGATAGATCTAATGTGTTGGGCATCCAGAACTCTGAGGAGAATGGACTTTGTTCTTTTTCTGTGACTGTAGAAAGCAGAACATTTACTTGCTTACTCTAGTCCATAATGTGTGTGATATCTAAGGATATGTGACATCCTCGACCAAAGGGTGCAGGATTACATGGCACTGATGAGACCAATTCTCTGACACGTGGGTTGTGTCTTTTGTAGAGAGAAATGATCACTGTCTAAGGGTAAGATAGTGTTAAGAGAAATAGTGTAATGTAGTGTAATTAAAAACCAGCCCTGGTGGGGGAGGGGTTATTACTAACTTCCATGATGTAAATATTTCTGTCATGGCCACTTTCAAGTTATGAACATGACATCATTGAGCATGGACTTGGAAAAAGATGTGCAGTGGCCCACTATTACATAGGGTTTCCACCATGCAAATATAGAAAGACATACAGAAACTCAAGAGCATCGATAATAGTAAAGTACAGTTAAATAATGAGGAAGTATTGTATTTTGACTATCACTGTTGTTTTCAAATAATTTAGTTAATTGTAAGTTAGTATAATTTGATTTTTACTAATGGCTATGTTTAACAACCAACTCGAAAAAGTCCTAAAAATTTAATAATTGGCTTTGCTGAGCTAGTACCAGGTGTCTCCCATACATCTTTGGATAAGAGTTTAAGATTTAAAGTCAGATAGTTCTGAATTTGATTCCTTGCTCTGCTACTTACAAGCTGTATGGCCATGTGAAATTTATATTTCTTCTTTAAGCCTTAGTTTTCGTGAATGAAAGGTAAGAGTAAAAATTATATCTACTTTGAATAGTTGTTGTGAGGATTAAATAAAATGATAGCTCCTCTTCTCTTGGAAAGTAAGGGCCCCCTTTCACACGGGGTCCCTATTAAAACTGTGATCACAAAGCTTTTCTTTTTCTTTTTTTTTTTTTAAAGATTTTATTTATTTATTCGACAGAGATAGAGACAGCCAGCGAGAGAGGGAACACAAGGCAGGAGGAGTGGGAGGAAGAAGCAGGCTCATAGCAGAGGAGCCTGATGTGGGGCTCGATCCCATAACGCCAGGATCATGCCCTGAGCCAAAGGCAGACCCTTAACCGCTGTGCCACCCAGGCGCCCCTCTTTCTTTTTTTTTTTTTTAAGTGAGAGAAAGCTATTAAGAGGAATGTGCTCAGCAACACCTAATGATGTAATTTGCATAATTCAATGGAAGATGGGCAGACTTCTTAAAGGATTCAGACTGTACTATTGCTGAGAATGAGTACGTGGGATATGTGTAGTTGGGTTCCAACAGACATTCCTCCTGCTTTTCGTGGTAAGATTGCAAAGAAGATCTGCTTCTAAGGGAGTTTTCACAGAACTGCAGTGTCTTGTGAGACCAACAGACTAAAGCCTCCTATTTGATTCCTCCTTTATGGATTCTGTACAGGAGAAGGAAGATTCCTCCTTTGACAGATGGTAAAAATGGGTGGAGACTTACATACATAGGTGACCTCAGAAAAGGAAGGGGGTGATTTAGGAGATAGGCATAAATCTGACCAAGGACTGAGAATGTTATGATCATAGAGGTCAGTGGCAGCTTTATATTCATGAAGTCACTCGGGCTCAGTAAGTATGGTCTGTTTCACTGAGAAATATTTCTTGTAACACTCTTTAATAAAAAAAATTGTTTTTTTTTAAATTGTTTCCAATACCTTTACAGAGACTCACATAGAGGAAATAGAAAGAATGCGACTCAAACAGATATTCTGAAAATAAGATAAAATGATCAAACTATTGTAGATCCTGGCTTGTCTATCCCAAGACTAAAAGGTTGTATCTATTGTTTTGTTTAAGCCATTTTTAACAAGGCAGTCATTACAACAGATGAGTTTCCAGACCAGATGTGTATAATGAGAACCCTTGAAAGTCACAAAGACTCCACAGAGCACAAGAAATCTATATTTACGTACTTGAGTTACAAAAAGCAAATCAATTACAAATGCCTCTATACTAATGTCTTGAATAACAGATAAGAAAGAACATTCAGTATTATTTTAAAGAGCTTAACAAAAGTAATTAGGATTATTAAATTTTTAAGTGAAAGACTTTTGCTGTTCAGAGTTCACAATAAAGATTGGCTTCTTCAAATTGCTAAATTTGATCCATTAACAATTGGGAAATGTTAAGATGAAAAAAAATACATGTGACATATCTGAAACAGTTTAAGAAGAATTAACTGTAGTAATAGGAAAATGTGTAAAAAAATGGAATGGTAAACAAAATTGAAAAAAAAAGGCACCAAATATTAATGCATTTTTCTGGCTTCTAAACTGGATACAAAACACTGATTAATTAATAATTATTAGGCCTTGCCAGTTTAACAACAACAAAAAACCTGATGAGTATTTTTAAACTTTTTGCCCACTGACAACCACCTAGATATTGTGACTTTCAATTTTAAAAAATGAAGCGAGTTCTGGAAAATGTAACTGCTGAAAAACATTAGCGATAAATTGTATGACAATGCAGCTGTTATGAAAGGTGGGGACAAAGGGCTGCAAACACTCTTTCAAAACTTTAATAAGCAAGCAGAATATGTGCCATGCCAGCTCATTTCTTTAATCTTGTCAGAGAAAAAGCTGCTGTGACAGTAACTGAAACTGTTGACTACTCTAGTATTTTGCAACAGCTATGTTTTCAGATTCATCTCATAGAGTATTTTAAACAATGGGGTATTTAAACACATATGCAACTTATATTTTCATTAAAAAATCTCAATGTAACAAGAGGATCGTTCTATTGCAAAGTTGCTTGAGCCTTGTGTGATAGACATAATGATTGTTTAAGGATCTGAAGTATTCTTTTTCTATGATTTGGAATATATAAGAAGTTTGTTGAAAAAGCTGATGAATTTAACTGTGCCATTTTAACTGCTCTTCTGAAGATATTTTGGAATGTTTCAATAAAACAAGTGGGAAAGTATAGCTCCCTGATTTGGAAGTATATAAAAAGTATCATTTTGTCATCTTTACGTTTTCTTTAAGAATTAGGAGAAAATACAGATGCAAGGTAATGGAACCTTACTCAGACACAGTGGAATTGAGTGATAACGTTAATAAAAATTATACCAATATTGAGAAGCAAATAGTAGTAACAAAAATTCGTCAGGTGACACCAACATTGAGTAAGAGGAAGAGATAAGGTTCAAGGAAAAGTTCTGAATAGGTTCTTTGATTATTTGATATCCAATTCATGAAGAGGGATAAATTATGTGAACACACTGGGAAAGACATTTGAGATTAAATCCTGTGAACTTGAAAATACCAGCACTTATGAGACTTCATTACATCAACTGGAAAATGAGCTGTGGATTGAAAGAAAAGTGGAAATCCTTTGAAATCGGACATCTCATATGGAAAATAAACTAGATAGAATACTTCCAAATTTTACAATAATCCAAAAAACTTACATAACGCGACCACTTTTATTGGCAGTTTTCAAAAGTTTCTTTTTCATATATGAAGCTGAAAGAAATTTTTTCTAGCATTAAAAGCAATGCAATCAGTCATGCTAGAGGAAATACTGAATTATCTCCCTGTTCTCTCTAGAGGATACAATATTTTAAATTTTTCATTATACAAAGAAGTGATAAAAAAAAATGTGCAGCCAAAAAATATAATGAAATCCATTACTGTGAGGTGTGTCAGGCAGGTGATCAATTATGTGTGTTAATTATTATGGGCTTTGAGGTATTTGCCCATCTTTTAAATGTTTTAATTTGTTGTGATTTCTTATTTATAATAAGATTACATATTAACTTTTGTACTCAATAATGTATCTGTAATTTTGTATGAATTTTCTTAAAGAGGGCTCTCCAAATTGTATAAGGTCTAAGCTTAGACCATAGCAAACCTGTTCCTGACCTTGCTTATATACTGGTGCTGAGGACACCAAAGAACAGGGAGAGTGGGAAGTTGTTTGCTCTGCATGGACCTCTTCGCTGGGGCTGAAGGAGAGGAGAGGTATCCTACCTAGGCCACTGATCTAGGAATTCACGTAGTGATTTGCAGCAACCCTCTGCGCTAAAAGCTTGGCTCAGGAGTCAGACTGGGTTTGATAACAGATAAGATACCGCCTAAGACGTGACATGCCGTAGGTAGGTTTGTCATGGTTGAGCTTGGGAGGGGTCCTCTCTGCCTCTTGGACATGAATGTTTGTTTCCCTCACTAGATTAGGGAAGTTTTCAGCTACAATTTGTTCAAATATCTCTTCTAGACCTCTGTTTTTCTCCACCCCCTCGGGGATGCCGATGATTCTGACATTGGATCATTTCATTGAGTCAGTAATCTCCCGTAACCTACATTCGTGGGCGTGGATTTTTTTAAGTGAAATAAGTCAAGCAGAGAAAGACAATTATCATATGATTTCTCTCATCTATGGAACATAAGAACTAGGAAGATCGGTAGGGGAAGAAAGGGATAAAGAAAAGGGAGGTAATCAGAAGGGGGAATGAAGCATGAAAGACTATGGACTCTGAGAAACAAACTGAGGGCTTCAGAGGGGAGGGGGGTGGGGGAATGGGATAGACTGGTGATGGGTAGTAAGGAGGACACGTATTGCATGGTGCACTGGGTGTTAAGCGCAACTAATGAATCATCGAACTTTACATCGGAAACCAGGGATGTACTGTATGGTGACTAACATAATAAAAAAAATTAAAAAAAAAAAAAGATACTGCCTAAGGTAGTGATACCACCTAATGGCTATGCAAACTTGAGCCACTCAGCTTTATCTTTTTCTTTTGCAAATGAGGATAGCAATATGTCTCCTCACTCAATTGTTCATGAGGATTAAATACACTGAGGAGCTCAATCTGTGTTTAAATAAATTAGAGACAATAAATACAAACAGCAGAATGCTGGGTATGGTGAAAATTCAGGAAGGTGGAACTCTAGGAGAAATAGGAACCAAAGAGAATGTCATGATAAGAGGGCAGTGAGAAAAGATTTGGAGGAAGATTTGGTCTTAAGCAGAAATCCCATTTTCATGGAATTCTTCATTTCAAACTCAGCTGAAGGACATTGACTGCTCCTATTCTTGTGAAGCCTCTGAGACTGGGGTGGTGGAAAGTATGTAATTTATAAATTTCTGAGTCTGTTGATTCTTGAGTTCTTCACAACATAGCTATCCCCTTCGTATGAATTATCTCCTTGGATGCCGGGAGGACTACACCGTGATAATAAACCTCCTTCATTCTCAGAGGAAAGAGAGACTTTCCTCTGCCTTCCCTCTGGTGGGAGAGAGCACTGGCAATTAGCCAGCATCTAGAAGCTTCCCTGGGACCTTTTGGAAATAGGATATAGTTGCTCCAAAACACCCAGCACTGGGAGCATATTAGGAGGGCACATGACTAGTCCAGCTACAGACTGAATGTCTGTGTGTCCTTATATTCATATTTGAGATTGGAATCCTCAGTGTGATGGTATTTGGAGATGGGGCCTTTGGGAGGTAATTAAGCCATGAAGCAGAGCCCTCATGTTGGGATCGGTGCCCCTACAAGAAGGGACAGGAGAGAGTTTGCTTGCTCTGTCTGCTCTTCGCTATGGGAGGATGCGGTGAGAAGGCAGTCATCTTCAAACCATCTGCAAACCAGATACTTGATCTGCTGGTACCCTGGTCTTGGACTTGTTAGCCTCTCAGAACTGTGGCAAATACATTTGTGTTGTTCAAGACACCCACTCTACGGAATCTTGTTACAGCCGCCTGAACTGACGAAGGTCTCTCTCTTGGCCAGAGCCTCTATTAGGCTTTGTGCAGCCCTTTTGCTAGGAAAGCAGCCCCCCACCTGTCCTCCAGCCACTCCCACCAACACTAATAACAAAATGACAACTAAAATGATTGAGACACAGTGACGTGCCAACCCCAGGGTTGACTGTTCAGATGCATCATCTGCTTCCACAGATACGGTGCCCGCCTTTTCTCAGGACAGCCTCCTCTGACACAGAGTGAGAAAGCAGAAGATCTTGGTGCCTGCCCGGGTGATTCACTTGGGAGATTTTCCTCAGCCGTGCGTGCTCCTCTCAAAACGCCTACTTCTCGCGAGCTGCCTTCACCATTTCTGTTGTTCAACTTCTTGAGCACTTCTTATGTGCCAGGTACTGTTCTAGGTGTTTGAAGCACATCAATGAACAAAACGAAATACTGCCAATGAAATTTTGATTTGGCATATATTTGGTAGTTACTAAGTATTTTTTAAAAATCTTTGCCAAATTTGTAACTTCCCACATTCACATTCATACTGCCTTGGTATTAAATTATGCATTCATGTTATTTCTCGTATTGCCTTTTAATGGAAACATTTCTAATCAGAATAAATACAGTTATAACTATGAGTGACTTCTGTGTATAAGACATCTGTTTTCAGGGATGAATATGCTTTAAATTATTCCTAGATTACATAACCATGTTACACAGACATGGCGCACTCCATGGCTCACTGGAGACTTGTTTTATTTAAGGGTCAACTAATGCTACTTGGAAGCATGAGTGATTCCAGATATTATGTCTAATGCTCTGTTCCTTATCAGTGACCATTACTTTCAGGTTAGTGGATTCTCGGCCTCCAGGCAAAACTTAAAAAAAAAAAAAAAACCAACTATGGGTTTATACATTGCTCCAGGCTCATACCAGAGAAGTTTAGAAAATTGCAATTTTCTTAATCAGGTTGAAAAAAAATATGTAAGCAGAAATAACATGGTTATGGTTAATTATAAAACTTATACTGCTATTAAAAAAGTTTCCTTCAGAGTTTTAGAAACCAGGGCATATATCTGAGGGAAGGAAAAAACAGGGGCTACCATGAAATTAACAAATGGACATAATTTTGCTATTGAGGTAATCGTCTAAGTTCCTTGTACTGTGGCTGTACTCGGGTATGAGAAATAATTAGGATTTCATACGTGAAAACTTTTGCAGACTCTTGAAATCCACATGGGAGATGGCCTGCACGGCTATAGATCAGGAAAACGTGTACACACATCTTGTCTTGAACTCAGCAAAAGATTTGATAAAGTGCCTCCATATGGTTGTCACTAAGCTGGAAAAATGTGAGTGGAATGAGGTGTAGTCAAGTGAATCTTTACAACCTTACTCACTTAGTCTGTGTGACTATGGATGTTCAGCAAATGTTTGGGGAACGAAATTGACTCGTATTGATCTACGTTAATCTGTATGGCACTCCATTTCTAAACCCTATTCTGTCACAGGTGTGTAAAGTTTCCAGGACCACCTTGCAGATCACATATCTTCAGTCATATTGTTTAACCGAGGGCTTCTTAATAGTTAAATATAACAAGACTTTTCAACCCCATCCTATCTGCTGCTTCTGTGGCATGGAACACTGACTTCTACTTGTTTTTAGGAAAGCCATCTTTGACTTCCAAGGTATTGTCCTTCTAGTTCCCCTCTGCATTCTGCAACTATTCCTCCTCCTTCTCTAATTTCACTTCTGTTCACCCCTTAAATATTCATCCTTGCTCTTCTTCACAATTTTACTGCTCTTCGGGTGATTTCATTCATGCTCCTGGCCACATACCAAGACAACAGCTTTTTAAAATATGGTGACTTCCAAATCTGTATCTCCAGCTCGACCACTTTCCTGGACACCAGAACTGTATGTCCCATCCTACTTTTGGCATATTGTCTCATTGTCTGCCCTCTTAGTAAGTTCCTTGGAGCTATTTAACATGAGCCATCCTAACCTCTCTTCTCCCAATCTTAAAGCTTCTGATAATTGAAAAAGCACTGGCAATGGACACAAAACTGTGTTTCATTTTTTATAGCCGTCACTTACTAGGTATAAAAATCGGGGCAAATTACTTAACTTATCTGTGTTCGTTTTTTCTATTGCTGCTTAACAGGTTACCACAAAGTTAGTGGCTCCCAACAACACATATTTATTATCACTTAGTTTCTGTGGGTCAGGAATGTGGTCATGGCATAGTTGATCCTCTAATTAGGTGTCTCATAAGGCTGTGATCAAGGATTCAGTAGGGTTGAGTTCTTATCAGATGCTTACCTGGTGAAGGATTCATTTCTTCCCCCTCAGGTTATAATAAACTGCATACAACTTACTTGAATTTATTTGTAAGATGGGGTTAGGTGTAACCTCAGATAAGTATAAGTGGGTGTTTTACCTGCATGAATATTTGATGTGACACTCAGAAGTCCTGTGGAGTGTGGGTTATACAGGATTGTCCTATGCATTTTTTGTCTCCACACCTTAAATACCATTAGTGTCTCCTATGCATTATGATAGCCAGAAACACTCCACAATTTTTAAAACACCTCTTATGGGTGATACTGCCTTCTTGCAAGTCACTGGGTGAGAGGTTTAAAATATCATTCCTAACATACAAATGTGAGTTTTGTGGCAGAAATCCATAAAAACACATTCACTCACTTATTCCACAAATTTTTATTGAGTACCTCCATGTGAAAGGCATTCTTCTAGATGCTGTCTTATTCATGCAGTGAACAAGACAGTGTCTTTCCTTCTCTCGTGGAACTAATATAAAACAATAGAAGGGATCTTGAGAATGAGTATCCATCACTTAATACTCTTCTTTGCTTCAAAGGCAAACCCCTTGGAAATACAGAACTTACCAGTTCCCTGAACTCTCTATTCTTTAACTTCTTGTTCAGAGTTCAATTGAAGTTTATCTGACAATGTTCTATGTAAAACAGGAGTGCCTACTACATGATATATTTCTTCGAAATATAGCCACAAACTTCCTTTCTAAGATTTTTTTCCCGTCTTTGCCACATGAACTTTCTTTTCCAGCCAGTTGAACGATTGACTAATGGTGAAGCACTCTTAAACTCTTCCACTTTTGTGCCTTCCTTTACGCTGTTATCATTGTCTGGAATGCTCCACACTGTCCCCACATTTTCATCTGTTAAAATTGTATTCCTTTTTTAGGGACCTTCCATAAAGTTTTTTTGATTCACCAAAACAGATGTGATGGGCAATGTATACCACTTTTAAGTTACTGTGTTCCCACTTTTAACAATACTTTGCTCTTTTGGGGTTGCGAAGGGTCAGAAACCTAGCAGGAAGCCAAAAAACATTTGCTTAGAAAAAGGAAGGAAGGAAGGAAGGAACGAAGAAAGGAAGGAAGGAAGGAAGGTAGGAAAGAATTCTGCCTTATAGTATGGTTATTTGTACATTTGACTAATCTGTAATCCTTACTTTATCCCAATTTTTAAGCTCTTTAAAGATAGGGTCTCTTAGTTTTCAGTTCTCCTCAGAGCCAAGTACAATGTCGCATACTTATTGGTTTATTCATTTCTGAGGAAATACTTATTGACTGCCTACTGTCTGCGAGAAACTTACAGGTGCTGGAGTTGAGTGCCTTGGCTCTGGAATTAGAGATCCTGCATTTAAATTCTACCCTTTCCACCAACTGACTGTGACTTTACGCAAGTTTCTGAGAATCTAAAGCCCTTTACTTCCTCATCTGTAAACTAATGATACAATAGTGATTCTGGTCGTGGTGATGATGATGATGATGGCAGCTAATGTACAGTGTATGGGACACTCTGTCAGGAATTAACATCAAGAACTAATGTCTGGTGTCAGACTGATCAGGGGTACACATCCCAGCTCCATTGCTTACTAGTTGGGTGACCCTAAACAAGTTAATTACCATCACTAAGCCTGAGTTTCTTCAACTGTCACTTGATTAAATGGAGATAAACATGCTAGTGCTTTCTATTGTTGACAGAATAAAATTCAAATTTTTAAAAATGGCCTAAAGCCCAGACCTACATTATCTGACTCCTCTCTACCCAGCACAAACTCATTCTAACCCCTCATGGGCTTTCTTCAAAGTGGTCTGTTTTCTCTTTTTCAAACAAGCACCTTTCCACTTGAGTCCTTTGCACTGTCATATGACAGGTACGTTCCCATGTTTATTCAAGTTCACCTCTTCCCAGAAGCCTTTACTGCCCACCTTATCAAAAGTAGCCCTCTGCTCCCCATCTCCCTCATCATCTAGTCATTCTCTCTGACCTTATTTATCAAAATGGTTACATTTTTTTGTTATAATTCCCTTATTAACATTTTTTGGGTCTCATTGTTTGCTTGTTTATAGCTGATTTCCTCTACTAGAAAATAAGCTGCATCAAGGTGGGCCAGAGTGTGTGTTGTTTGCTAATCTAGTTCTAGTGGCTGGCACCGTACTCGACCCAGTTAGGTGCTTCAAAGATAGAACCGCATGCATAAGTGAAAGAATAAGTACTTCATAGGTTGTTAAGAAGGTTAAATGCATAGTCCTGGCAGGAAATAAGTGATGAATTGATATTCATTAATGTTATTATTACTAATGATACCGAGATAGAAATGGGCTTTTGTAAAGACTGCCATCTAGAGAGGAAGATACGGCTGTATAATAAGCCAACCACTATAAGCCAAGTACTATAACAACATTATTGCATGAGAGGGGCTTTTGTGACATGGGGACATGCAGATATGCTCAGGAAATATTTACTGAACTGTGTTTTTTTATGTGAATGTTCTTCAAGAGCATGGCCTAAGAATTAGCACCACGTGAGGATAGAGGGTGGAGGGAATGCCAATCTTCCTCATTAGATTTAACATTTTGTTACTTTAGAGGTAACAGTCTGCTATCCAAGGTAGAGTAATCCAGTACAGGCCAGGGCTGGTGCTCTATCTGTTGACTTTGCCATCTGCTTCATCATCCCTACTCAATGTTTAGCATATCCTGGTGTGTATCATGTTCATACTTTCATGACCTTCTCCACTCCTCCCTACTGCTGATTTCAAAGAAGGGTTTATGAGGTTTAGCCCTCCCATAGGCTCCTCAAGGCATCTCCAAAACTACCCCCCATTAAATTCATTCAAGTGAAGGCATGACCCTGTTATACAACTGTAGCTTCAAGACCAGCCCTCCAACCTCCTCCTTCTAACCTGTTTGCTGCTCCTAGGTAGACATTTTGGGAGCTGCTACCTCCCTCTTTTCTCTTTCCTCTGCTCACGCCCTATAATCATTCTCCCCAGTTCTACAGATTATACATTTATCTTCATAGAATGTTCTATATCTGCATCCCTTCTCCCCTCACCAGCTTTCAGTAATTACAAGTTTATTCTTAGGAAACACATTCCCTCCTATTAGAAATTCTTCAGAGCACAGTTGTGGAGATAAGACTGACCTCTCAAATTTTATGATTAGAACCACAATATTTCCATGTTGATAAATTATAGATACAGCAAGGCAGTTTCTTTTCCCACCAGGATTTCAGTTCGGGAATACTAAAACTGCCAAACAGTGAGAGAGAGACAACACGATCATTTTTTCTTGGTTGATTTTTCACATCAGGGATATGCACTGGCAGAGGTTGAAATAAGAACATTAATTTTATTTTAAACTGAGGAAATACAAAAAGCAAGATCTTCATGTTATGTAGAGAATATATTGTTGGTAGGGATGGCTCTGGTGAGTCACCACTGAGTAACTTCAGTTTGTTGATTTTGTGGACACACAAGTTCAAAGATCAGATAATGCCCATCAAGTTTGATGAGACACTAATGACAGTTACCCTTCTGGCAATACTATCCCTGAACTTATTAAGAGTAGTGAAAAATCCGTCACTGAACCTCTCTGAGGGCATAGCAGGCCACTAGTGGGAGAACAGGGAGAGAAGGGACTGTGTCTGGCTGAATGGATAGTGATTACAACTGACGAACTTTTAGAAGGAGTAGATCAACAAAACATTTTGCCTCTTCAGATTATCAGGCAATAGATTTCCTGTGAGTAACATTCTCAGAGAATCTCTTGCCCTAGAACTGTAAAAAGAAGCTTCAAAGAAAATCCCACAAAATTTAATGTGTGCTGCTAGGAGAGATTTCAGGGTGGTAGTGGTCATCATTATAAACAACAACAACGATCACAATAATAATAATTGCAACAGTATATGGGACAGCCAACATATATACAATGACAATGTAAAAACAGACAATATCAGAGAAAGTAAAGAGCCAGTGATGGTGGCTAAGAATTATTTACCACATAATGAATGTTTTTATGCTTATTTTATCTATTCATACAACAAGCTAAAAAGATAATAAGCAAATAGCAGAGTTGAAGTTTGAAACAAAAGCAGTTTGGCTTCAGGGTCCATGCTCTTAACTACTGTACTTTATCATTCTGTTCTATGTAATATAATATAATATAATATAATATAATATAATATAATATAATATAATATAAATATAATATGATGTATCATAACATAACATAATATGGCTTCTGCACAGTGTATTGTAGTTGTCTGTGGACCTGTTCATATGTGTATTTTCACCAATTTGTAAGCTCCATAAGAATGGGGACTGGGTCCGTTTAGTTTACCATGGAGTTCCCAGAAGCTAACCTAGTGCAAAGTACCTAAGTGTCCAAACAATATTTATTGACTGACTAGTGTTAACCAGCAAAATTGAGACAAAATAGGCACTTTTGGACTTAAATACTGAAGGAGAAAATGAATATAACACTATTGTGCATCTTCCCTTTGAGAAACTCAAGTCCCCCTCATTTTCTGCTATTGTGTGACATAATGTTAGAAAGCAAGATTAACAAGGATATTGCCAACGGCAGGCAGAAGGCAGTGGACTCAGATGAGAAACAAGAGAGATGAGTTTTCTCAAAAGCTTTTGCTATGTGCCCATCAGTTTCAGAAAAGGCTTGAGATACAGCTTGGCATGACGGAAATCACTGAATCCTGAAAATGTGCTCCATTTTAATTACAATTTTATTTATAAGAGTATAATCAACTAGACTGAGACACGAAGTACAAATTCCTCTTGGATCTTAGTCCCCCATACTCTTCTCCTAAAGAAAAAATTGTTCAGTCCAGATTAGAACAACAAACATGTTATTTACAGGTTTTGTGTCCAGGACACCACTGTGAGAGGTCTGGAAGAAGCCCATTATCACCCAGACATTCCAAAATCTTACCAATCCACGGGCATGAATGAGGTCGATTTTATCAATACTCAGGCTCCTCATTTCTAAACTCATGGAGGAGTTTGGGTACCTTTCAAAGTTCCACCATCCCACAGATATTTTTGGAAATCCAGGAGAGTTTTTAATATAATTTTGTAAATTAGTATAAATGTCTGTTATGCCATTTCATTTTCATTTCTAATACAGTCACTAAGGCCTCTGCTGATTCATTCCAGTTCTGATGCTGTGAATCTTTATGGCACTATAGAATTTGGCAGTCTCCTACGAGTACAAAATATTCACATACAAGGTTAGTGAGGGTTGTTTGGGTCCTGAAATGTTAAGCTATTTAGGGAGAGATCCACTTTCTTTTCTCATTCATGATTCTTTATCTTCTTGGAGTGCATATGGCCACCAGGGCACCAGATTGGGGTGGAATTTTATTATCTGCCACCTCACTATGTCTTTTCTGTCATCTAATCTTCAAAACCTATTGTGAAATTGCCATTGATTCCTTTTTCCCTTGGTACGGATTCTTTCTCAGGGGCTTTGCCATATTTCTGTGCCATCTGGCAACCTTACTTTCTCCCTCTCCCAATCCAATCCAAAAAAAATATGTCTGTGTATATAAATCTGAATTATTCTCACCGTGTTGTGAATCAACCCCCATGTAAATCAGTGAATACAAATAATGTGTAGGATGCCATCTAACTCCATATGACAGTTATATCTGACTGTGAGCCTTGGCTCAGCTGTGACCTCATCATGTAAGATACTGTAATCAATTTTGTTCCTAAATCCCAAGATATGTCTATCAATGGCCAGATATTCCCTAGAGATTATACCCACTCATTCATTGGAATCCTCCTTTTTTTATGGAAGTGAGGAGAAGTATTCAGGGACTCTATTAGTCAGGGTTCTCTTTATATATGTAATAATATATATAAGTATATATATATACACACGTGTGTGTGTGTGTGTGTGTGTGTGTGTGTGTGTGTATGAAATTGGCTCATGCAATATGAAGGCTGAGAAGTCCCAAGATATGCAGTTGGCAAACTAGAGACTCAGGAGAGCCAATGGTGTACTTCCAGTCCAAATGCCAGCTAATTTGAAGTCCAGAAAGAGCCAATGTTTCAGTTTGAATCTGAAGGCAAGAAAAAACTGATATTCCAGTTTGAAGACAGTCAGTCAGGAGGAGTTTCCTCTGACTCAAAAGAAGGTCAGTCTTTTTGTTGTAGTCAAGCCTTCAACTGATTAGATGAGGCCCACCTACATAAGGGAGAGCAATCTGCTTTATTCAGTCTACAGATTCAAATGTTTATCTCATTCAAAACACCCTCACAGACACACTCAAAATAATGTTTGACTGAGTATCTGGGCACCCATTGCCCAGTCAAGCTGATAAATGTAGTGAACCATTGGAGGGATCTTATGCCCTGATTTTCATCCTTGCAAGATGTGTTTATCTACTAAATAGCTTGAGGCCTGGGTAGAAAGCAGTCAAGTCCCCCAAAAGCTAGGGAAATGGAATCTTAAGCTTTGGAAACATTGTAGAATGGAGCTGTATTGTAGAATCTCTTATATATAATAAAGAAACAAGAAACTCAGCTGAAAAATATAGTCTCTAACAGCTATCAACAAGAAAAGGGAAACAGCATAATATCAAATATTTCAGAAAGGTAGCAGCTATGGAAAGAAACAGAAGATTCTGGAGTGGAGCAGAACTGTCCCCATTACCAAAAAGCCATTTGGGAATGTTAACAGAGTTCTGAGAATTCTCATTATTTCTTCCAAATCTAGAGAGAATAAAATTAGGAGCATATACTTCTGTTTTCCTTTCTCAAACTGGTTGGTTGACAGTATGAAACCATAGAGATGAACAAGTGCTGATTTTCTCTGAAAGAGGTTGAATTATTTAGGTCAAAATTAGGCTACAAATGACAGAAAATTGAAAATAGTAGCTAATTAAGATATGCATGTATTTCTTTCTCACATAAATGTCGCAGGAATTGACCTTGGCCTGGGTTATGATGCTGTGGATAATGGGCAACCTGAGGCTTCTTCTGCCTTTGTGATCCAGTATTTGTTGTTTCGACCTCATGGAAAAGAAGATGACATTCACATTCCAAGCAGTGGAATGGAGAAAAGAACAAGGATACTGCCTCTTGTGGGAGGTTCCTGAAAGCTTTTACACACTTTACTTGCATACCGTCAGCCAGAAATTGGTGACTACACTCAACTGAAAGGGAGATACAAATATGTAGTTTTTATTCTGATGAGCAGTGAGCACACCTTACAATACTTCATGAGAAAGTGAATGGATATTGGAGAGAAGCAATCCTAATACTGATTTTAAGGACCAACCTGAAGGCTGAGACTATTCCCTTGAGACTAGCATATTTTCCACAATTAGGGGAATTTTAGCTTCAGTATAGGGCATTTAACAAATTCAAGCAGAGCAGAAACCCTGGGTTATAGAAGAGACTGCAGATCAGTTTAAGTCAACTTTGATCTCTTCACCTTACCCTTTCTGCCGGGACCTCAGTTTACAGACCTGTAACCTTGTGCATGGAAAGTGAACACTATAACACCTCAAAGTACATAGGTAGTTTGGAGAGAAAGCAAACTCATTTCTGACATTGAAAGAAGGAATCAGGAATATATTTACACTACAGAAAAGAAAAGAAATAAAATTAGAGAATTGGGATAAAACTGCTCAAGGATGAACAAATGGGAAAAAAAATGGCTTAGCACAGCTATCTAACCAACTTAAAAAAAACTTGTTTTTTCAAATAATTTACAATGCAAAAGACTAAACCCAACTTTGAAGAAACAAAAACCCAAGGAACAGAAACAAATTCCTCACAAGAGATTTATGCTATGAAATAACTTAAGAATATAATTAAATAAAACAAGAAATCAAAGAGAAGAAGACGGAACAGCAGAATGAGATTAAAAGGAAGGTTGCATGCTAAAGAAACAAAGTAAGGATCAAAATAATATCATTTGGAACTACTGAAGATGTCAGACTAAAACATAGAAAATAGCAGTGATTAATAATATATTTGTATTACGGTAAATGAATGCAAATAATTCAAGGTTAGAACCCTGATTGTATTTCCATTTCAAACATGACCAAAAAAGTTCTGGGGCTTGTGCATCATGTATATGATTAGATGGAGGGAATTGTTACAGCTAGCCCAACAAAAACTTTTTTTTTTCAGTAAATTCAACGTTTTTTTTTTTTTTTAAGTCATCCAAGACTGAAGAGACAAGTGTGGAGTATGAAAATAGCATGCAGCATTTGACATTTTAAAATTTGTTTTCTACGAGCTCCATACAAAGAATAGCTTGCTCCAGGGCTGGCCTGAGATTTGGACCCACAACAAAAGCTCAGCGTGGTGAGGTGAATGCCCCGTACAGACTAGACAGTTGGCAATTTACTCCATCTTCTTGGTAGCATTTGTCCCACGCACTCCCTCCTCTGCTGGTTTCCTTGAGATTGCTACAGAAGTCAGAGAAGACACATGCATGGCTTTGAGAAGTGGTGTAAATTTTTCTACTTGCATGAACTATATTTATCTAAACTGAAACTTGGCTTGGATAGGTATTTGTATTATGGCTAGGTCTGTTTGTCTACATTTCTTTAATTTATGCAGTATATGTTAATTACTTTTTTCATGTGAAAATATTTTGACATTGCTTTTTCTCATTTCTTTGACTTCTTGAATAATTTTATCCGGAGTCTGCCTCTGAAGCACATCTGCTCTCTGGGCTTCTAGCCTTTTATTTAGTGTATACATCTTTCAGCACTGGCGCCCAAGCCTCTCGTTCCTGAAATCTTCAGACATTTTTAGCAAAGTGGAATATTATTATGGGGGTGACTTCAGGCAATCTCATTTCCAAAGGTTAATTCTGGATAATCACCTCATCTAGACATTCAAAAAAGTAAAGATACACATTCAGACTAATCAAATTTAGACTTATTCATGTTCCAAGAACAAAACAAGGTACTTAGTTCTGAGCCGAGGCAGGTCATTGAACAAAATTGGATCTACCTGACCCTCTCAGAAGCTATATAATGTGTTTTATCTGTTGTCAGAGGATGATCAAAAAGATGCAGTTGCTCTTTGCATGAAGGGAAGCGTCATGTGAATTCAGATATAACGCTTCTTACTCCCTCTACTCTTGAGATCTAAGAAATGTGCGTGAGGAAGAAGACGTGTATTTGTGAACTTGGGGAATGGATTTGGGAAGGTTTCGTCTCTTCAACCTAATATGCAGACAAGCTTTCTACAGTCAAATGCAGCAACCTAGAGAGTGTCCACCCCAGAGAGGAGTCCTTTCCCCTGTGGTCGTGCAGTACACACATCACGTTCCCCATCACTGTCCTTTCCTGACAAAGCATCACTCTAATGGGCCATTTAAGTGACTGAAGAGAAGACAAACACATAGTTCGGAGAGGCTCTTGTTCACTAATCACTTTTCCACACAGCTGATAAATTTTTACGGTTTTTTAAGCTGGTATTTCTGAAACATCTTGTTAACAGCTACTATTAGGAAACGTTCACAGGTACAATAGGAATAATGCCGCTTCTCGCTGTTACTAGCTTGTTATCTGGCCTATCGAGGTATTTGGAGAAAAATGTGGAACTGCAGTGCAGATTTTTCTCAGGGTACACCGAAACAGCCTTTGCTATAGCTGTGAGATTTTAAAAAGTATTTTCCAAGACATCTATCTTATACAGACAAGACTATTTTAAATTGGACCTCATTAAATCATTTGTTGTCACAGCCAACAGCCGTGTGGAGGCTAGTTAACAAATGAAAAATGAGCCTTTCTAACTTGTTTACTTTATATGGATGCTTTCTTTATTTCGTTTTTTTTCCCCCTCTGGTAGCACATTGACTTAGGGGATCTTGTTACAGTACTGCCTGACAAAAATTAAAAATGTGAAGGCTGAAAATACTAGAGACGTAATGCCCCAGTTCACATAAAATACTGGTGAAGAGGTTCCCACTGATAGTGATACCGGGGCCTATCTTCTGGTTCAAGAAAGAGAACCAATTAAAACCTCATTTACTTTGTTGAAAGGTAACAGAATTACTTGAGAAACACGGAATTCTTGGCACAGAAAGAAAAAAATGATGGTCCTAAATTCATCTCTGAGTCTTTCCTTGGAGCCCCTATTCTGCCAGCTGGAGATTGTTTTCAACAATATAACCTACAGTACTTTGTTAATTTATTCACTCCTTCACTCGCTCACTCACTCATTCATTCATTTCAGTTGTTCATCAGTCTGCTTCTAAATGCTACAGTGTATGGAAGGCATCCTTTACAAGTTTATTGGCAGGTAGTGTTTTTCTTTGTTTTTGGTATATGTTAATCTTTAGTTAATTTCAGTTTATAAATATTCTCTTCTTGGTCAGCATTTAAAATTTTTTTTTCATACTACTGCTTTCTTAGCTATTGCCTAAAAAATATGTTCATTTATATATTTTGGGGGGTTTTATTTTTCATCGAGGAGTCCTTTTTAAGGTTTCCTCACTTTTATTTCCTACTGGCTTTTCCTGGATGTGTTGCCAAGTCTTAAGCAAAGTAGAATGGTATTTTCTGATTAGCCCCATTAAATACTTTGTATCTTAGAACTTACAATAGGAAAATGTTGATGATGAAAAAGAACTTTGGGAACAGCTAGATCAAAGTTTGAATTTCACTTCCATCAATTTTCTTTCTTGGAAAATGGAGTTGACAGACGCGTTAGAGGTTAATCTGAAGAGAAAACGAACTATGCAGAGAGTTCCTTGCACGTTAACAGACACTCAGTAAGTGTCACATCTATTCAGAAAACTTAAACAAACAAGCAAAACAAATTCTTTTGAATTCTCAAGTGGTATCTAATTTTTGACTTAGTATCTACCAGGGGACCCTTTAGCTCTTCAGCTTTGTCCTTTGTGATGAATGATGAGATTCCACTGAATTTTATGCAAATATTTGTATTTTTTAAAGAGTTCAAGTCAAATCCTCAAAGTTCAGTCAGTTTAGATTTTTGACGTCATTGGTATTACTTGAGAACTGGGTCCTTACTGATATATAGGATTATTTACAGTTCCGTTACTATGATAGACATCCTCCCCCCCAGGTCACTAGTAACAATGTTAGCTAAGCACAAACCTCATAACAACCCTAGAAATAGCAACTTAAAATAGTCCTACAATTTAATTTATTCCTATTTGTCATTGCTCTATTCTGCGGTCTGGTAGTCAGTTTGTAGAATATCACAGAAAACGTATTTGAACTAATTTCTCAAGCTATTTTACTTCCTTCAAATTTCCCACTAACTCATATAGTCTACATTTTATTCATTTAGTAGTTCCCCCATTTCTTCAAAAATTTGATCGTCCTGAGCCTCCTTCCCTGTTCTCTAGTTTCCAAGTTGAAGCTAGATATCTCTCATCTGTCGTCTTGTATTCACTCAGTAAATTGATACTGAATGCATAGCATGTGCCATGCATTGTTGGCACTGAAGAAAAAGCAATAAATAAAACATACTGCTTGACTTCTTGGAAGTTACATTTTAGTGGAAGGTGGAGAAAGGCCAATGATTATCGTCTAAGCAAATAAATAACCAATCTGATTTGAAATAGTGAAGAATGCTGTGAAGAAAATAAAAGATGGTTGGGCGTCTGGGTGGTTCAGTCAGTTAAGCTTCAGACTCTTAATTTTGGCTCAGGTCATGATCTTAGGGTCCAGCTCAGCACAGATTCTGCTTAAGGATTCTCTCTCTCCCTCTCCTGCTGACCCTCCCTCTGCTTGTGTGCTCTCTCTCTCTCTCTTTCAGATAAATAAATACGTCTTTTTAAGACAAGAAGAAGAAAATAAAAGATGGCAATGGGAAAGGGGCTTGGTGGAGTGGCGGTGTATAAAGGTGGTTAAGGGTGATTATTTCAGCCAAGATGGCCAGGGAAGGCTTGCCAGAAGTGAGATGAGAAAGGAAAAACATTACAGGCAGAAGAGCAGCGAGTTGAAAGGCCCTGAGATGAGAACGAGATGGGAACGGGTCTGGCATTTCTGAGGCATTTCTGAGGTTAGTGTCGCTGGATCAGGTGGATGAGGGAAGGCGTGACAGGAACTGACGCTGAAGAGGTGGGTAAGACTCAGGTGTGTAGGGCCTGGTCGGGTGCGGTAAGGTGTTTAGATTATTTCTTTTCCCTAAAGGCAGTGAAAAGACACTGGAGTGTTTTAAGCAGCAAGTGGATTGATCTGATTTATGCTTTGAGAAGATCATTGTGGCTGTTGTATGGAGAATAGACTGGAGATTGTGAGGTTATAAGCGTTGAGGCAGGGAAACTAGTTTGGAGCCTATTTCAGTAGTACAGGTGAGGCGTAGTGGTGGTTTGGACTAGGATTTTAAGAACAAAGCTACGAGGAATTGTCAGATCTGGGAGAGATTTGGGGGGCAGTGCCAAGAGGACTTGGATGTGAGAAGTGATGGAAACGGTGGCGCCTTGCTGGATTTAGCACTGAGAAACTGAAACCTACAGAACACTTGTCACGTGGTACTATCATTCCTGTACATCACTTCATGCTCTGCTATGGAGCCTGGAAGATCCTTGAAAAATGCCAGTCCTTCCTATTTATCTTTGGATTACCAAAACCATTGCATAGGTCCTGTTCAGTAAGTATTTGTGGAATTAATGGAAGACATAGAGGTAAATCTAAAATTATTCAGCTTGACAGAATCATAGCTGCTGTGTTAAAAACCACAGGGCGTGTGGTGTGGTATAAGAATAAAGGATGCAACTTCTTGGCAAAGAAACCAGAATGTTTACAGGTGAAAAGCAAGTATAAAACACATTTATGGATAGAAAAATATTTTCTTACCTGAATGATGAAAGTTCAAAAATAGATAAGACATAGGTCCTTCTTTAATTGCTTCAAAGAACATACAACTACCTTAAACTTTAAGCTTGTATTTGTGATATTAGAGAGACATCTGTATCAATTAGAATACTTTTGGATACAATTGACCTAAGTCCAAACCTCAGTAGTTTAGGTAGAGAGAATACTCACTGGCTCATAGAAAAACAACAACAACAACAACAAAACCAGGATAAGGCCTACCTTGCGAAATTGTTCAAACAGGGTTCAAATGATGTTACCAAGGGTTCGTTCTCCTTGATAGCCTTGTTCTTTATTTTAGCTTTACCTTGATTCTCAAATGGTTACAAGAGGGCAGCATCAACTCATGTCTTCTGATTTTCAGTGTGAAAAAGAGATCTCCAACAGTGGAATGAATGTCTTGAGCCTGGCTCTCATTGGTTCACTTTTGATCACATGTCCAGCCCTCAGCCAATCTGTGTGGCAGAAGAGAAGAACCTTGGGATACTATTGGGAAGAAAATGGAAAATGGCAGAATGAATAGGAATGTTGTCTCTCAATTTTTAAGCATGTGTATGTGTGGCTTTATACACTTGTTTTTTCAAAAAAGAAGTAGTTGATATTTAGAGATAAATTAGACCTTCAACTTCAAGAATGTAAAGACCTTCCATTATTTTTTTGCCCCTGGGACTTACTGCTATAAAGTAGGCACTAAATACTTGTTGAATGAATAAGTAAACATGAGATGTCCCTTAAGTTTATAGAAATCTGTGGGGGACTTTGCTATCAACTTGTGTGATAAAACAAAATAACAATTTCTGTGCATGTGTATAAATAGTTAGGGAAAAATATTCATAGATGATCGAAATAATGCAGAGAGGAAATTGTTAGGCTCAATTATGGCATCCTGAAGAGGTTTTACAAGTTGAGATTTTGGCCTGCATTTTAAAATTTGGATTCTTTTTGATCTCTTTCACCTTTTAGGTATAAAATAAACACCATATTTCCCATGGCATTTCAGAGAACTGAACTTGATAATTCTGGCAGTGCTATTTTGCTCTTTCAAGACATTCAACAGCAAGCACATATGTGTCTGACTAAATGTCACTGTGCTTAAGGTTTCTATAATTTGGATTTGGAAGCTGGCGAAGGGAAAAGCAAGACAGAACTTTAAAGTTTCTTATTACCCTGTCCCATGATGTTTCTTTGTTCATTTGATTCTAATGATTCCAACAGGAGTTGAAACAAAAGCTGAAGGATTGGCCTACCATGGGTTAATTACTTAGTAAAAGGGCTATTTCTTGAGTCTGTTGATGGGGAATGGGTCAGAAAAGACTAATTAGACAAGCTTCAAGTTCTAGGGAAATGCTAGTGGAACAGGTGAAAATAAACTGGTGATAATTGAGGGGCTAATTATCCTCCACCTAGCAATTGGCCACCAGGTGTTCTGCAGCACATGAAAGAAGGGACTGACAGAGCAACAGAGGCTTTTTTTTCCCCGAGAAATGAGGAAAGTGTGGGGAAACACACACACACACACACACACACACACACACACACACACAATCCCCAGAGGAATTTGAAATGTGTAAAACAGTGTTTCTTGTATTTTTCACTTGTTCTTTCCTGCTACATTGGGTAGAAAACTGGACCAAGGATATGTGCTTGTGTTTTATTTGTTTTTAAAGAACAAGTGTCCCTTCTGGTCTGTGTACTCATGAAGAATTTCAGTGTTGGGTATACATATACATATATCCTTATAATTAAGATTATGGTAACCATCTACCTGGCACATTTATTAGACAGAAAGTTTACTGGCATTTAGAAAGGCCATTATGAATAACAGAATGAAAACCCACCAGTCTGAATTGTTACGAGCAGCGGCTTCGTAATGACCAAACCTTCTCTTACACATGCCTTACTGGAATATAATGAGTTCTTAGACTATCTCCAGGGGCATAAGGGGATGTTATCAAAATATCCTGTAAAGGATCTTTCAACTCCCTTTTTTTAAAATGTTTTTTTATTA